>NC_053023.1:91985735-92347495 GCF_003073215.2 Triticum urartu | reverse complement strand
GGAGGCTTCTCCAATTACTTAAAGCTTTGCCTGATCATCCTCTTAAGAAAAATGAAATACTTGATATCTTTTATAATGGACTAACCGATGCTTCCAGAGATTACCTGGATAGTTGTGCTGGTTCTGTTTTCAGGGAAAGGACACCGGATGAAGCTGAAATTCTATTGAATAATATGTTGACAAATGAAAATAATTGGACACCTCCGGAGCCAATTCCTGCGCCTATTCCTAAACCAACTCCGAAGAAGAGGGGTATTCTATTTCTCAGTCCTGAAGATATGCAAGAGGCAAAGAAATCTATGAAAGAAAAAGGTATTAAAGTTGAAGATGTTAAGAATTTACCTCCTATTGAAGAAATACATGGTCTTAATTTACCGCCCGTTGAAGAAATATATGATCTTAATCCTTCACCTACTGAAGAAACTCATGGTCTTGATAACCCGACACAGGTAGTAAAGGTAAATTCTCTCTATAGATATGATAAAGCTGAAATCCCATTTACTAAGTTTGCTAGCCATGCTTACATGAGTTTGATAAATTTATGGTTAAGCAAGAAGATTTTAATGCTTATTTTGGTAGACAATTGAAATACAATTCAAATATGCTTGAACACTTGGGTGATTATATGGCTAATGTCAAAGGTGAACTTAAACTTATTAGTAAACATGCTTCTATGGTTACCACTCAAGTAGAACAAGTACTTAAAGCTCAAAATGATTTGCTCAACAAATTGAATAGTAAGAATAATGATAATACTGTTAGAGTTATGACTAGAGGTGGTAAAATGACTCAGGAACCTTTGTATCCTAAAGGCCACTCTAAGAGAATTGAGCAAGATTCTCAGAGAAATAATGTGGATGCACCTAGTCCTTCTAAAAGTAAGAAAAATAAAAATGATAGGACTTTGCATGCTTCTAGTGAACCTATTACTGAAACACCTAAGAACCCAAATGATATTTCTATTTTTGATGCTGAAACACAATCTGGTAATGAACCTGAAACTAGTGATAATGTTAATGATAATGTTCATGATGATGCTCAACCTAGCAATGATAATGATGTAGAAATTGAATCTGCTGTTGATCTTGATAACCCACAATCAAAGAATCAACGTTATGATAAGAGAGACTTTTTTGCTAGAAAACATGGTAAAGAAAGAGAACCATGGGTTCAGAAACCCATGCCTTTTCCTCCTAAACCATCCAAGAAAAGGGATGATGAGGATTTTGAGCGCTTTGCTGAAATGATTAGACCTATCTTTTTGCGTATGCGATTAACTGATATGCTCAAAATGAATCCTTATGCTAAGTATATGAAAGATACTGTTACAAATAAAAGAAAGATACCGGAAGCTGAAATTTCCAGCTAATTATACTTTTAAGGGTGGAATACCAAAGAAACTTGGAGATCCCAGTGTACCAACTATACCATGCTCCATTAAAAGAAACTATGTTAAAACCGCTTTATGTGATCTGGAGCCGGTGTTAGTGTTATGCCTCTCTCTTTAGATTGTAGACTTGATTTGAATAAGTTGACACCTACTGAAATATCTTTGCAAATGGCTGATAAATCAACTGCTACACCTGTCGGTATTTGTGAGGATATGCCTGTTGTAGTTGCAAACGTTACTATTTTGACGGACTTTGTTATTCTTGATATTCCTGAGGACGATAGTATGTCTATTATTCTTGGAAGACCCTTTTTGAATACTGCAGGGGCTGTTATTGATTGCACTAAAGGCAATGTCACTTTTCATGCTAATGGTAATGAGCACATGGTACACTTTCCGAGGAAACAACCTCAAGTTCATAGTATCAACTCTATTGGAAAAATTCCATTGATTATATTTGGAGGTTTTGAATTTCCCCTTCCTACTGTCAAGAAGAAATATGATATTCTTATTATTGGGGATGTGCATATCCCCGTTGAGGTAACATAGTGTTATTCGAAATTTCTCCGGTTCTAGGTTATTTGGAATGAGTTCATTAACAAGACTTGATCAACCTTGTTAGTGGATTCCTTTTGATGATCATGAGATGGATGAAACTACAAGGCACAACCTTCTGTACCTTCCTTTTACTTTCTGTTATTTATATTAAATAAAATAAAAATAGTATTTTTCTGTCTGTTATCTGATTATCCGTGCAATACAAAAATACCCCGAAAATAAAAGTTCTCCAAATGCCTTGAAATTTAAATATGATTTTTTCTAGAATATTTTAGAATATTTGGCACTGAGAACACAGCGGGGGGGGGGGGGGGGGGGGGGGTCACCTACCTGCCCACGAGGGTGGAGGGCGCACCCTACCCCCTGGGCACGCCCCCTGCCTCGTGGGCCCACGGTGGCCCTCCTCCACTTATTCCTGCACCCACACACTTCTTCTTCCTCCCACAAATACGAATATCCAGCTCAAGCACGAGTTCTAGCTCATCTTGCTGCCATTTTTGATCTCCTTGCTCAAAGCACCTCTCACAAAACTGCTTGGGGAGATTGTTTCTTGGTATGTGACTCCTCCATTGGTCCAATTAGTTTTTGTTCTGGTGCTTTATTCATTACAAATTTGTGCTGCCTAGGTTACCATGTTCTTGAGCTTGCATGTCAAATTTATATGGTTCCAAGTAGTTTTGATGCATGATATAGGCTCTAGGCACTTGTAGGAGTAGTTGTTATCAATATTATTGAGTTTGGTTTACTTTTATTTTGAAGTTACTAAAAATTTCAGATTTTTTCAGAAAATGATGAAGAGACTTTTGAGGGGCTCATCGAGCCGAAACTCGAAGGAAAAGGCACAGAAGCCTAAGTATAATCTGCCTCTCACCGCGGAGGTTCGGTTGTGTGAATGGCCTTTCGATGATTTCTTGAGAGCAGCCGGGATTTATGAAGATTTTTATGAATTGGCTAAGAATGCAGGACTCACCGCTTTCCTCCACGACCAACACGATCAGTATCTCTTACTCACAAATATCTTTGTGCAAAACTTTCATTTCCATTCTAGGAGCTCACCACCTACGGTGGAGTTTCATTTATATGATGAGCATAAGGAGATGTCACTTTATGATTTTTGTCGGGTTTGTTTAGTCCCTTTCGAGGGCAAGACAGAGGAACCACATCGTGAGGATGTGGATGGGTTTATTGATACTATCACTTTAGAGGAAACAAGGAAGGTTTCCGATGTACGAATCACTAGCATACATTTTCCTGTTTTATGCTATTTTGCATTATTTGCTAGTTGTTGTTTAATTGGTCGCGGAAATTGTGGAAATCTTAGTATCCCTGATATTATTATTTTGCTCCACGGTTTATACGGTGATAACTCTGTTAGTATGGGCAGCATTATTGCTAAACGGTTAAGTCTGAGTCGTACAAAGGGGCCCATCTTTGGAGGCATCTATGCTTCACGCCTAGCTGCACATTTTAACATACCTATTAGGCATTATGAGAAGGAAGAAAAGGTGCTGCCTCGTGTTTATTTAGATTATAAAAGTATGATGGCACATGATTTTATTGTTAAGAATAGGGAAGGAGAGTGAGGTAGTCCTGGATTAGGGGGTCTCCGGACAGCCGGACTATATCCTTTGACCGGACTGTTGGACTATGAAGATACAAGATTGAAGACTTCGTCCCGTGTCCGGATGGGACTCTACTTGGCGTGGAAGGCAAGCTAGGCAATACGGATATGTATATCTCCTCCTTTGTAACCGACCTTGTGTAACCCTAGCCCCCTCCGGTGTCTATATAAACCAGAGGGTTTTAGTCCGTAAGACAACAGACAATCATACCATAGGCTAGCTTCTAGGGTTTAGCCTCTCCGATCTCGTGGTAGATCAACTCTTGTAATACCCATATCATCAAGAATAAATCGAGCAGGACGTAGGGTTTTACCTCCACCAAGAGGGCCCGAACCTAGGTAAAACATCGTGTCCCCTGCCTCCTGTTACCATCCGCCTTAGACGCATAGTTCGGGACCCCCTACCCGAGATCCGCCGGTTTTGACACCGACATTGGTGCTTTCATTGAGAGTTCCTCTGTGTCGTCGCTGTTAGGCTTGATGGCTCCTACTATCATCGATAGCTATGCAGTCCAGGGTGAGACTTTTCTCCCCGGACAGATCTTTGTGTTCGGCGGCTTCGCACTGCGGGCCAACTCGCTTGGCCATCTAGAGCAGATCGAAAGTTATGCCCCTGGCCACCAGGTCAGGTTTGGAAGCTTAAACTACACGGCCGATATCCGCGGAGACTTGATCTTCGACGGATTCGAGCCCCTGCCTTGTGCGCCACGTGGTCACGATGAGTACGATTTAGCTCTACCATCGGACAGTGTTCAAGAAATCGCACCGGCAGCCGCTCCGACCCTTAATTCGGAGCCAGTTGCGCCATCCATGGACGGGTGGATAGACCCCGCCACGGAGGCCGTATCCTCAGCGGCGATCGAGCTGAATATCGACCTTACCCTTCACGAGAGCCGTGTTGCCAAACTGCCGGATCCTTCTCCGGCCACGGACTCCGAACCGCCTGCGCCCGTTCCTGTCGAATCCGATTGGGCGCCGATCATGGAGTTTACCTCCGCGGATATTTTTCAGCACTCGCCCTTCGGCGACATACTGAACTCACTAAGGTCTCTCTCCTTGTCAGGAGGGTCCTAGCCGAACTATGTCCGGCAGGATTGGGATGCGGATCACGAAGAAATTCGCCGCCCACCCACCACCCACTTAGTAGCCACTGTCGATGACTTAACCGACATTATCGACTTCGACTCCGAAGACATCGACGGTATGGACGACGATGCGGGAGGCGAAGAGGAACCACTACCCACAGGGCACTGGACAGCCACCTCATCATATGACATATACATGGTGGACACACCCAAAGAAGGCAATAACGACGGGACAGCGGAGGATGACCCCTCCAAGAAACAACCCAAGCGCCGGCGTCAGCGGCGTCGCTCTAAGTCCTGCCAAGTCAAAAGCGGTGATACCGGCACCGGAGATAATAGCACTCCAGACAGCGCCGAAGACAACAACAATCCCCTCCAGCAAGACTTAGAGCAAGAGGTTGGAGAAGCCAGCCCTCCTGAGAGAGCGGCAGATGGAGAGGCGGAGGATGATAATTACATGCCTGCCTCCAAAGACGAGGCAAGCCTCGACGATGACGAATTCGCCGTGCCAGAGGATCCCGTCGAACAAGAGCGCTTCAAGCGCCGGCTTATAGCCATGGCAAATAGCCTTAAGAAAAAGCAGCAGCAGCTTCAAGCTGATCAAGATTTGCTAGCTGACAGATGGACTGAAGTCTTGGCGGCCGAGGAATATAAACTCGAGCGCCCCTCCAAGAGTTACCCAAAGTGCAAGTTGCTACCCCGACTGGAGGAGGAAGCGCCGAAACCTACATCCCCGGCGTACGACGCGGCTGATCGGCCACCTCGTGGCCGCGACAGAGAGGCATTCCAGCCAAAAGCTCAGCCCGCACCCCGACGCCATTCAAATAAAAAGGCATGGGGAAATACGCCAGACCTGCGAGACGTATTGGAGGACAAAGCAAAGCATGCAAGATCGATCTACGGATCATGAGGGTGCGCCACTATGCGAGATGATAATCGTCACGCCGGATACAGTAAAAGTAAGTCCGGCCGGGCCGAATACAGCGGGCAAAACTCATTTGAGCTGCGTCGCGATATAGCCCAGTACAGAGGCGTCGCACACCCCTTATGCTTCACAGACGAAGTAATGGATCATCAAATCCCAGAGGGTTTCAAAACCGTAAATATAGAATCATACGACGGCACAACATATCCTGCGGTATGGATCGAGGATTTCCTCCTGCACATCCACATGGCCCGCGGTGATGACCTACACGCCATCAAATACCTCCCACTCAAACTCAAAGGACCAACTCGGCATTGGCTCAACAGCTTGCCAGCAGAGTCCATTGGCTGTTGGGAAGATCTGGAAGCCGCATTCCTCGACAACTTTCAGGGCACTTATGTGCGACCACCAGATGCCGATGACTTGAGCCACATAATTCAGCAGCCAGAGGAATCGGCCAGGCAATTCTGGACACGGTTCCTAAAAAAGAAAAATCAAATCGTCGACTGTCCGGATGCAGAGGCCCTAGCAGCTTTTAAGCACAACATCCACGACGAATGGCTCGCCCGGCACCTTGGCCAGGAAAAGCCGAAATCTATGGCAGCCCTCACGACACTCATGACTGATACGTCTCCAACGTATCTATAATTTTTGATTGCTCCATGCTATATTATCTACTGTTTTGGACTATATTGGGCTTTATTTTCCACTTTTATATTATTTTTGGGCCTAACCTATTAACCAGAGGCCCAGCCCAGAATTGTTGTTTTTTGCCTATTTCAGTGTTTCGGAGAAACAGAATATCAAACGGAGTCCAAATGGAATAAAATCTTCGGGAATGTGATTTTCTCACCGAACGTGATCCAGGAGACTTGGACCCTACTCCAGGGGGTCAAAGAGGAGGTCACGAGGGTGGGGGCGCCCCCCTAGGGCGCGCCCCCTGCCTCGTGGGCCCCTCGGTGGTCCACCGACGTACTCCTTCCTCCTATATATACCTACGTACCCCCAAACGATCAGAACAGGAGCCTAAAACCTAATTCCACCGCCGCAACTTTCTGTATCCACGAGATCCCATCTTGGGGCCTGTTCCGGAGCTCCGCCGGAAGAGGGCCGTCATCACGGAGGGCTTCTACATCATCCTAGCCCCTCCGATGAAGTGTAAGTAGTTTACCTCAGACCTCCGGGTCCATAGTTAGTAGCTAGATGGCTTCTTCTCTCTCTTTGAATCTCAATACAAAGTTCTCCCCCTCTCTTGTGGAGATCTATTCGATGTAATCTTCTTTTTACGGTGTGTTTGTTGAGACTGATGAATTGTGGGTTTATGATCAAGTCTATCTATGAATAATATTTGAATCTTCTCTGAATCCTTTTATGTATGATTGGTTATCTTTGCAAGTCTCTTCAATTATCCGTATGGTTTGGCCAACTAGATTGGTAGTTATTGACATGGGAGAAGTGCTTAGCTTTGGGTTCGATCTTGTGGTGTCCTTACCCAGTGACAGAAGGGGCAGCAAGGCACGTATTGCATCGTTGCCATCGAGGATAACAAGATGGGGTTTATTTCATATTGCATGAATTTATCTCTCTACATCATGTCATCTTGCTTAAGGCATTACTCTGTTTTTAACTTAATACTCTAGATGCATGCTGGATAGCGGTCGATGAGTGGAGTAATAGTAGTAGATGCAGAATCGTTTCGATCTACTTGTCACGGACGTGATGCCTATATACATGATCATGCCTAGATATTCTCATAACTATGCTCAATTCTGCCAATTGCTCAACAGTAATTTGTTCACCCACCATAGAATACTTATGCTCTTGAGAGAAGCCACTAGTGAAACCTATGGCCCCCGGGTCTATTCTCATCATATCAATCTCCATCACTTTAATCTTTCTTTGCTTTTTTACTTTGCTTTTACTTTTTACTTTGCATATTTATACCAAAAATACCAAGAATATTATATCTATCAGATCTCACTCTCGTAAGTGACCATGAAGGGATTGACAACCCCTAATCGTGTTGGTTGCGAGTAGCTATCGCTTTGTGCAGGTACGAGGTACTTGAGCATGGCCTCCTACTGGATTGATACCTTGGTTCTCAAAAACTGAGGGAAATACTTATGCTACTCCGCTGCATCATCCCTTCCTCTTCGGGGAAAACCAACGCAAGCTCAAGACATAGTAAGAAGGATTTCTGGCGCCGTTGCCGGGGAGGTTCGCGCAAGTCAAGATTTGACTCCCGACAACGAGCCATTTCTGGCGCCGTTGCCGGGGAGTCTACGCAAAAAGTAAACATACCAAGTACCCATCACAATCCCTATCTCTCGCATTACATTATTTGCCATCTGCCTCTCGTTTTGCTCTCCCCCCAATTCACCCTTGCCGTTTTATTCGCCCTCTCTCTCTATCCTCCCTCTCTATTTGCCTCTTTTGCCCGTTTGCTCTTGTTTGCTTGTGTGCTAGTTTGCTTGTTTGTCGCGATGGCTCAAGATAATACCAAATTGTGTGACTTCACCAATACAAATAATAATGATTTCCTTAGCGCTCCGATTGCTCCTCTTACCGATGTTGAATCTTGTGAAATTAATACTGCTTTGTTGAATCTTGTTATGAAAGATCAATTCGCCGGCCTTCCTAGTGAAGATGCCGCTACTCATCTGAATAGCTTCGTTGATTTATGTGATATGCAAAAGAAAAAAGATGTCGATAATGATGTCGTTAAATTGAAGCTATTTCCTTTTTCGCTTAGAGATCGTGCTAAAGCTTGGTTTTCGTCTTTGCCTAAGAATAGTATTGATTCTTGGAACAAGTGCAAAGATGCTTTTATCTCTAAGTATTTTCCTCCCGCTAAGATCATCTCTCTTAGAAACAATATTATGAACTTTAAACAACTTGATCATGAACATGTTGCACAAGCTTGGGAGAGAATGAAATTAATGATACGTAATTGCCCTACTCATGGTTTGAATTTGTGGATGATTATACAAAATTTTTATGCCGGATTGAATTTTTCTTCTAGAAATCTTTTAGATTCGGCCACGGGAGGCACTTTTATGGAAATCACTTTAGGATATGCTACTACACTCCTAGATAATATTATGGTTAATTATTCTCAATGGCATACTGAAAGATCTTCTAATAAAAAAGTGCATGCAATAGAAGAAATCAATGTTTTGAGTGGAAAGATGGATGAACTTATGAAATTATTTGCTACTAAGAGTGTTTCTTCTGATCCTAATGATATGCCTTTGTCTACTTTGATTGAGAATAACAATGAATCTATGGATGTGAATTTTGTTGGTAGGAATAATTTTGGTAACAACGCTTATAGAGGGAATTTTAATCCTAGGCCATATCCTAGTAATCCTTCTAATAATTATGGGAATTCCTACAACAACTCTTATGGAAATTATAATAATATGCCCTCTGAATTTGAGAATAGTGTTAAAGAGTTTATGAATTCACAAAAGAATTTTAATGCTTTGCTTGAAGAGAAATTGCTTAAAGTTGATGATTTGGCTAGAAACGTTGATAGAATTTCCTTGAGGTTGATTCTTTAAAGCTTAGATCTATTCCTCCTAAGCATGATACCAATGAGTCTCTCAAAGCCATGAGAATTTCCATTGATGAGTGCAAGGAAAGAACCGCTAGGATGCGTGCTTCCAAAGATGCCTTTATTAAAGCGTGTTCCTCCTATTCCTATGAAAATCAAGATGAAGATCTAAAAGTTATTGATGTGTCCCCTATTCAATCTTTCTTTTGCAATATGAATCTTGATGAAACTGAATATGATCTTCCTTTACCTAGAAGGCGTTCTAAAAATTCGTAGTATTTAGCTCTTAATGATGAAATTGATGAGAGTGGGATTGAAAGAAATAAAAATCTTGATGTTGCTAAACCCACTATATTGGATTTCAAGGAATTTAATTATGAAAGTTGCTATTTAATTGATTGTATTTCCTTGTTGCAATCCGTGCTAAATTCTCCACATGCTTATAGTCAAAATAAAGCCTTCACCGAACATATTGTTGATGCCTTGATGCAATCTTATGAAGAAAAACTTGAGTTGAAAGTTTCTATCCCTAGAAAACTCTATGATGAGTGGGAACCAACTATTAAAATTAAAATTAAAAGATCATGAGTTTTATGCTTTGTGTGATTTGGGTGCTAGTGTCTCTACTATTCCCAAGACTTTGTGTGATTTACTAGATTTCCGTGATTTTGATGATTGCTCTCTAAACTTGCATCTTGCGGATTCCACTATTAAGAAACCTATGGGAAGGATTAATGATGTTCTTATTGTTGCAAATAGGAATTATGTGCCCTTAGATTTCATTGTTCTTTATATAGATTGCAATCCTTCTTGCCCTATTATTCTTGGTAGACCTTTCCTTAGAACGGTTGGTGCGATTATTGATATGAAGGAAGGGAATTAGATTTCAATTTCCATTAAAAAAGGGCATGGAACACTTTCCAAGAAAGAAAATAAAATTACCATATGAAACTATCATGAGAGCCACTTATGGATTGCCTACCAAAGATGGCAATACCTAGATCTATCCTCGCTTTTATGCCTAGCTAGGGGCGTTAAACGATAGCGCTTGTTGGGAGGCAACCCAATTTTATTTTTATTCCTTGCTTTTTGCTCCTGTTTAGTAATAAATAAATTATTTAGCCTATGTTTTGGTTGTGTTTTTTGTGTTTAATTAGTGTTTGTGCCAAGTAGAACCGTTGGGAAGACTTGGGGAAAGTCTTGTTGAACTTGCTGTAAAAAACCGAAACTTTAGTGCTCACGAGAACTGCTGTAATTTTTATTTGAAGAGTGCTACTTAGTTAATTCTTTTTGAAGAGTATTAATAGATAAATTCCTCACGTCCAGCAATTTATTTTGGAATTTTTGGGGTTCCAGATCTTGTGCTAGCTACATATTACTACAGACTGTTGTGTTTTTGGCAGATTCTGTTTTTCGCGTGTTGTTTGCTTATTCTGATGAATCTATGGCTAGTAAAATAGTTTATAATCCATAGAGAAGTTGGAATACAGTAGGTTTAACACCAATATAAATAAAGAATGAGTTCATTACAGTACCTTGAAGTGGTCTTTTGTTTTCTTTCGCTAACGGAGCTCACGAGTTTTCTATTTTGAGTTTTGTGTTGTGAAGTTTTCAAGTTTTGGGTGAATTCTTTTGATGGATCATGGAACAAGGAGTGGAAAGGGCATAAGCTTGGGGATGCCCATGGAACCCCCAAGATAATCCAAGGACACCAAAAAGTCAAAGCTTGGGGATGCCACGGAAGGCATCCCCTCTTTCGTCCACTTCCATCGGTAATTTACTTGGAGCTATATTTTTATTCACCAACATGATATGTGTTTTGCTTGGAGCGTCTTGTATTATTTGTGTCTCTGTGTCTTAGTATGCCACAATCATCCTTGCTGTACACACCTTTTGAGAGAGCCATACATGAATTAAAATTTGATAGAATACTCTATGTGCTTCACTTATATCTTTTGAGCTAAGTAGTTTTGCTCTATGTGCTTCACTTATATCTTTTGAGCTAAGTAGTTTTGCTCTATGTGCTTCACTTATATCTTTTGAGCGTTATAATTTTGCTCTATGTGCTTCACTTAGATCTTTTAGAGCACGGTGGTGGATTTGTTTTAAAGAAACTATTGATCTCTCATGCTTCACTTAAATTACTTTGAGAGTATCTTAATAGCATGGTAATTTGCTTAATAATAATATGCTTGGTATTCAAGATTTGTGAAACTTTCTTTTGAGTGTGTTGAATACTAAGAAAATATTGAAACATGATAATTGTTTTGAGATATGGAGGTGATAATATTAAAGTCATGCTAGTTGAGTAGTTGTGAATTTAAAGAATACTTGTGTTAAATTTTGTGATTCCCATAGCATGCACGTATGGTGGACCGTTATGTGATGAAGTCGGAGCATGATTTATTTATTGATTGTCTTCCTTATGAGTGGCGGTCGGGGACGAGCGATGGTCTTTTCCTACCAATCTATCCCCCTAGGAGCATGCGCTTAATACTTTGCTTTGATAACTTCTAGATTTTTGCAATAAGTATATGAGTTCTTTATGACTAATGTTGAGTCCATGGATTATACGCACTCTCACCCTTCCACCTTTGCTAGCCTCTCTAATACCGCGCACCTTTCGCCGGTATCATACACCTACCATATACCTTCCTCAAAACAGCCACCATACCTACCTATTATGGCATTTCCATAGCCATTCTGAGATATATTGCCATGCAACTTTCCACCATCTAGTTCATCATGACACATTCATCATTGTCATATTGCTTAGCATGATCATGTAGTTGACATAGTATTTGTGGCAAAGCCACCGTTCATAATTTCTTCATACTTGTCACTCTTGATTCATTGCATATCCCGGTACACCGCCGGAGGCGTCCATATAGAGTCATACTTTGTTTTAGAATCGAGTTGTAATCATTGAGTTGTAAATGAATAAAAGTGTGATGATCATCATTCAATAGATCATTGTCCCAAAAAAGAGAAAGGCCAAAGAAAAAAAGGCCCCAAAAAAAGAAAATAAATAAAAAGGGGCAATGCTACTATCCTTTTTTTCCACACTTGTGCTTCAAAGTAGCACCATGATATAGCGAGTCTCATATATTGTGCTTCAAAGTAGCACCATGTTCTTCATATAGAGAGTCTCATATGTTGTCACTTTCATATACTAGTGGTAATTTTACATTATAGAACTTGGCTTGTATATTCCAATGATGGGCTTCCTCAAAATTGCCCTAGGTCTTCGTGAGCAAGCAAGTTGGATGCACACCCACTTAGTTTCTTTTGTTGAGCTTTCATACATTTATAGCTCTAGTGCATCCGTTGCATGGCAATCCCTACTCACTCACATTGATATCTATTGATGGGCATCTCCATAGCCCGTTGATACGCCTAGTTGATGTGAGACTATCTTCTCCTTTTTGTCTTCTCCACAACCACCATTCTATTCCACCTATAGTGCTATATCCATGGCTCACGCTCATGTATTGCGTGAAGATTGAAAAAGTTTTGAAAAAGTTAGAGTATGAAACAATTGCTTGGCTTGTCATCGGGGTTGTGCATGATTTAAATACTTTGTGTGGTGAAGATGGAGCATAGCCAGACTATATGATTTTGTAGGGATAACTTTCTTTGGCCATGTTATTTTGAGAAGACATAATTGCTTTGTTAGTATGCTTGAAGTATTATTATTTTTATGTCAATATAAACTTTTGTCTTGAATCTTTCTAATCTGAATATTCATACCACAATTAAGAAGATTTGCATTGAAATTATGCCAAGTAGCACTCCGCATCAAAAATTCTCTTTTTATCATTTACCTACTCGAGGACGAGCAGGAATTAAGCTTGGGGATGCCTGATATGTCTCCAATGTATCTATAATTTTTTATTGCTCCATGCTATATTATGTACTGTTTTGGACTATATTGGGCTTTATTTTCCACTTTTATATTATTTTTGGGACTGGCCTATTAACCGGAGGCCCAACCCAGAATTGCTGTTTTTTGCTTATTTCAGTGTTTCGGAGAAACAGAATATCAAACGGAGTCCAAACGGAATGAAACCTTCGGAAACGTGATTGTCTCACCGAACGTGATCCAGGAGACTTGGACCCTACTCCAAGGGGTCAAAGAGGAGGTCACGAGGGTGGGGGGCGCCCCCCTAGGGCGCGCCCCCTGCCTCGTGGGCCCCTCGGTGCTCCACTGATGTACTCCTTCCTCCTATATATACCTACGTACCCCCAAACGATCAGAACAGGAGCTGAAAACCTAATTCCACCGCCGCAACTTTCTGTATCCACGAGATCCCATCTTGGGGCCTGTTTCGGAGCTCCGCCGAAAGAGGGCCGTCATCACGGAGGGCTTCTACATCATCCTAGCCCCTCTGATGAAGTGTGAGTATTTTACCTCAGACCTTCGGGTCCATAGTTAGTAGCTAGATGGCTTCTTCTCTCTCTTTGAATCTCAATACAAAGTTCTCCCCCTCTCTTGTGGAGATCTATTCGATGTAATCTTCTTTTTGCGGTGTGTTTGTTGAGACCGATGAATTGTGGGTTTATGATCAAGTCTATCTATGAATAATATTTGAATCTTCTCTGAATTCTTTTATGTATGATTGGTTATCTTTGTAAGTCTCTTCGAATTATCCGTTTGGTTTGGCCAACTAGATTGGTAGTTCTTGCCATGGGAGAAGTGCTTAGCTTTGGGTTCGATCTTGCGGTGTGCTTACCCAGTGACAGAAGGGGAAGCAAGGCACGTATTGCATCGTTGCCATCGAGTATAACAAGATGGGGTTTATTTCATATTGCATGAATTTATCTCTCTACATCATTCATCTTGCTTAAGGCGTTACTCTGTTTTTAACTTAATACTCTAGATGCATGCTGGATAGCGGTCGATGAGTGGAGTAATAGTAGTAGATGCAGAATCGTTTCGATCTACTTGTCACGGACGTGATGCCTATATACATGATCATGCCTAGATATTCTCATAACTATGCTCAATTCTGTCAATTGCTTAACAATAATTTGTTCACCCACCGTAGAATACTTATGCTCTTGAGAGAAGCCACTAGTGAAACCTATGGCCCCTGGTTCTATTCTCATCATATCAATCTCCATCACTTTAATCTTGCTTTGCTTTTTTACTTTGATTTTACTTTTTTACTTTGCATCTTTATACCAAAAATACCAAAAATATTATATCTATCAGATCTCACTCTCGTAAGTGACTGTGAAGGGATTGACAACCCCTAATCGTGTTGGTTGCGAGTAGCTATCGCTTTGTGTAGGTACGAGGGACTTGAGCGTGGCCTCCTACTGGATTGATACCTTGGTTCTCAAAAACTAAGGGAAATACTTACGCTACTCTGCTGCATCATCCCTTCCTCTTTGGGGAAAACCAACGCAAGCTCAAGACGTAGCAATGACCCGCTTTTGTGCGGGAGAGGACAGCCGGTTGGCTCGCAGCAATAACATATCAAAGAACCATGGTACTTCAGATACCAAGGACGGCAACGCCAGGTCACGTCGCAACAAACATAAGCGCCGCATTAATAGCGACAATACCGAGGATACGGCAGTCAATGCCGGATTCAAAGGCTCTAAACCCGGTCAGCAGAAAAAGCCATTCAAAAGAAGCACTCCAGGCCCGTCCAGTTTGGACCGTATACTCGATCGCTCGTGCCAAATACATGGCACCCCCGACAAGCCAGCCAACCACACCAACAGGGATTGTTGGGTGTTCAAGCAGGCCGGCAAGTTAAATGCCGAAAACAAAGATAAGGGGTCACATAGTGATGACGAGGAGGAGCCCCGGCAGCCGAACACCGGAGGACAGAAGAGGTTCCCCCCACAAGTGCGGACGGTGAACATGATATACGCAACCCACATCCCCAAGAGGGAGCGGAAGCGTGCGCTCAGGGACGTATATGCGTTGGAGCCAGTCGCCCCAAAGTTCAACCCATGGTCCTCCTGTCCAATCACCTTCGACCGCAGGGACCTTCCCACTAGTATCTGTCATGGAGGATTCGCCGCATTGGTCCTAGACCCAATCATTGACGGATTTCACCTCACTCGAGTCCTTATGGATGGCGGCAGCAGCCTGAACCTGCTTTATCAGGACAGAGTGTGCAAAATGGGTATAGACCCCTCAAGGGTCAAACCCACAAAAACGACCTTTAAAGGCGTCATACCAGGTGTAGAGGCCCATTGCACAGGCTCAGTCACACTAGAAGTGGTCTTTGGATCTCTGGATAACTTCCGAAGCGAAGAGTTAATCTTCGACATAGCCCCGTTCCGCCGTGTCTACCATGCACTGCTCGGGCGAACCGCATTTGCGAGATTCAATGTGGTACTGCATTATGCATATCTCAAGCTCAAGATGCCAGGACCTCGGGGGGTCATCACAGTCAATGGAAACACAGAGCGCTCTCTCCGCACGGAGGAGCACACTGCGGCCCTCGCAGCAGAAGCGCAAAGCAGCCTCTTAAGGCAATCCACTAGTTCGGCGATTAAGGACCCGGACACCTTCAAGCGCGCCCGGAGTAATCGGCAACAGGACCACCTGGCACGTTCCGAGCTCGCATAGCAATGCGGCCCCCACCCCGGTCCCAGCCAAACGGCGAAGTCCATGCCACGCGTACATAATTACGCATTAAAAATACCATGGGCACAGGTGGGAAGGGGGGCACGACTACGGCACGCTCCAAGATGCGGCTTAAACCGCACTAGGGGCTTCCCGCTTTGTTATTTTTCTCTTTCAGGACGTTAATCTCTGGAAACCCTGTCCGGCAGCATGATTGCCGAACACATGATGCAGCAACCAAGGAGGCAGAAAGCTATGTCACACCACGGAACTCCCAGGTGGATTACGATAACGAGTGAAATACTTGCTTTAATACCATTCCTCAACTTCCCTTGGAAGGGACATGTCAAATAGTCCTACTTTTTGCTTATCGCACTACTTATATCATTCTGCTCTAATGCACCTTTTTGAATAAACAAGGCATAGCATTAAGACTATTATTGCATTCTTCCTTTATATATATATATGTTCATTCATGACATCTAGCACCCGTACACTCTGGTATGGCCAATACGCTAGGGGCTTAGGCATACCCCATAATACGGCGTTAGAAGTCCGAACACTTTCGACAGTGCGGCACCCCGAACTTATAGCATTATATGCATCAACTCCGAATCATGTCTTGGGTCAATAGTTGGGTTTGCCCGGCTCCCATGTTTTGGTGCCTTACGTTCCGCTATATCGGCTAAGGTAGCACTGGGAGAACTACTGCGATTGTGCCCCGGTTCTGCTGGGCTAAGCACCTCGGTAGAGAAAGCTAAAACTGACTGTCATGATAAGGCGAGAGACTGGTCGCTGTTCGAGAGGTTTCAAGTCCCTAAAGACTTATGCCGCTTAGAGCGGGGAGTCGTCCCTGTCCGGCTTAAGGCGTGTATAGCGCCCCGAAATCGGCCTTCCAAATACTAGGGGCTTCGCCGAAATTTAAAATTATAGAATTCTACGGCTAAGTGAGAGTGATAAAGCATTATAGTTCGATTGCCTTGTTCGTTGTGCTGAGCACCTCCCTCGAAGGACCCAAAATTGGGAACAAGAGTGCTCAGGTTTATCCCGAACACCCTAGCACTCGTGGCGTGGGGGCAGAAGCCGACGACTAGCTATCTCTCAGATTTGATAAACAGTCGAACAGAAGGCAATATTTTAAATTCAAACAAGCGTTGCATAGCGCATATGAACAAGTTTTCATAATACAGGATTACACGAGGAAGTTTATTCAAATATTACATCTTTCGCACACTCGTCCGCTACAAGACGGGCACCCTTCAGGACACCCTCATAGTACATCTCGGGGTGGCGATGCTCCTTGCCCTGCGGCGGCCCTTCCTTCACCAGCTTCACGGCGTCCATCTTGGCCCAGTGCACCTTCGCACGGGCGAAAGCCCGACGTGCATAAGGATGGAAATTTTATCCATGGACATGGATACCCATGGATATCCAACCCGAATGGATAGGGTTTGGATATGCTTTTGCGCCCATGGGCAGCGCCCAAACCCGACCTGATTACTCGTGGATAGGACATGGACATAATCTTGTACCCATGGATATATCCAAACCTGACCCGATCGTCTGACTTAACAAGCAATATTCTGCAACCCCTACCCCATATTCACATGTCCCACTATAAATTTATCCTTTATCTAAAACATCCAAAAGAAATTACACAATACCCACCGTAACATACTCCAACACACCTTCTCATCCTATTATCTACACTAATTAAATGACTTGTTGTTAAGAATCAGTGCCATCTCCTTGAGTTACTCCTCTCATAGCCCTAAAGGTGGCCGCCGCTGCCAGCCGCTACCCCCACGTAAGGTGGATCGCTGCAGCAGCCACTACTGGCCTGCGACAACCCGGCTCCATATCTCCTTGACCCCTCCGTCTTCGCTTTTCCACACACGCATTGATGCATGGCCGCAACAGTGGGACAATGAAAGGGCTATGACTGCACGGCAGGGAGTGAGCACGCCAATGCAGAGTGCACATTGTGCAATGAGTTATGTCTTATGTATAGGTCTTGAGAGGACCCGATGGATATCCAATGGGTATGGATATCCATCGGATTTGGACATGGTCACAATTTTTCGCCCATGGATATTTCATGGATGGGCTGGGACTACCTTCATGGATATGTATTTGATATTGTTCAACACGATCCAAACCCGACCCATTGCCATCCTTAGGTCACGTGCACCTTCGATGCAGACGGACCGCGTGATGACTTCCAGCCGTGGGAAAGCATCCACAAGCTGCCTCACCAGGCCGAAGTAGCTGTTGGGAAGAGCGTCGCCAGGCCACATCCGGACTATAAAGCCCTTCATGGCCTGTTCGGCCGCCTTGTGCAGCTCGACCAATTGCTTCAGCTGGTCGCTCAGAGGCATCGGGTGTTCGGTCCCAGTATACTGAGACCAGAACAACTTCTCCGTTGAGCTTCCCTCCTCGGCCTGGTAAAACTGTGCGGCATCCGACATGCTGCGGGGCAAATCTGCGAATGCTCTTGGACAGCTCCGGATTCGGGTAAGTAACAAGTAATTTACTTTCACATGCTTGCTTTGCATATAGAATGCCTTATCCACCGCTATCTTCTTCATCGCATCAATCTCTTGGAGGGCCTTTTGGGCTTCAGCCTTGGCACTCTTCGCACCCTCAAGGGCCACGGCAAGCTCGGACTCTCGCGTCTTCAAGTCAAGCTCCAACGCCTCGTGCTTCGTCACAAGAGCGTGGAGCTCTTGCTGCACCTCGCCCACCCGTGCCTCTTGTTTTTCCCGCTCGGTGTGCTCCTGGGCCGCTTTGTTTTCGGTCTTGGATAGCGCTTGCTTCAGGGTTGCCACCTCAGTCGTGGCCCCTGGCAAATTAAAGATGATCATGTCATTTTGCAATCGCATCCTTTTTGTATATATATACACATCTATAGACTAGGTATTACTTACCCATGTTCTCCTCGAGCTGCCTCTTGGCAAGGCCGAGCTCTTTCTTGGACCCTTCGAGGTCCTGCTTCAGTATAGCAACCTCCGCAGTCTGTGTGGCAGAGGTCAGCAACGAAGCCTGCATACGCATATAGATATACTTATATTAGACTCCTACAGATATTAGTTGATCCTCTATTCGGCTTTTCTTTTTTGAACACCAAACAGAGCATCAGGGGCTACTGTCTATGCGGTAATATTTTTCCTATATTTCAAATACTTACCTTAAAGCCTGTTAGAAGGCTGGCACAGGCTTCAGTCAGTCTGCTCTTGGCGGACTGAACCTTCTGGATCACTGCACTCATAATAGTGCGGTGCTCTTCGTCGATGGAAGCGCTGCAAAGCGCTCCCAGCAGATTGTTCGGTGTCTCTGGATGGACAGAGGTCACTGGCACAGACGTCTTGCCCCTTTTGGAAGGAGGCCGCCTGCCTGAGTCCGGAACCACTGGAGGTTCCGGCGCGGTGTTCGGCTGAGGGCCGAACTTGGAGCCCTCGAGAGCCTTACTCCCTCTGCTCTCGGAGTCTGGAAGGTCGCCTTGAGGCGCCTCCGGGATTGTCTCCCCTCGACCCGGTGCCTCTTGAGACAATACCTCGGCACTGTCCGTAGGGCAAGGGGAGGTGGCGGTCGGAAGTGGATCGCTATCCATATCTGACGAGTCCAAGGAGCCGCCCGACGAAGATACGTCGATACGGTCTTGGGGCGGTCTGCATAATCATATTCGGCGTTAGGAGAAGCAGTGCGACAAAGGTATGCTATGAGTTACTCTGGTATCCGAATACTTATGACTTCGCCAGGGGTTTGGCCCTGAGCAGCCACTCGTCTTCGCCTTCGGTAGCGGTGGTGGAGTAGTCCGGAAGGAGGGTCCTCCCCTTCTTGGACCCTTCGCCCCCCCCCCGGTCGAGGCGGCCTTCCTTTTCTTGTCTCCCCCGACTGAAGGGGGAGCATCTTCATCTTCCTCCTCGTCTTCGGGGGAGGAGTGCGTCGCGGAGTTATCGGACGATGAGTCCGATATCACCTGGCGACGGGAACTCTTTCGGGTTCCCTTGGCCTTCTTCTTGGTCTTCTCCGGCACCTTGTAAGGAGCCGGAGTCAGCATCTCCGTCAGGAGAGCGTCCGTGGTGTTTTCGCGCAGAGGGCCGGACAGTCGATCTTCTCCGATGCCCCCACCCAGTCCTGTCAAAGGCATGGGAGCTCAGACCCCGCGCGTGGTTAAGCTATGGGAAGTAAAAATCCTACCAGATGTAGAAAACTTACCGGATTCGCAGGGCGCTTCGTGCTTAGCGCGCGGTCCTCGATGAGAGAGGGAGGGACCTTGGCACCCTTGAACAGCACCCTACAGACGTCCTTGTGCGTCGTGTCGAAGAGCTCGCTCAGAGTCTGGTGCTGGGCCGGGTCGAACTCCCACAAGTTTAAATCCCGTTGTTGACACGGGAGGATCCGGCGGAAGAGCATGACCTGGACTATGTTGACAAGCTTGAGCTTCTTGTTTGCCATATTCCGGATACATTTCTGGAGTCCGTCCAGCTCCACCGATGAACCCCAGGATAGGCCCTTCTCTTTACAGGAGGTGAGCCACGTGGGGATTCCGGATCGAAACTCGGGGGCCGCCACCCAGTTAGTGTCGCGCGGCTCGGTTATGTAGAACCACACTGATTGCCACCCCTTTATGATCTCCACGAAGGAGCCTTCAAGCCATATAACATTGGGCATCTTGCCCACCATGGCTTTGCTGCATTCTGCTTGTTGGCCTCCCACCACCTTCGGCTTGATATTGAAGGTCTTCAGCCACAGGCCGAAGTGGGGCCGGATACGGAGGAAAGCCTCACACACGACGATGAAGGCCGAAATGTTGAGGATGAAGTTCGGGGCTAGATCATGAAAGTCCAGCCCGTAGTAGAACATAAGACCACAGACGAATGGATGGAGGGGAAACCCCAGTTCACGGAGGAAGTGGTGGAGAAAGACTACCCTCTCGTGAGGTTTCGGGGTGGGGATGATCTGCCCCGCAGCAGGAAGCCGATGTGCAATATTCGCGGATAAGTATCCGGCTCCGCGCAGCTTTTTGATGTGTCCCTCCGTGACGGAGGAAGCCATCCACTTGCCTCCCGCTCCGGACATGTTTGGAGAAGGTTGAGGAGAAGGATGTGGACTTGGGCGTTGGAGCTCGAGTGCGCGAGAATGGATGAGCAAGGAGGAATAAGGCGTGGGTAGAAAAAGGATCAACCTTATCCCTTTATAAGGGCGGTCGAAACTATGCGCCCCCACTAGCCTAGTAAAACTCGCTTATCCTCCAAGCGCCGTAATTGATGGTGCGGTTGGGTTACCCACGCTCGTATTGATGAGAATCCCGTAATAAGGGGGACACAATCTCTGCTTTGACAAGACGTGTCAAGAAACTGCCTCGCGTTATGTGCGGGGATAGTTAAAGAAAAATGGTTCGAATGATCACCGCGCCATGGCATGATGTCATGTTGCCAAAATGTGTCAGCAGATTAGATTTGTGGAAATATTATTCTCTCTACGGTGGTATGTGGAACTTATTTTGCAGGGTCGGACACTATCCTTTTATTCGAACTCTTCTGTGGTGTATCCGGAGGAGGAACCCGCCTTGCAATGCCGAAGACAACATTGCGCGCCGGACTCATCGTCATTGAAGCCTGGTTCAGGGGCTACTGAGGGAGTCCTGGATTAGGGGGTCTCCGGACAGCCAGACTATATCCTTTGACCGGACTGTTGGACTATGAAGATACAAGATTGAATACTTCGTCCCGTGTCCGGATGGGACTCTACTTGGCGTGGAAGGCAAGCTAGGCAATACGGATATGTATATCTCCTCCTTTGTAACTGACCTTGTGTAACCCTAGCCCCCTCCGGTGTCTATATAAATCGGAGGGTTTTAGTCCGTAGGACAATAGACAATCATACCATAGGCTAGCTTCTAGGGTTTAGCCTCTCCGATCTTGTGGTAGATCAACTCTTGTAATACCCATATCATCAAGAATAAATCGAGCAGGACGTAGGGTTTTACCTCCATCAAGAGGGCCCGAACCTGGGTAAAACATCGTGTCCCCTGCCTCCTATTACCATCCTCCTTAGACGCACAGTTCGTGACCCCCTACCCGAGATCCGCCGGTTTTGACACCGACAGAGAGCTTAAATACAATTTGTTTTTTGATAAACATCATCCTGAGACTATTACCCTGCCTGCTCCTTCTTTGTTTGATTTATCTGCAGGCCAGTACCTTGTTCCGTTAAAGGCTATTCACGCCTACCGGAACCACAAGTTGATCCTTCACGACAGTCTAATTACCAGTGGGATCCGGAGATGATTGCCAACCAGTGGCAATCGGAGTCCTCTTCTTCTTCGCAGTATGACCCCAACTACTATTATGGATATCCGCCAGGCCAACCGTGGCCATAGACCAACTTAGGCCAAAAGCCTAATCTTGGGGGAGTACGTATTTCCCACCGACATTACATTTATGTTCACACACTCATTGCTAGATGTCGGTGCTCATACTTTTTTATTGTATCATCCATACTACTTTATTTCCTTTTTATGCTTTCTTTTTGTGTGTTTAATAAACCTTAAGAAAAACCAAAAAAAATAGTTGTAGCTTTTAATTAGTTTACTTTCCATGCTTGTAGTAGTAACTAAAAAGAAAACCCAAAAAGATTTCTTGTTCTTCTTTTACTTGTTGGGAGCTTTCCCGTGTAAATAGTTTTATTTTTTTCTTTTCTTTGGGGGTCGATAGGAGAAGACCATGATTAAATTGTTGAAGTGGCTCTTATATGCATTATTGTTGATCTGACAAAAGAGCCCATATTGCCTTGTCTTCTCCTGTTTATTGAATGCTTGCAGATTCCAGCTTAGTCCAATGCACATGCACAATTATCATTATTCACATCGTTCGGTCGTGCAAGTGAAATGCAATAATGATGATTATATGATGAACTTATTGAGATGAGAAAAGCTGGTATGAACTCAACCTCTTTTGTTTTTGTAAATATGATTAGTTCATCGTTCTTGATTCAGCATATTATGAATAAACATGTTTGCAATGACAACTAGAGATCATAGTTCTTGTGCCATGCTTGATTAGCTAGGAGCTTATAATGGTTTACCTTGCATGCAAACATGCTATTAAAATGGTTGTGATGTGGTATGATAGGGTGGTATCCTCCTCTGAATGATTTAAGTGACTTGACTTGGCGCATGTTCATGCATGTAGTTGAAACAAAATCAACATAGCCTTCACGATATTTATGTTCATGGTGGATTATATCCTACTCATGCTTGCATTCGGTGCTGATTAATTTTAATGCATGTTCATGACTGTTGTCGCTCTCTAGCTGGTCGCTTCCCAGTCTTTTGCTAGCCTTCACCTGTACTAAGCGGGAATACTGCTTGTGCATCCAACTCCATAAACCCCAAAGTTATTCCATATGAGTCCACCATACCTACCTATATATGGTATCTACCTGCCATTCCAAGTAAATTTGTATGTGCCAAACTCTAAACCTTCAAATAAATATCCTATTTTGTATGCTCGAATAGCTCATGTATCAACTAGGGTTGTTCGTATCTTCCATGTTAGGTGGGTTATTCTCAAGAGGAGTGGACTCCGCTCCTCACTCAAGAGAAAGTGGCTGGTCACTGGGATGCCCAATCCCATGCTTTACGCAAACTAAATCAAAATAATTGCAAACAAAACTCCCCCTGGGACTCTTGTTAGTTGGAGGCACTCGTTGTTTCAAGCAAGCCATGGATTGATGCTTGTTGGTGGAAGGAGGAGTATAAACTTTACCATTCTGTTTGGGAACCGCCAATAATGTGTGTAGCATGGAAGATATCGCCATCTCTTGGTTGTTATGTTGACAATGAAAGTATACCGCTCAAAATATTATTCACCTCTATTTCAAAACCGAGCTCTGGCACCTCTACAAATCCCTACTTCCCTCTGCGAAGGGCCTATCTATTTACTTTCATGTTGAGTCATCATCCTCTTATTAAAAAGCACCAGTTGGAGAGCACCGCTGTCATTTGCATCCATTACTGTTAGTTTACATTGAGTATGATTTGACTGGATCTCTTTTACCATGAATTACAATGTCTAGTCAGTCCTTGGTCTTTAAAGGTGCTCTGCATTTATGTTTTGCGGTCTCAGAAAGGGCTAGCGAGATACCATCTAGTTATATCATATTATAATTGTTTTGAGAAAGTGTTGTCATCCGAGATTTATTATTATGGCTCGCTAGTTGATTATGCCATTGATATGAGTAAACTTGAGACCTAAGCGTTATTGTGAATGTGGTTAGTTATAATCTTTGCTGAAAACTTGAATGCTGGCTTTACATATTTACAACAACAAGAGCGAACAGAGTTTGTAAATTT
This sequence comes from Triticum urartu, assembly GCF_003073215.2. NCBI lineage: Eukaryota > Viridiplantae > Streptophyta > Magnoliopsida > Poales > Poaceae > Triticum > Triticum urartu. Next base: position 92,323,412 of record NC_053023.1, on the reverse strand, counting down.
TTTTCTTTATCACTTTTAGTTTATCAACTGAATTGCTTGAGGACAAGCAAAGGTTTAAGCTTGGGGGAGTTGATACGTCTCCGTTGTATCTACTTTTCCAAACACTTTTGCCCTTGTTTTGGACTCTAACTTGCATGATTTGAATGGAACTAACATGGACTGGCGCTAATTACCATGGTGTTATTTATGTGCAGAAACAAAAGTTCTCGGAATGACCTGAAACTTCACAGAGCAACTTTTTGGAAAATATAAAAATACCTGCAAAAGATGAAGGCTAGGGGGCCCACCACCTGTCCACGAGGGTGGGGGCGCGCCCCCCTACCTCGTGGGCCCCCTGGAGCTCCTCCGACTCCGACTCCAACTCCAACTCTATATATTGTGTTTCGGAGAGAAAAAATCAGAGAGAAGAATTCATCGCGTTTTACGATATGGAGCCGCCGCCAAGCCTTAAAACCTCTCGGGAGGGCTGATCTGGAGTCCGTTCGGGGCTCCGGAGGGGGGAATCCGTCGCCATCGTCATCATCAACCATCCTCCATCACCAATTTCATGATGCTCACTGTCGTGCGTGAGTAATTCCATCGTAGGCTTGCTGGAGGGTGATGGGTTGGATGGGATCTATCATGTAATCGAGTTAGTTTTGTTAGGGTTTGATCCCTAATATCCATTATGTTCTGAGATTGATGTTGCTATGACTTTGCTATGCTTAATGCTTGTCACTAGGGCCCGAGTGCCATGATTTCAGATCTGAACCTATTATGTTTTCATCAATATATGAGAGTTCTAGATCCTATCTTGCAAGTCTATAGTCACCTATTATGTGTTATGATCCGTTAACCCTGAAGTGACAATAATCGAGATACTTACCGGTGATGACCGTAGTTTGAGGAGTTCATGTATTCACTATGTGTTAATGCTTTGTTCCGGTACTCTATTAAAAGGAGGCCTTAATATCCCTTAGTTTCCGTAAGGACCCCGCTCCCACGGGAGGGTAGGACAAAAGATGTCATGCAAGTTCTTTTCCATAAGCACGTATGACTATATTCGGAATACATGCCTACATTACATTGATGAACTGGAGCTAGTTCTGTGTCACCCTAGGTCATGACTCGTACATGATGAACCGCATCTGCCATAATTCTCTATCACCGATCCATTGCCTACGAGCTTTCCATATAATGTTCTCCGCTTATTTACTTTTCCGTTGCTATTGCTATCATCACTACAAAATACCAAAAACACTACTTTTACTACCGTTACCTTTTATTATCATTGCCACTACTATCATATTGCTTTGCTACTAAACACTTTGTTGCAGATACTAAGTTTTTAGGTGTGGTTGAATTGACAACTCAGCTGCTAATACTTGAGAATATTCTTTGGCTCCGCTTGTGTCGAATCAATAAATTTGGGTTGAATACTCTACCCTCGAAAACTGTTGCGATCCCCTATACTTGTGGGTTATCATCACAATAGAGTGGAACATTCTTCATATTGATGCTGTAGTCCTTGAGAGTTTGCTTCATCCATAGCAATTGAGCACAACACGAACCAGCAGCAATGTACTCAGCTTCAGCAGTAGAAAGTGATACGCAGTTCTGTTTCTTTGAAGACCAACAGACCAAGGATCGTCCGAGGAAATGGCATGTGCCTGATGTTGACTTGCGGTCCACACGATCACCAGCATAGTTAGAATCTGAATATCCAATGAGATCAAAAGTCGAGCCATTGAATACCATAATCCAAGTGTTGGAGTGTGAGCTAGATATCGAAGAATATGCTTCATAGCCTTATGGTGTGATTCCTTCGGTGTAGCTTGAAAATGGGCACAGATGCAAACACTAAGCATAATATCTGGCCTAGATGCACATAAATACAATAAAGAGCCAATCATGGAGTGGTATACCTTTTGATCAGAGTCAATACCATTTTCATCAGTGCATAGATGGCCATTTGTGGGCATAGGGATTTTGACGCCTTTGCAATCTTGCATGCCGAATTTCCTCAACACATCCTTGAGGTATTTCTCCTGAGATATGAAGATGCCATTTCATTGTTGACGAATCTGAAGACCTAAGAAGAATTTCAATTCTCCCATCATAGACATTTGATATTCTTCACTCATCATATAGGCAAATTCATCACTGTAATGTTGGTCAGTACAGCCAAAAATGATATCAACAACATATATTTGACACACGAATAATTCATCATCATAAGCTTTGGTGAAAAGAGTTGGGTCAAGTGAACCGGGTTTGAAGCCTTTCTTCATGAGGAATTCCTTCAAAGTGTCATACCACACCCGAGGGGTGCTACCTCTTGAGCACTGCGTTGGTTTTCCCTTGAAGAGGAAAGGGTGATGCAGCAAAGTTGCGAAAGTATTCCCCTTAGTTTTTGAGAACCAAGGTATCAATCCAGTAGGAGGCCACACACGAGTCCCTCGCACCTACACAAACAAATAAATCCTCGCAACCAACACGATAAGGGGTTGTCAATCCCTACACGGTCACTTACGAGAGTGAGATCTGATAGATATGATAAGATAATATTTTTGGTATTTTTTATGATAAAGATGCAAAGTAAAATAAAAGGCAATAAAAATAACTAAGTGTTGGAAGATTAATATGATGGAAAATAGACCCGCGGGCCATAGGTTTCACTAGTGGCTTCTCTCAAGAGCATAAGTATTCACGGTGGATAAACAAATTACTGTTGAGCAATTGATAGCATTGAGCATAGTTATGAGAATATCTAGGTATGATCATGTATATAGGCATCACGTCCAAGACAAGTAGACTGACTCCTACCTGCATCTACTACTATTACTCCACACATCGACCGCTATCCAGCATGCATCTAGAGTATTAAGTTCATAAGAACAGAGTAACACTTTAAGCAAGATGACATGATGTAGAGGGATAAACTCATGCAATATGATATAAACCCCATCTTGTTATCCTCGATGGCAACAATACAGTACGTGCCTTGCTACCCCTACTGTCACTGGGAAAAGACACCGCAAGATTGAACCCAAAGCTAAGCACTTCTCCCATTGCAAGAAAGATCAATCTAGTAGGCCAAACCAAACTGATAATTCGAAGAGACTTGCAAAGATAACCAATCATACATAAAATAATTCAGAGAAGATTCAAATATTGTTCATAGATAAACTTGATCATAAACCCACAATTCATCTGTCTCAACAAACACACCGCAAAAGAAGATTACATCAAATAGATCTCCACAAGAGAGGGGGAGAACTTTGCATTGAGAGTTTGAGACCCAAAAAGAGAGAAGAAGCCATCTAGCTAGTAACTATGGACCCGAAGGTCTGAGGTAAACTAGTCACACTTCATCGGAGGGGCTATGGTGTTGATGTAGAAGCCCTCCGTGATCGATGCCCCCTCCGACGGAGATCCGGAAAAGGCCCCAAGATGGGATCTCGTGGATACAGAAAGCTACGGCAGTGGAATTAGGGTTTTGGCTCCGTATCTGGTAGTTTGGGGGTGCGTAGGTATATATAGGAGGAAGGAGTACGTCGATGGAGCAACAGGGGCCCATGAGGGTGGAGGGCGCGTCTAGGGGGTAGGCGCGCCCCCCTACCTCGTGGCCTCCTGGTTGATGTCTTGACGTAGGGTCCAAGTCATCTGGATCACGTTCGTTCCGAAAATCACTTTCCCGAAGGTTTCATTCCATTTGGACTCCGTTTGATATTCTTTTTCTGCGAAACTCTGAAATAGGCAAAAAAAACAGCAATTCTGGGCTGGGCCTCCGGTTAATAGGTTAGTCCCAAAAATAATATAAAAGTGTATAATAAAGCCCAATAATGTCCAAAACAGAATATAATATAGCATGGAACAATCAAAAATTATAGATACGTTGGAGACGTATCAAGGGGCCTGCTTGAGGCCATAGAGGGCCTTATTGAGTCTAAAGACTTTGTGAGGATGCTTTGGATCCTCAAAACCTGGGGGTTGAGCAACATATACTTCTTCCTCAAGCTTACCATTAAGGAATGCACTTTTCACATCCATTTGATATAAGATGATATTATGATGGTTAGCATAAGCAAGTAATATGTGAATAGCCTCAAGTCTAGCAACAGGTGCAAAAGTTTCATCGAAATCAATCCCTTCAACCTGTGTGTAGCCTTGAGCTACAAGCCGTGCCTTATTCCTCACCATAAGGCCATTTTCATCTTGCTTGTTGCGGTAGATCCATTTTGTGCCGATGATATTGTGCTTGCGAAGGTCTGGTCGCTTGACAAGTTCCCACACATTGTTGAGCTCGAATTGATGTAATTCCTATTGCATCGCTTGAATCCACTCAGGCTCCAGAAATGCTTCATCTACCTTAGTGGGCTCTGTGATAGAGACGAAACCAAAGTGTCCAAAAAAGTTAGACAAATGTGAAGCTTTTGAGCGTGTGAGAGGACCTAGTGCGTTGATGTCGCTAATGATTTTCTCAATCTGCACTTCATTAGCAACGCGAGGATGAGCTGGTTGACGATGAGGAATTTACTCAGCATTTTCTTCAGAGCCATTTTCTTTAGGTGCACCAGCATGATGTTCTTCATGTTCTGGAATGACTTCTTCAGCAGATTCTTCGGTGGGAACAACATCCTTAGTAGCCTTGAACTTAATGGATTCCTGAGGTGATATTTCATCTAGGACAGGAGGTAGGAGCTCTCTTTGCGAGCCATTAGTCTCATCGAACCGCACGTCTACAGTTTCAACAACCTTGTGGTGATAGGTGTTGAAGACTCTAAAGGTGTGCGAGTCCTTACCATAACCAATCATAAAACCTTCATATGCTTTCAGTGCAAATTTAGAATTGTGATGCGGATCTCTAATCCAACATTTAGCACCGAAGACTTTGAAATAACTCACATTGGGTTTCTTGTCTGTGAGGAGTTCATATGAGCTCTTTCTAAAGAATTTGTGAAGATATACCTTGTTGATGATGTGGCACGCAGTATCAATTGCCTCAGGCCAGAAGCGAGGAGGCGTCTTGTACTCATCAAGCATAGTGCGGGCCATCTCAACAAGAGTCATGTTCTTGCGCTCCACGACGCCATTCTGCTGAGGAGTATAAGGAGCAGATAGCTCATGAGTAATACCAAGTTCATCAAGATTGTCATCAAGACCAGTGTTCTTGAACTCAGTTCCATTGTCACTTCTGATGTGCTTGATCTTCACACCAAAGTTGGTTGAAGCCCTCGAGGAAAATCGTTTGAAGACTTCCCGCACTTCAGTTTTGTAAGTGATGATATGCATCCATGTATATTGAGAATAATCATCAACAATGACAAAGCCATATAGTGATGTAGCATTTGTAAATGTTGCATAATGAGTAGGGCCAAAGAGATCCATGTGAAGTAATTCAAATGGACGAGTGGTAGTCATGATGGTCTTTGAGGGATGCTTGGCCTTGGTCATCTTTCCGCTTCACAAGCTCCACACAAATGGTCCTTGAGGAATTTGACACCCTTGATGCCAATGACATGCTTCTTCTTCGCAAGCGTGTGCAAGTTCCTCATGCCAGCATGACCAAGTCGTCGATGCCATAGCCAGCCTTCTGAAGCTTTTGCAAGTAGACATGTAGCAGGTTGTGGTCCTGTAGAGAAATCAACAATATACAAATCCCCTCTCCTAAAGCCTTCGAAGACTTTGGAATTGTCAGCTTCCATGATCGCAACACAACGATACTTGCCAAAGACAACAACCATATCAAGATCACAAAGCATTGATACAGACATGAGGTTGAACCCTAAGGACTCGACAAGCATGACTTTGTCCATTTGTCGATCCTTTGAGATTGTAACCTTACCTAGACCCAATACCTTGCTTTTTCGTTTGTCAACGTAGGTGATATGCTTTAGATGCGATGGAGATAAAGCAGTGTCCATCAATAAGCTCCTGTCATCGGTCATGTGATTTGTACATCCACTATCGAGGACCCACTCAGTGGCTTTGGGTTGATCAACCTGCAGATGAATTAGTGCAGCTTACGAACTTATATACTTCATTAGTGAAGAATATGACATCAAATTCATCAGATCAATTTCATCAAGCGATAGAACAGGTAAAGTAGTATGAGGACGTGAGAAATGAAAATTCATTTCTTCATGATTAGCTTGCGTCCATTCAAGCATATTCAGGTCTCCAGCAAATTCTTCAGACGTTTAGGTTCATCTAGAGACATGACCCTGCATAAGAAGTTAGTTATTTTTCTTCACTACCCACATATGAAGGGGTGGCAAAGAATTCATCATTCTGTGAGCTCCATAAGAGAAAGGTGGCATAGATGCCAATCCACTTCGTTTCACATAAGAGGGGTTAGGGTAAGCATATGAGTAAGTAGAGAAATTCTTCGAGGATTTATGAACATAATGATTTGAAGAATAATGCACATATCCATAACCCTTAGCCTTTCCCTGCGAAACAGAGGTGTTAGCACGATGATGTTCATATGAGGACTTTGATCCTTTTGAGGAATTTGGTCCGTATGAGGACTTGGATCCATATGAAGACTTTGGTCCATATGAAGAATTTGATCTGGGGTTCCTATTCTTCACAGGAGGTGTCATGATGACATTCACCTGAAGACTTTCAAGGCACCTTTTGGAAACCCAGATTTTCTTCATAGGAGGCCCGTTCCTGCAGTTAGTGCCAACATATCTACCAAATACTTCACCATTCTGATTTTTGAACAGTTTATAATTGGAGTCAAATGACTCATCGGAAGAATATGAAGATTCACATATAAAGCTGGATAAATTAGATGGATCCACTGAAGGTCCCTTTGCAGCAACCCATGAGGTTTTGGGATACTGCTCAGGCTTCCAGTATGTCCCATCAGCATTGAGTTTCCTCTCAAAGGCAATACCCTCTTTTCTAGGGTTCCTGTTGAGGATCTGCTTCTTAAGCACATCACAAAGAGCCTGATGCCCTTTGAGGCTTTTGTACATGCGTGTCACATACAATTCCTTCAGCCCTGCATGGTGAGTGATACTAGCAGCATCCTCAGATGAGGAATTAGTGACAACATAGTCAGGTGAAGAATTTGCAGCAATAGAAGCATTTGAACTTTCAGGTGAAGAATTAGTAGATTCTCGTTCAATGAACTTCAAACATGGAGGAATGAATTCTTCCTGAGTAGCGCTGATTTGTTCAGCAAGTAATGAATCACTCTCCTTCTAAAGATCTTCATAACTCACTCTTAACTTCTCAAGATCTTGTTTTCTTTGAAGAAATTCATAAGAAAGCTTCTCATGATCAGATAAGAGAGTGTTATGATGACTCTGAAGATTATCAAACTTAGTCTGAAGTCTCTGGAGATTTTCAATCGAAGTTTTAGTGTGGTCCATTTCTTCACCCAACATATCATCACTTTTGTCTAGCATATTTTGAACCTTTTCAAGAGCCTTTTGTTGTTTCACAGCAATCTTAGCAAGTTTAGAATAGCTAGGCTTGAGGTTTTCATCAGATTCATCCTCACTTGATTCAGAGCAAGGATATTTGAGTACCTTTGCACCTTTTGCCATGAAGCAATAGGTGGGAGCGTAGTCATCATCACCGTCGTCAGTAGTGTTGGGGAGGTCCTTTTCCTCAGAATTGAAGATGGACTTGTTGACGAATGCAATAGCGAGGGCTAGGATCACCACACCAGAGTCTGACTCCTCAGATGCCTCCTCTTCCTCATTTTCCTCAGATTCAGCCTCAGAGTCCATTTCCTTGCCAATGAATGCACGAGCCTTCTTGGAGCTGCTCTTCTTGTGAGATGAACACCTTGAAGGTTTTGATGAAGAGGACTTTGAAGATTTCTCCTTCTTCTTTGAATCATCAGAACTATAGTCCTTGTACTTCTTCTTTGATTCCTTTTCCCATTGAGGACAATCTTGAATGTATTGACCGGGTTTCTTGCATTTGTGGCAAAGTCTCTTCTTGTAATCACGGGATGAGGAATTTGATCTTAAGTCATCGCCTCTTGAGGATTTTCCAAAAAGACCACGTCTTGAGAACTTCTGAAATTTCGTCACGAGCATTGCTAGCTCCTGGCTCAGTTCTTCAGGATCACCAAGGCTGCTACCAGAATCCTCACCTTCAGATTCAGACACTGCCTTGGCCTTCAGAGCTCGTGAGGAATAGGCGATTTTTAAGAATAGACACTGCCTTGGTCCATAGAGATCTCTCTTCTCAGCAAGCTGAAACTCATGAGTGTTTAGCCTCTCGAGGATATCGGCATGATCAAGTGACTTGTAGTCTCCACGTTCTTGAGGAATAGACACTGCCTTGGTCCATAGAGATCTCTCTTCTCAGCAAGCTGAAACTCATGAGTGTTTAGCCTCTCAAGGATATCGGCATGATCAAGTGACTTGTAGTCTCCACGTTCTTGTGTCATCAGTGCAAGGGTGTCAAATGAGGAATCAAGCGATCGAAGCAATTTCTTCACCACCTCGTGGTCGGTGATGTCAGAGGCACCAAGTGCTTGAAGCTCATTTGAAATGTTAGTGAGGCGATCGAAGGTTTGCTAAACATTTTCATTGTCAAGTCTTTTGAAGCGGTTGAAGAGATTGCGAAGAATTTCAACTCGAGAGTCACGCTGGGTTGAGGCTGCTTCATTGACCTTGGATAGCCTGTCCCAGATAAGTTTTGCTGTCTCCAAAGCACTCACTCTGCCATACTTCCCTTTGCTCAGATGGACACATATGATGTTCTTCGCTTGAGAGTCGAATTGCTTGAATCTCTTCACATCAGCAGCGTTGATGTTAGGAGTGACAGAGGGAACGGCATTTTCCACAACGTACCAGAGATCGTTGTCAATTGCCTCAAGATGCATTCGCGTCTTATTCTTCCAGTAGGGGTAGTCTGTCCCATCGAAGGTAGGACACCCAGCAGAGACCTTGATCATACCTGCGGTCGACATAACTAAAACTCCAGGCGGTTAAACCAAAATCACACAGAACAAGGGAGTACCTTGCTCTAATACCAATTGAAAGTGCGTTAAGTCGACTAGAGGGGGGTGAATAGGCGATTTTTAAGAATTCTTCAATGAGGAATTTCAGGGTGAGGAAATTCCTAAGCGAAGAACTACTAGTTGGCATGGGAGTTTTCATACCTTTGCTTTCTTGCATGTTGAACTTCTTGAATAAGTCCTTGGTGTACTTTGTTTGAGAAACAAAGGTGCCTTCCTTAGTTTGCTTGATTTGCAAACCAAGAAAGCACTTGAGTTCACTCATCATAGACATCTCAAACTTCTCCGACATTAGCTTCCCGAACTTTTCACTAAAATGAGGGTTAGTCAAACCAAATATGATATCATGAACATAAATTTGGCACACAAATAATTCACCGTTAACCCTTTTAGTAAAAAGTGTAGAATCTATTTTTCCAATCTCAAAGCCTTTTTCAATAAGAAACTTGGTCAAGCATTTATACCATGCTCTAGGAGCTTGTTTAAAACCATAAAGAGCTTTGTGAAGTTTGTAAACGTGATCGGGTTTCTTAGGATTGACAAAGCCGGGAGGTTGTTTAACATAAACTTCTTCCTCAATTTCACCATTTAGAAAAGCACTTTTAATGTCCATTTGGTATAAAGTGATATCATGGTGATTAGCATAGGCAAGTAAGATGCGGATGGACTCAAGTCTAGCAACGGGGGCATATGTCTCACCGTAGTCCATACCTTCGACTTGAGTGTAGCCTTGGGCCACGAGACGAGCTTTGTTGCGGATGACTTGACCATCTTCGTCTTGCTTGTTGAGAGACACCCATTTGGTACCAATGATGTTGTGGTTGTTGTCGGGATTCTCAACCAATGTCCACACTTGATTTCTCTCGAAGTTGTGTAGCTCTTCATGCATGCCGTTTATCCAATCTGGATCTTCCAATACTTCTTCAACCTTCATAGGTTCAATACTAGAGATGAATGAATAATGTTCACAAAACTTAGCCAAACGAGTTTTAGAGCGAGTGATTCTCCCGGTTTGAATATCATTGAAGATTTGTTATGGGGTGGTCTCTTGAGACTCTTGCTCGAACTCGTGAAAGCTTTTGCTTAGGTCGGGGTGGAACATCTTCTTCATCATCTTGTCCTTCTTCTTGGCCTTCTTCATTATTGGTGTTGTTGTTCTCTTGTCTTGGTGGAGAAGGAGTTTGATGAGGTTCATCTTGGTGTACTTCCTCGTTTTCTTCATCTTGGTGCGTCCCACTTGTGGATGCTTCCGTATCAACTCTTGGTTCACCTTGTCGTGAGGTATAAGCTTCCACTTGGACGGACGAGGTACTCTCCTTTACCTTCGTTGGACGAATCTTGCCAATAGACAAGTCTTGGATTGCTTCCGAAGGATCCTTATCTCCTGCATCAATTGGCAATTGCTCTACTCGCGAGCCGTTAGATTCATCAAACTTCACATCTACCGTCTCTTCAACCTTTCAGGTGAAATTGTTGTAGACACGGTAAGTGTGAGAGTTTGAGCCATAACCAAGTAGGAAACCTTCATGAGATTTAGGAGCAAATTTAGAACGATGATGCTTATCAAGAATGTAGCACTTTGAACCGAATACTCGAAAGTATCCAATTTGGGGTTTGTTACCGGTGAGAAGCTCGTATGCCGTCTTGTCGAGTAGCTTGTGAAGATACAAGCGATTTGTTGCATGACAAGCTGTCTCGACCACTTCCGCCCAAAAGTGTTTTGGAGTCTTGTACTCATCAAGCATCGTTCTCGCCATCTCAATAAGAGTTCGGTTCTTCCTCTCAACAACTCCATTTTGTTGAGGTGTGTACGTAGCCGAGAACTCATGTGAAATTCCTTCTTCGTCAAGAAAGGTGTCCACATTTGCGTTCTTGAACTCCGTTCCATTGTTGCTGTGAACCTTCTTGATCTTCACTTCAAATTAATTTTGCGCCTTCCTAGCGAAGCTCTTGAAGATCTTTTGGACCTGCGATTTATCATCAAGAAAGAACACCCATGTAAATCTTGAAAAATCATCAACTATGACTAGACCAAATGAGTTACCACCGAGACTCTTGTAGGCATTGGGACCAAAGAGATCCATATGAAGTAGCTCGAGCGGTCTTCTTGTGGTCATAATGTTCTTCACGGGGTGACTTCCTCCAACTTGTTTTCCTGCTTGACAAGCACTACAAAGTCTATCCTTGTCAAATATAACATCTTTTACTCCAAGGATATGATCGCCTTTAATAAGCTTATCAAGATTTCGCATGCCCACATGACCTAACCTTCTATGCCACAATCAACCTTTCGAGGATTTAGCAATTAGGCAAGTTCTAGGTTGAGCCTTTTTACTGAAATCAACAATGTAAAGATCACCTCTACGTGTACCGGTAAAGACCATTTTATGATTATCTCTACGAAACACTTGGCAATCTACTTCAGTAAATAGGACATTGAAACCAAAGTCAACAAGTCTAGATACGGAAAGTAAATTGTAGCTAAGAGATTCAACGAGCATAACATTTTGTATGGAGCTATCATGTGAGATGGCCACCTTACCAAGGCCAACCACCTTACCCTTTGAGTTATCACCAAAAGTGACATACTTTCGAGGGCCGTCGTGTTTAGCAAGCTCACGAAACATATCTTTGTCTCCAGTCATATGATCGGTACACCCACTATCTAGAACCCATTCCTTTCCTCCAGCCATGTAGCCGTGAAGATTAGCCATAAGACCAAAGTGTCTCATTGCATCATCAAGATCATAGTCACTGTCATCATCCTCATCATAGTATCCATGTTCAATGTTGTCATGTGGTGGATAAATTCCTAGAGAGAGTGATTCATTAGAAGTATGACCGTAACAATGTTCATCTCTATGAATTCTAATGACTTCGAAAATGATATTGCTAATGATTCCAACATCTCCTTTGGCACTCGTAAGATTAGTAAGCTCAAATAAACAATCACCAAATTTGGGATCATTGGAACTCATCTTACTCAAGGCAATAGACTTATGAAGAATCTCATCTAAGTTTTTCAAGGAATAGTTTGGAAAACGTTCCTCAAGGAATCTCCATATGGTGTAGGCACAATCAAGAGCAGGCAAGCTAGCAAGCAAGTTTCTAGGCAAACCTCTAGTGATTAAATTGACAGTTCTAAGATTACGGATCATGTCAATAGACTCATCAAGGGTAGGATGCAAAGAATCAACATGAGGTGCACAAGGGCTGGTAATGTACTTGTTCAAATGATATTCATTGAAAATCTCAAGCATCTCATTTTTCCACTCATGAAAGTACTCTCCATCAAGTATAGGCACTCTATGTCTAAGACTCCCCAACGTAGACTCATCCATCTTCCTCCAAAGGTGTTTAAACCAAAGCAATGGAGACCAAAGCTCTGATACCAATTGAAAGAATCAAGAAGAGGTGTCTAGAGGGGGGTGAATAGACTCTTAGTAAGAAAAGTTGCAGTTTTTAATTTCTTTAAGTTGAAGTGGAGTTTTAGCACAAGTTTAAACATTCACAATACATATCAAGCAAGCATGACAAGAGTATATGAGCAGCGGAAAGTAAATCATGCAAGTTGCAAGAATGTAAGGGGATGAGATTTGAGTGTACAAACGCAATTGGAGACACGGAGATTTTTGGCGTGGTTCCGATAGGTGGTGCTATCGTACATCCACGTTGATGGAGACTTCAACCCACGAAGGGTAATGGTTGCGCGAGTCCACGGAGGGCTCCACCCATGAAGGGTCCACGAAGAAGTAACCTTGTTTATCCCACCATGGCCATTGCCCATGAAGGACTTGCCTCACTAGGGTAGATCTTCACGAAGTAGGTGATCTCCTTGCCCGTACAAACTCCTTGGTTCAACTCCACAATCTTGACGGAGGCTCCCAAGTGACACCTAACCAATCTAGGAGACACCACTCTCCAAAAGGTAATAGACTGTGTGTTGATGATGAACTCCTTGCTCTTGTGCTTCAAATGATAGCCTCCCAACACTCAACTCTCTCTCACAGATTTGGATTTGGTGGAAAGATGATTTGAGTGGAAAGCAACTTGGGGAAGGCTAGAAATCAAGATTTATGTGGTTGGAATGGAATATCTTGACCTCAACATAAGTGTAGGTAGTTCTCTCTCAGAAAATGTATGATGGAAGTGTAGGCATGTTCTGATGACTTTCTCTATGAATGAAGAGTGGGTGGAGGGGTATATATAGCCTCCACACAAAATCTAACCGTTACACACAATTGACCAAACTCGGTGAGACCGAATCAGAAAACTTGATCAGACCGATTTAGTTCATAATGTGACCGTTAGGCTTTTCGGTGGGACCGACATGATCAACTCGGTGGGACCGATGTGCTGGGGTTAGGGTAATACCTCGTCTCGGTTTGACCGATTTCGCAAACTCAGTGAGACCGATTTTGGTAATAGGCAAAACAGAGAGTTGGTTAAGCAAACTCGGTGGGGCCGATTGCATATCTCGGTGGGACCAAAATTATTGCAATGGGTAACAGAGAGTTTGCAAGCCCATCTTGGTGAGACCGAGATTCCATCGGTGAGACCGAATTAACTGGGGTTTCTGGCAATGGCTATGTCAAGTGAACTCGGTGGCGCCGGGTAGGAAATTTGGGTGGGGCCGAGTTTGACTTTTGGTTTGGAACATATGTGGATATGGGAAAGTGGTTGAGGGCTTTGGAGCATATCACTAAGCATTTTGTGCAAGCAAGCCCTTAAGAAACACCTCATCCCCTTTTAATAGTATTGGCTTTCCTATGGACTCAATGTGATCTTGGATCACTAAAAGCAAAATGTATAATCTTGAGCTTTAGAGCTTGAGCCAATCGTTTGTTCTTAGCATCTTGAAAGGGTTCCATATCCTCTTGTCCACGCCACTCCATCTGTTGAACTTGTCTGAAATATACTAGATGAAAACATTAGTCCAACAAGAGATATGTTGGCATTAATTACCAAAATCATCCAGGGAGCACTTGTGCTTTCAACTGCCGAGATGGCCGGCAGCGTTGTTCAGGTAGGAGACAACCACATATGTTACAAGCAAGGGGCGTTGGTTTTTGCTGGGATTGCCCCGTTGTGCTGCATGCATCAACGGCGGCCAGCAGCTACCCATGCTGCAACCAGCAGGTCCTAGCGATGGAGATGACGGCCTCCCGGTGCTTCAATCGGTGAGTTTTTTGTTGGAACCGGACGGTGAATAGCTACATCCACATTAACAAATGCTGGAACCAAAGACCGTAAACCATTTTTGCTGAGCGAACGTTTGATTTTTGCTACAACCGGCAGAAATTTTGCTGGAACCAGCTCTCTGTTTTGCTAGGAACGGCGTTGCAAGGTGCTGGGACGGGTTCTCTGTTTTGCTACAATCAATCATCGGGAGTTCTTCCTCATGAGTCTTTTTGCTGGAACCGGTGTTCAATTTTGCTGGAGCCGAGTAATTTTTTGCTACAATCGATCAATGCAAGTTCCTGCTGATGAGTTGTTACTTGCTCAAATCGGTGTTCAATTTTGTTGGAACCAGGTCAATTTTTGCTTCAACCGACAAATGGAGGATTTGTTGCTTTTGGAGTTTTGTGCTGAGCACGGCTATGCAAGTTGACGACCACGATGACGCCGGTGGTGCTCCAACCATGGTGGCATGGTGTATGCGCACTGGAACCGACCATGCCAGAGCTGCAATGGCTTGGCTCGCCAGCTACAGACACGACGTGCGGTGATGACGACCAAGCAGAAGGGTGGCAGGGGCGCTATGGCGGTGGTGACCAACGATCAACAATTTTAGTAGCAGCGATGAGTAATTACCAACGAGATTAGATCAATATATGTACTCGAATTCTGGCTCCGCCACTGGGTGCTGCCGCCCCTCGCCGGAGCAGACGCGCGTGGGGGGCGAGGGCAGAGATGCTCGCCAGGAACAGGAAGGAGGGGATTTCTGTTTGCATTGAGCAGGAAGGAGGGGATTCCTGTTTGCGTTGACCAACGCGAGAGAATGCGATGAGTCGGCAACAGCGACTAGGAGCGGACCGACGCGCCGGCGCGTAATACTGGCCTAAACGAAAAATGGGGACCAAAATAGACAGACAACCATGTATATGGCGTAACTGATTCATGTCCGAAAGACCGAAACTACAGCATGTGTAAAACAACTGATACTACAGCCTCCTCGAGTGCATCAACATCTGCCAGCCCCAATGATAAAAGAAATGTGCATTCCAGAATATAAATACAAAATTACATCGTGCATTGTTGAAAAAACAAAAATAGAACTTCTCCCAAGAAGAGCAAGGATGCAGGCCTAATTGATGTTTACTGAGTGAGCGAAGGATGCACGACATTGACATGATTAAACTAAGTGAAACTAGCCAATGAACTGAATAAAATGAGCAAGATGTAGAAATAAGGGGGACTAATTTAACCGAGATACTGAGGACCGTATAATTACACAAAAGATTGTTTTTTCAATAAATCAGAACTAAGGAATTATAACTTACTAGTACAAAAGAAGAAATGAAGAACTACACTGAAAAGTGAAGCAAAAATGAAAGGACTGAAAGACTGATCACAAAAATGACGGACCAAACATGATACAAAAATAATGGACTTGACAGGACTTGCAGTTTTGGTAGGTCATAGACAATGATAGGTGAAGGTTTGGAAACTGCAACAGAGGTAAACTATCCAGAATGATGCACTGAAAAGTGATGCATACACAAGGACTAAAGAACAAAAGACTGAATTACTGATCTCAAAATTGAAAATGAAGACTGGGGGAGTGAATGCAAAAGAAGATACTTAAATGACTGAACAAAATGAATATTCACGACAATTTAACTATGTCATACACATCACAAAAAAGTACTCTATTATAGCTAAACTGCTGCCTCAACAGTACTCCATTCTTCATGACTCATGATTGCAATCAGCAATTCAGGCATTTAGTTTGATCACCAACGGAGAGGGAAGTCCCAAAATAGGTGAGTTTCACCTGAACTTTGGTCATTCCTTGTACAGAAGAACCGGTGCTGGAGCATGGAACTGGCCAGCTGATTTTCGAAGTTGCAGCTCCCCCATCTATCAACAGGCAATCCTGATGCAAGTGATTCGACAATGTCAATGGGCCTCCGTACAACCAGATAGGAAAACAGGAAAAAATATTACTCCCTCCGATCAAGATAAGTAGTACTAGAGCTGCGATAATTAATTTGGATAGGAGGGAGTATAAAACTTGATTAGAATGTTAAATAGAAGTAAGATTCTGCTGACATGTTAAAAATCTGCACTAGTAACTTGGCTGAGACCAAATATCACAGAAATCACTAATCAGCATACACACATGTTCAGTGATTGAGCCTAACAAAATCAACCTGCAAAATTCACTATCCCCCATGCTAGCAGAACGACACGTACACTGAAAATTGACACTGAACAAACAAACTTGCAGACAAACACCGTCGCTTCTGACAAAAGAACACATGCCGCCACGGCGCCCTTCGACTGAATCGTTGAGCAATAACTAGTTTTCCATCACTGATAAAGGCTCTCTCATGTAAAAACAAAGACAAATCAGACGCAGGACACATGAACTGGACCAAAATTGCATAAAATGAAGTCTCTAGAATCCTTGCACGGGGAGGCAAGGACGTCAACCATCTAGGGCAAGGAGTAGATCGAATGGATGGAATCGAGGGGACGCCTCCTTGTAAGTCAAGGGGGAAGTGCAAGGGTGGTGGTGGATGCAATTGGCGCTCCGGCAGGAGAACCCCACCGGCAGCACCGTAGACAATGAAACACATACAGGGAAAGGTGGACGTGGAGGGATAAATGGACCGACGGTGACTGCTGCTTCGCTAACTCTCTCAGGGCGGACACGACGGGGTATCCCATACTGGCTTCTCCGCCATGCCCCTTCCTCCATCTTCTGCCCCCCTCCCTCTCTCTCTCACTCTCCTGATGACTATGACAGACAACAATGGCTCGCAGCAGACAACCTCCAAAAAAGGGTCGTAACCCGCAAGACCATGTTCCAGAAACCCACAACGAAGCCCAGTAACCTGACAAACACAGCCACAGCGCGCTGAGATTCATGCTCCAAATCCAACGGCCACAAAATTCGTCTGAACGCAAAATAAAAAAAATCAACTGAAAATTAGCAAAAATGTAATACTAGAATACAACGACATAAGCAACTATCACAGATTTAGAACTGAGCAAAAAAGAAAGGAGGAAATGGTATCACAAGGCAACAGCTGTAAACAATTCAAAGGCCAATCTGCTGCACTAATTCATTCTGGAAGACTAAAACAATGGCACCACATGTAACAATACCAACATGCTTTACCTGACACCATTATGATTGCTAAAAACTATGTCCTCATACACAAAAACTATAACAGAATCTAAAGGTGCAGAACGAAACGTGTCAGTTGTAGTCTCTGCATAAAGCAATAGATGGTAGAAAACCACTAATATGCAGTGAGAAAAAGACAAAAATAAGCTTGAGTACCTCAACAAAGTTCTGTGAGAAGATTAATCTGAGCTTAATTCTGGGCTTCAAACTCCTGCTTGCTCATGAATATTGCAACTGGCTCACCAGGGGAAGGCGGATTCTTGTCCAGCACAGAAGCATGCTTTCCAGCTTTGGCACGAGCAGCTCCATCAAATACCGGCAGGACCTCAACATGCTCAAGACCCAACTGCCTTCTGATCAGCTCCAGGTTCTCTTCAAGCACATTTATTTCACCAAAAGGAAGCTTCAAATTTAGAGCCTGGGGACCAACATTCCTTGCTTCATCTTTCTTGAACCTGATGAAAGGCATGCAGAGCTTCTGGACTTGTTTGAAGTTTGTTTCGCGATCGATGAAGCAATTCCTCAATGCTTCGTTAATCTCCTCGTCGGGGGCAAAGGAGCGTGCTTGGCTATCAAAATTTGACTGAAGCACCCTTAAACATTGCTCTTTCCATCCATCATAGTGCTCGTTGACGTATATCAGACCAACAGTGAGCTTGTTTTCTGCTGAGGGAGGAGGTGCAGCTCCCTTCTTGGGTTTCTTGGAACCAGACTCTTGCTTCTGAAGCAACTTCCTCATTAAAACAATGGAGTCCTGTAAATATTTGTTCGCACTTCTTAGTGTAGGATCCGGGGTGCCTGCAACTGGCCAGCCAGCTTTTATTGCAAAACCTTCCTTCTTCAGGATCTTTTGCCACACATGCTCAGCATAGTGGGGACAGATCGGGGTGATAAGCCTGGTCTGGACATCCATAACCCGCCCCAACAACTCACGGTTCATGCCCGCCGCTCCGCAAGAGAGTCTGTACTCATCTCTAGCCAATTGCAGGTCATAGAAACCAGACTTCAGGGCATCTCTGAACATGAAGGCGTTGTAGCTCTTCTCAGTTTCTTTTACAGCAATGTTGATCTCATTAGCAAACACATGGTCAGCATACGTAGAAGGAGGACCGCCTCTCAGAGAAGATTCAGCAGCTATAACTTCTTCCATCCAAGTGATTTCCTTTGTAAGCCTCAAAATAGCAGCATTTGCAGTTTCAAAAACAAAGTTTGCATCGTCCATACCATCGCCAGCATCAGCAAGGGCAAACCTAGTGGCATCCGAAGAGAAATCTTCAATAGCCTCCCGAAGAGTTCGGAAGTTCCCTGTGGACTTGGACATCTTCTCAGAGTTAAGCATAAGATGCCCATTGCAACGAAAACCACGAGGCCAATGATGCTCTGGAAGAAGTGCTGTATGATTGTAGATGCTGAATGTCAGATGGTTCTGGATAAGGTCCTTGCCAGATACCCGAATATCAAAGGGGTACCAATACTTGAACTCTTGCTTCATTTTGCTCAAGAGGGCAGGAGAGATCTTGCTATTGGGTGCCGGACCATCACAGAACACATATTCCCATACTTCATCTGTCATTTCTTCAGGCTTGATAGAAGATATTTCTTGTCCATACATGTTACCATTTTGTAGATGATGAGCAATGGTGTAATAAGCCATGTACAGGGTTGAATCTGAGAGAGATTCTACCAGGAACTGCTCATCCCATGGAATGCGAGTACCTAGGCCAAAAGAGCGTGAACATGCCCACTGGTTCAGCCAGCCCAACGTGTGTTCAAATCCGTTACGGGTTTCAGCTGAGAATGTATTCATATTTTCCAAACATTTGACTGCCTTCTGCTTCCATTCAGCTTCTCCATAAGTTATGTACCACTGATCTGTAAGAGCAACGACACACTCATCACCGGACCTTGACATAACTTTCTTCTCAGGCTCACTGTACAACACAGCAGAGCCTTCTCCAAGAAGCTTGTTCTTTATCAGTGGCTTCGCTTCTTGAACCTTTCTACCATTAAACTCCCCTGCAATCATCACTCCATCTGTAAATCCTTTAAGGTATGTCATCCTTTTTGCTTCAGCAAGCTTCTCCTTGTCATTCTGGCTCTTAATCTTAAGATCAAGGCACACCTTCTCAGCTGACTTATCCCCAAACTCAGGTATGTTGATTATTGGTATGACATTAAATGGAAGAACCCACTCATCTTGGACCCCATACTTCTGTCTCAAAGCAGGCTTTGTGATTAAATCTTGCAATGCCATGTAATCATCTGGCGAATCACTTGGCACACTAGTCACAATGCCAGTACCTTTATCTGTCAAGATAGTGAGCATGGGAAGTGCATATATGATATCATTGAATGAAAGAGGAGACTTCAATGGCAACCCAATCAAATCATTGCCAGTAAGCTCAGCTAAGCAGGTAGGCTTTTCCGGGACCCTGGATAGATGCTGATACGCAAGATTAAGTGCTGACCTTGCTGTCACAATGAAGACATCAGTTTCATTGATCTCAAAAGCCCCATAATTCCCATCAGGCAATACCCAACAGTTTGTTTGCCCATACATTGTCTCAGGTCTTAATGTAGCAGCTGCCAGATAAACATTCTTTCCTTCCAAGGCCTTCAACTTAGGAGGAAAAGGTGGGATCACCATCATTTTAATCAACACATATTCTTGTGGCTGCACACCTTCACCTGATGCCCTATCATGATCAGCACAAGGTTGGCCATCCAATGGAGAGTAGATCGTGTACCTCATATCCTTAACAACTTTGCCCATTTTCTTCAGCTTTCTCATCTGCCAGCGAACAAAAGCATCATAGAAAGGATTCATATCAGTGGTTATGAATGAGCGCCTCCAATCACAACCCAGACCAAAAGCCTTAAGATCTTCCTTTGCCAGCGGAGGGAAGTAGGTTAACCAGTGAGACGGATCCTGAAATTTGGCGATTTCTTCATTAGACAGACCAAAGCCCCTCATGATCTCCCACTGGAACTTCTGCATGCCAGTCTTTGCAGCAGCCTTAGATTTCTTACTCTTAAATTTATCTGGGGCAACAGCAGCAGCCTGGTCAGCCTGGCTATCATCTGCCACTTCAGCACTTGAATCATCCTCTGCAGCAGGAAACACAGGAGGGTTTCCATACTGTTGAATCTCCCTAGCAAGCTTATCAGCTGAGGCCTTGATGGGCATCCCAGTACAATGAAAACCAAACGGCAAAAGGACATTTGAGCCGCGGAGTCTGTGGTATGCAGCACCGAACTCAAGCTTGGACAATGAGAAGGCGTGACCCAAATGTAGCAATCCATTCATGTAAGGGTATGGAAAATTGCCAAAGAATTTTTCACCAGGGCCAGGAAGTCCATTGCCAGGTTCAGCCTCAAAAACCTTGCTCTCCTCCCAACATGTTTGAGCTTCTGATTGGATCTTGAGCAAAAGGTCTCTACGTGCATGACTCTTGGCTCCATCAGTATTTGATGACATTTTCCTGCGATAAACAAAAAAAAGGTGTCAAAAGGGCAAGCATCTGGATTTAATGTAACTCAATTCAGGAATATATTCATATATATTAGATACATCAATGAGACATTTTTCTGAACGAATTTTAGTAGTGCAATCTCCTTGAATATCTCGTTTCAAAATATCCTAACAAACTCATGGATATGAAAGCCATGCGATGAAGCTAATTATGTAACAGAATCATAAGAAACCGTAAGCAAACATCATCAAGACATCAAACAAAATTAGCCTTCTAACAAGCTAATTATGGAGGTCAAGTAAGCTGGTGTTATGTTGCATAGTTGTCTAACAATGTAATGTTTCTTCTGACACTGATGCTTGTGTAGGTTGGTATATTTGATGCAAGAAACGGCACAAGAAAAAGAAGATATATGCTAATGGAGATGGCTGGAGGGAACTAAGTATCTTGAGCTCAAGTTGATTCACGTGGATGAAAGTTAGCATATGATACAGTCACAGTACTGACAGTTTGTGGGTTAGTTTAATTAATTTGCTTTTGTGCGTTTGGTACAGTCCTTTGTCATCTTGGACAATGCTTGCTAACTAAATTCACTTTCTGCAGATAACATTTCTGGAGACAATATGTAAAGATCGAAACATGATCGAAGGAATGTAAGCCTACAAATTGAGCAAAGTCCTGACCAGCTAGAAACCGAAAGTCCCTCGAAATTTTCCCTGTAGTACTAGAAAGATAGCACTCATGACCTTGTTTCTGTGTACAAAGTTTGTAGGCCGGATTATGAAGCTGGATTGCAGGCCCGGGAACAGAAGCTACGCATCACTTGGGCCAATTACGACCCCACGAACTAGAAGAAAGCCGCCAGATTTTACAAAACATAAGAATCAGCGTCGATCTGCCTGCCCCAGAGCTACGAATCTGTAGCCGCGGCGGCGCCGTTCTACTGTCGTAGTAGCAATCAATCGCGCGGGTGGACGGGAGACGGCGATGGGATGAGTACCTGAGGGCGGCGCGCGAGGCAGGGAGCCGCAGCAGCCTCAGGGCGGGGAGCGAGCCGGGAGCCAGCAGAAAGCGACGGCGACGGCGACGGGGGAGGCTGCGGGTGGAGCGGGCTAGGGTTTATCCGCACACGGTCACGTGGGCCTTGATTGGCGACTTGGCGTGCACGAACCAGGACCAACAGACTGGAACGGGCTGCCCAAGGAACTTGATTCTTTTTTTCCTTTTTTCTTTTATTTTTTGCGTCGACGAACTTGATTTCACGACGTTGGTTGGACATTACGAATTACGATCTCTCCCTTTTTTTTACCCCCTAAAGAAATCTCTTAGTTTGTCTAAAAAAAATCTCTTAAGATAAATTCTTACGATCTCTCCTTTTTTTTACCCCCTAAAGAAATCTCTTAGTTTTTCTAAAAAAAATCTCTTAAGATAAATTCTAGGTCGCTGCCAAGCGGACCGAGGACACCACCGGTCAATCTCCACATTGCATCCCATTCCATTCCATCATCCATGCCAGCCCCGTGCATAGACACCTCAACACCAAGTATCTTGCGGTTGCGCTTGACGCCCACATCCAAGCTGCTGCACTCAATTTCATCAGCAACGGCCATAGACGACAGAATAGATAGGGCAGCTGGCGTCGTGCCGCGAAGCACGGTGAAGGAATGCCTAGCTGCCGCCCGTCACGGGCAGTGCTACCATGACCGGGCCATCTCGCCACGATGGGCCGCAATGAACCGAATGCGCTTCACTCGTTTGATCGAATGCCATGTAAACATAGACAAATGTTTCTACCTCCTTGAGAGTTGTGGACAAGACGAAAAGAAAAAGGGCGGAGAGACATAAGTGCACAAGCCAACTGTCGGGCCTTGCGCCTAGCTCAACAACGTGTATAGATTAAACCATCGACGCACACGTTAACATCCTCGACGGTACTAACTGACCACCAAAATGGAAGAGAAAAAAAGTGAAAGAAAGAGAGATGTGGCCTAAATCAAACCCCTCTCTCTTCCCTAGGATCTTGACGAACGGTTCAGATCGACTAAAGAAAAGGGGTCGATCCGTGGGAACTCACAAGTGACCAATGAGCAGCCTCTCCACTCACGGCATCTAATCCACACACGAGATACCTTGTTCCACTCCACCACCCGCCCTCTCGCATTCGAAATTTTAGTTTCGCTCTGCCTCCCGCCCTCTCACGTCCGAAATATCCAGTTTCGCATCGTCTCTCGCCAACTTGCTTCGAAAATATCCTCTTTTCGCACCGTCTCCCGCCCTCCGGTTTTGAAATATCCTCTTTTCGCTCCGCCTCCGACCCTCCGGTTTGAAAATATCCAATTCTATGATTTCCCTCAAAAAACAAAAAAGACCGATTCTGTGCCCGTTTTTAGAGCATCTTCAACGGCAGCCTCAAATTCGAGGGCAGCAAAAGTGAGTTTTAGGCCATCGAATTTTTTCTTTTCCGACGGCAGCCCTAAAATAGGGTACCACTACTCCAATAGATATCGTAATTCTAAAAAAAGACAGATGCTGTAAAATTATGCACCCAACCATATGTATTGAAATAAAAAATATGAACTACTATGAATAGACTTTAAACTTTACAAAATCACCACATATCAAATTGAAATACAAATCATCAAATTTAACTTCAAAACCACATTGCCTATCATAAGGCCTTCTTCATTGCCTAGTGGTGAGCTGCATTGATGTAAGACTTTCTTTATTTTTGACTTCTCAAAACCCCAATCATATTCTTTTCCCCCCTTAAGTGTGAGGCACAGACTTGCGCTCAACTCTACATAAATATTTGAGGGATTGATTAAAGAAGGCAGACGATATTACTATTGTACCTGGTTTGCCTTGGGTTGGTGTTTTTGAAGCGATCACTAATCCATGATTTCTTTTGTCTATGACAGACACTGGTTTGTTCCTAATATAATATTGGCATTCTCATTAAACTTTTGGGAATTAAAATTTAGACTTCATAAAAATATTTCTCTTTCTTGACCTCCATGGCGATGGAACTAAGAGTAATGCATGTATCCATGCTAGCTAACTTTTGCAAGTCTGCACGAATGAGCAAGATTTTGGACTTCGGGTTTCAGTATTTGTCTTAGAGTTAGCACCAATGATCTTAGGTAGTCAACCTTCTTACTCGAGAACGAGCAAGATTTAATACCAGTGGAACGGCTGACAGTGCCGTGCTCCCGGGGGTGGCACACTCAAGGGGGGCCCGCCTCAGTGCATACGTGGGGCCAGGACAAGAGAGAAGTGAAGGAAATATGCCCTAGAGGCAATAATAAAGTTATTATTTATTTCCTTATATCATGATAAGTTTATTATTCATGCTAGAATTGTATTAACCGGAAACATAATACATGTGTGAATACATAGACAAACAGAGTGTCACTAGTATGCCTCTACTTGACTAGCTCGTTAATCAAAGATGGTTATGTTTCCTAACCATGGACAAAGAGTTGTCATTTGATTAACGGGATCACATCATTAGTTGAATGATCTGATTGACATGACCCATTCCATTAGCTTAGCACCCGATCGTTTAGTATGTTGCTATTGCTTTCTTCATGACTTATACATGTTCCTATGACTATGAGATTATGTAACTCCCGTGTGCCGGAGGAACACTTTGTGTGCTACTAAACGTCACAACGTAACTGGGTGATTATAAAGGTGCTCTACAGGTGTCTCCAAAGGTACATGTTGGGTTGACGTATTTCGAGATTTAGGATTTGTCACTCCGATCGTCGGAGAGGTATCTCTGGGCCCTCTTGGTAATGCACATCACTTAAGCCTTGCAAGCATTGCAACTAATGAGTTAGTTGCGGGATGATGTATTACGGAACGAGTAAAGAGACTTGCCGGTAACGAGATTGAACTAGGTATTGGATACCGACGATCGAATCTCGGGCAAGTAACATACCGATGACAAAGGGAACAACGTATGTTGTTATGCGGTCTGACCGATAAAAGATCTTCGTAGAATATGTAGGAACCAATATGGGCATCCAGGTCCCGCTATTGGTTATTGACCAGAGACATGTCTCGGTCATGTCTACATTGTTCTCGAACCCGTAGGGTCCGCACGCTTAAGGTTTCGATGACAGTTATATTATGAGTTTATACGTTTTGATGTACCGAAGGTTGTTCGGAGTCCCGGATGAGATCACGGACATGACGAGGAGTCTCGAAATGGTCGAGACATAATGATTGATATATTGGAAGCCTATGTTTGGATGTCGGAAGTGTTCCGGGTGAAATCGGGATTTTACCAAAAAACCGGGAGGTTACCGGAACCCCCCGGGAGGTACATGGGCCTTAATGGGCCATAGTGGAAGAAGAGGAGAGGCGGCCAGGGCTGGGCCGCGCGCCCCTCCCCCCTAGTCCGAATAGGACAAGGAGAGAGGGGGCCGGCGCCCCCCTCCTCTCTCTCTCTGTTCCCACCTCGCGAATCCTATTCCAACTAGGATTGGGGAAGAAGTCCTACTCCCGGAGGGAGTAGGACTCCTCCTGGCGCGCCCTATGATGGTCGTCCGACCTCCCCCTTTTGAACCTTTATATACGGAGGCAGGGGCACCCCTAGAGAAACAAGTTGATCCACATGATCATATTCTTAGCCGTGTGCGGTGCCCCCTTCCACCATAGTCCTCGATAATATTGCAGCGGTGCTTAGGCGAAGCCCTGCGACAGTAGTACATCAAGATCGTCACCACGCCGTCGTGCTGACGGAACTCTTCCCCGACACTTTCCTGGATCGGAGTCCGGGGATCGTCATTGAGCTGAATGTGTGCTAGAACTCGGAGGTGCCGTAGTTTCGGTGCTTGATCGGTCGGGCCGTGGAGACGTACGACTACATCAACCAAACGCTTCCGTTGTCGATCTACAAGGGTACGTAGATCACTCTCCCCTCTCGTTGCTATGCATCACCATGATCTTGCGTGTGTGTAGGAAATTTTTTGAAATTACTACGTTCCCCATCAAGAAGCCATAAGGAAGCGCCAGAGACCTTCGTGCCCTCCAAGGCAAGGGCGGCGGCGCCCCATATCACATTTGTAATCGTGTAAACCCTAGACCTCCCCGCATAAAGGGAGGTTGGGCAACCCTCTAGGGCATCTTATCTCAGATGAGAACTCTCGGTAGCAATCTCATACACCATTGTAACCCCTCGCACGAGGTATCCTCCACCATGAATAACAAAAGCAAGCAGGATGTAGGGTATTACTCTACGGAGGCCTGAACCTGGATAAACCCCCTGTGCGACCTCCAATCTAAGGCTTCCACTACAAGGATTCCGGTCTATTGCAACAAAAATTATTGCTACAACTATCTTTTGTTGCAATAAAAAGCTATATTACCACAAAATTCCAATTTGTGGTAATAGGCTCTACATATTGCCACAATTTTGTTTCGTCGCGCTAAGTACTCATTTTGTTGCAATAGAAGCCATGTATTGCCACAAGATGCACCGGCGTTGTAATATGGTAGTGATATTGCGACAGTTCCGTCCCGTTGCGTGACTTGATCATCTTGTTGCAATAAAGGCTAGGTATTGCAACAAAGTACATCTTTGTGGTAATATTTAGACATATATTGCAACAATTCTAACATGTGGCGCTAGTCATAGATATTGTTGCAAAAAACATGGCTTCATATTGCAACAAAGCATGTATTGGTTGTAATAGGGTGACTTTTTGCCTCACCTTCGTTGTGTTGCAATAACTATTACATATCTTCTATATCTAAATAGGGGCACCCCACTAGGTGATTTTCCTGCCTTCTCATGAAGCCACGTCACTCTAATTGTTATAGCCGTTGATTCAGTAAAGCTGAGGAGTGTGGAGCCGTCCGATTAAAAGTTAAGCAAATTACGAAGAGATGCCACCGCTAAGTGAATATACCGGTTCGTTCTTTCCGGCCTTACCGCTCACCCACCGTAGCGATCGATGCTAAGCCTCCAACTCAGTTTTTTACTTGAGCTTTACACGTACACTTAATCAAACTGGACACTAAAAAGCCCAATAGGTAAGGTCCATCGTTTCCCTTCCATTGGCGATGCCATGACCCCACGCATTTATCATCTCCCTAATTAACAGATAGTAACTCCTTGGCGTTTGGCCTCTCGAATCGAACCGGCGCGATCGCTAATTAACTCCTCGGTCAATTGATTGCCCATCAATCTCTCCATCTCTATACAAGTATTCTACGACTAGCCGGCTGTCTGTGGAAGACGCTGCCTCCGCCGCACAGCCATCACCTGGGGCGTCGCCCTCATCTCCTACCCGATCGTGGTTGGTGACTCCCCGTTCCACAAGACTCCGACGGAGGTAGTAGCAGTGGTGTGTGGCGGCGTTCGGTAGGGCATGTTCAGGCGTCGACACTGGTGGCCACGATGTCGCACATGTGACGTCTAGATCATGCAGAAGGAGGCGGCGAAGATGCGCATAGGGGTGATCGAGTGGATCAGCGCCACCTCATCACAAGGTAATCGCCATCGTTTGTCGCGACTGAAAATCTTTGTCTGATTGATATTCTTGGTCTACAGTTCATCTCTATCTCCCTCTCTTCTATGAATCGGCAGATGCCTTCAGATCTTCGCTATCCGATGGCCATGACTCCGCATCCGACCTCGCCAGCCCTCGCGATCACCAGAATCGACGTCAAGGAGCTGTGATGACCCCCTGCCATTCTTCTTCAAATTTTGTGTGGTGTTGTAAAATCATGATCATATACAATTTCAGAAGGTCAGAGATCCCGTAATTGTTTTTTCTAAAGAACATGTGTTCAAAATTTTCGCTTTGGACATGGAAAAAAGTGCATGGTCTAAACCATGTTCATCTTTTTTTTGCGAGTTAAACCATGTCTATCTTGATAGCAGGCTATCCAAAGTATTGCGTGTTTTAAACCATGTTGACATATTGCAGGTTATCCAATGGACATGGCAGTACAATAGGGGATCCGACACATGGCTCACACGAGTATCATAGTTTGCATTTGTTTGAGGGCATGTTCATCTTGATCTCTTCTGGATTGAACAAGAAAAGAAAAAAAATACATTGACATTCAACAGTCTACGGTTGTCAATTTATCTGATGTAAGATTATTTGTTTTAAGATTTTTACATTATTGATTCTCAAGTCACCAGGCCAGGTAATCGCAGGTTATGATGTTATTTTTCATTAACATTAATGTTTCAGTTCATGTGAATAATTTTTTCACTTTGGAGATATTTGGGAGAAGTATGCAAAATATGTTTTTTTATCATGATTGCACAATCTGCATCCAAAAACTATTGCATCAAATTCAATTTATATATCTTACAAAAAGTAGTACCATAGCATATGTATTTAATAAAAATTACACTGAAACAAGTAATAACTTCTGACTGGTCCTGTTGCCATCTTCTCATATGTAAACATTGTCTGTTTAGATAGTTTGGCATGCTAACGTACCATGACATTGTTCAAACATTTTGCTATATTACCGGTAAGAAAAACACAACAAGTTCCCGCAGCAACGCGCGGGGTATCACCTAGTCGCAACAAATTCAGCATCCATGGTAATACGTACAACATGATGCAACAATCCTCTAGTGTTGCCAAAAAGGAGTAGGATATTGCAACGATATTCTCTACAGTGCTCCTGATTTTTTCCTTTATTTATTATACTATTTCTCAGGATCTCATTAAAGGGGCGTACTAGTTTATAGAGGTATTAACACATTAGGTATCACAACTTGCACCTAAGTTGCATTTTAGTCACATATCTTGCAAACTGGACATCGGTGGCACCACAACTTGGAGGAACGCTAGCTTACGCGCGTTCGAAGCGTTCCACACTCGCAGAAGCCCTTCACTTTAGGGTTTATTGCACCACCAGGGTCTCCTCCACTCGCCCTACTGACCTCCTCCGGTAGCAGGGGCGGACCCAGGGCCCAGGCTGCTACAGTGCCTCTACAGTGCGCAATTTGCTGCAATCAATGAAGTAATTCATCACCACGCCCCAGGCCCAGGCCACCCCCCCCCCCCCGGCCCAGGCCCCCCCCCCCCCCCGGCCTGGGTCTTGGATCCGCCACTGTCCGGTAGTAACGTCGTCCTCGACATCAAAAAGACGGCAAGCTCAGTGCCCTTCTCACAAAGGTGAGTCGTGAGCACTGAGCAACAAATCCTCACATTCTCTTCCTAATTTTTCTATATCTTGCTTGATGTGATTGTATGTATTTATGTGTGCTGTTAATAAAAAAATGAGATTCCATATAAAATTATGTGTTAAACAGAGAAATTGATCAAGGCTGCGTACTAGCTGTTTTAAACACTCCCAGACTCCATTTAAACAGCTCTTTAGCCACCAATTGAGCAACATAACAACTGTATCCCAGCTTAATATCCAGCAAGAATTCATCAGCAAATCAACACCATTACATCAAGATATATATAAGGACATATGACACAAGATTTTAGTAGGATATAAGAAATCATCTCACCGAGATATACAACTCATGTTTCAACATGACAACACACAAGTTTCCGCAGCCATACTTGTAAAGATTGTTCACACAAAAGACCATAAGTTGATGGCAAAGTAATGAAAATAGCGACAACACTAAAAGACCACAAGTTCATAGCAATAGTTTGTACATAGCATCACCGTCAAAATAGCAACATCACTAAAAGAAATCATCTCACCGAGATATATAACTCATGTTTCAACATGACAACACACAAGTTTCCGCAGCCATACTTGTAAAGATTGTTCACACAAAAGACCATAAGTTGATGGCAAAGTAATGAAAATAGCGACAACACTAAAAGACCACAAGTTCATAGCAATAGTTTGTACATAGCATCACCGTCAAAATAGCAACATCACTAAAAGAAATCATCTCACCGAGATATATAACTCATGTTTCAACATGACAACACACAAGTTTCCGCAGCCATACTTGTAAAGATTGTTCACACAAAAGACCATAAGTTGATGGCAAAGTAATGAAAATAGCGACAACACTAAAAGACCACAAGTTCATAGCAATAGTTTGTACATAGCATCACTGTCAAAATAGCAACATCACTAAAAGAACAGCAACTACTCTTCTCTTCTCTTCATCACCAAACCATTAGTGGTGGGCACTAGCTTCTGTTCCCATTTGCCATAACATATGACACTATACAGGGGTGCCTTGTTTGAACCTATTTCACATCAGATTAAACTTCAGGAGAGATACTACTTGTAGGTAACCATCAAAAAAGTTCAGGAACATCCATTTTCTTTTTCTGAACAATATAGAAACATCTCCTACATGGACATTGTGCTGTTGAGTCTGGGTGAGCACCATCGAAAGCAAAATTCAAGAAATCCTTCATTCCAGTTTGCCACTAAACAAAATCTATTTCTCTGTCCATCCAGCTCTTATCTCGTGTCATTTTTGCCTTATCTCCGTAAAGCCAGTCCTGTTAAAAAAACATAACATCTGTATTAGTAGCTGCATTAGTCAATAGCATCACTAGCTGCATCACAAGACAAGACAATAGGGATACATACATAACAGTATTAGTGTCGCATGGTAAAGCAAAATTTATCTATACATTGTAAAGCAAAATTTGGTTGATGGAACAAGAAATAGTATTATTGTCACATGGTAGTACATGTGACATGAAATTATCCCCTTCCTGCTTTTTCTCTAGCCGTGAGGGCGACCTGGACGCCACGGCGATTCAACGTTGACTGACTTTGGCGCCGCTCCCCTAGCTACGGCGACCCGCAAGCCACGGCAGCGGCCCGACGCGACCGCGGTCTGGTACTGACCACATGCGATGGCAGTGCAGCGCTTGCCCCACGCAGCTATGACCTGACGCCATGGTGATGCCTCCAGGCGGTGGCGTCCTCCGCGACCCGGCGCTACACCCACACGCGAGTCGGCGAGTGAGACCCAGCGGCGCCGAAGGACCAGGGTCTGGTGCTTGGAAAGGAAAGAGGAGATCTCGGCGCAACCCACCGGAACCGAAGGAGCGAAGCAAACAGAAAAAAAAGGATCGAAGGAAAGGGGGAGGAGATCTCGCGCGGCGCAACCCACCAGAACGCGCGTCTGATACATCACGCGACCCCGATAGCGTATATACTCCAGTACTAGCGATAGTTGGAAAAAGTCTAAAAGAAACCTTAAATTTGTAGATAAAAGCTAAATCAAACCTGGAACTTTCAATCCTTAAAATCAGCACACTGAACTCTTCGATCCCGGTCTATTTTAAACCTTGAGCGCATTACCAAACAGGGATCGCGGATGTGGCAGCTCAAACCCGGGATTTGGTTGCGACCCGACGCGACTGGGTCGGCCCACAATGCGTGACGCATGGACCTGACAGGGATTCGGCAAGTCTAAAAAAGGGTACAGTGAGTCGAACTTAAGACCTGGCGGTGCAAAACTCGTATTGCTTGCCACTCCCACTGCTAGCTATTTATGTGATAGACAATAGCGACCTTATTTAACATATAACAACGCCGAGATTTGGAAACATCTCGGAAATTTTATGAAACATTTTCTTGAAAATTGTCAAAACAAAATTGAAATCCGAACATTTTCGCGAATTTTTAGAATTGCGATCTTTTTTACAAAACACAAACAAAATTTGAAAACATGAACCATTTTTAAATCACTAAAAGTTTTTTTTTGAAAAAACTGATTTTTTTTAACCTGAAAAAAAATTAAAGTGCGGAAAAAATTGAAACCTGAACAAATATTTTAGATTTGTTCCCATTTTTAACAAAATAGAAAGTGCTCACACTTCAATTTTTTGAGGTTTTAAAAATATGTTCCCATTTTTATATAAAAATGTGTACGTTTCAAAACATTGTTTAATTTTATTTTGTTTTCTTGAAAATTGTCAAAAAAATGGAATGAACATTTTGTTCAAACACAAAGAAATTTTGAAAACGAGAACTGTTTTTTTAAACCTGAACATTTTTTAAAGTGTGAACACTTTTTGAAAAAAAACATGCTGTGATATGTAATTAAATAGTTTCGTGTTTCTTTGTTTCATGTAATTGTTGTCGGTTAGGTTGGCTAGCGGGAGGGTTCTTGTAGCACCAGCACCCAAGTTCGATTTCCTTGATTCTCATTTTTTGGATTAAAATTTTTAAATCACCTCTTACGAAAAGGAAAAACACGCTTCGCCTGGTGGGCCGGCCCAGTCGCGACGGGCTGCAGCCCAGACCTGCTGGCAATCCCATTGAAAACATGTTGAGGTTCAAAATAGACCGGAATGAGTTCGGTGTGCTGATTTTAGGGATTAGAAGTTCAGAGTTTGATTTAGCTTTCGACTACAAGTTCAAGGTTTTTTTTTAACTTTTTCCAGCGATAGTTAGCAGAAACCGGCGTGATAGAATAGGACCAATCTAGTACTAGCGATAGTTAGCAGAAACAACCCGTACATCAGAAAAACACGGGTTGGGAGGCTTATGCGCGTACTACTAATATTATGGGATTTAATAAAAAAAGGTTAAGCGCCTAAGATTTTGGAAAGGAGGAGTATTACTTTTTTTAAAAGTGAGATAACGTATATTACTGAAATATGTCCACATAGAAAAAAATATCACTGAAATATGTGATCGACGTGGCCCTTCAAGTCGTTGACCAAACTTTGATTATCTGCAACTTTTAAACCACAATCCAAATGGCCTCATTATTTTTACATTTTTTAAATTAAACTGATATTTATATAGTAATTTGGTTGCATATTTTTACCTACTTAAGTAGTGTAGGTAGCATATGTCGGCATGACGACCGCGGCCCGAGGTCAAGTACAACCCGGGGTCCAGCACCAGCCAATTTCCCCTCATCGTCCACGTGTCCCGAAGAGTCGCCTGGCTGTCCGATTCCTACCATCGAAGTTTCCCCGCCACTATCGAGGCTCAGGGTAACTCGTCTCCCATGACTCTGTGGGCGACTTAGTCGAAAGCTTCCAAGCCCGTGCGCTCCATTCCCGAGCTCTTTGTCCATCCACCCCGGAGATGATGACGCCCAACAATCGACATGTATCAACGTCCTACACCACCCATACAAATACGCAATTTTTTGTAACATTATTTTTAGCAACATATATTCTCATATTTCGCTAAAATATATATTTTGGCAGTTGACACACATACCTCCTCCCTCTCTCTAGCGACCGGCAGCGCCCCGGCCCCGTCTCCCCAAGCCCTCCCTCCCCGCCGCCGTCGCTAGCGCCCGCCTCTGGGCCTGGCCCGGCCGACGCAGGTGGCCCTGGCCATTCCCCTCTAGGTGGTGTTCCGGCGCGGGATGGCACGCCTCCAAGAGGTGTCCCTAGGCGGCGGCATTCCGACGCGGTGGTGGTGTGTCCTGGCGGCGCGCAGGAGATCAGCTGGGCGGCGGTGTTGCCATTGGTGGCGAGGTGGCGCGGCGACAGGGTCTGGCGGCGCCCGCTCGGCCCAAATCTGGGCCCCTTGGGCATTTGTTTCTTCTTCTTTCTTTCTTTTTTCATTTGGGCTTGTTGTGTTGCTCGCTCTAGGATTTGCGATGTTATCAGTGTTGGTTACTTTGTAATACAAAGCGGGGGAAATCCTGTTTTAGTAAATAAATTGTTTCCAATTTATTTAATTATTGTGAACATTTCCTCCAAAAAGAATTACTTTTTCACCCCCTTCCTGCTAAACACCCTTCCTAACTGACTGAGCCGGAGTCAACATGGATTTTAGATTTATACATGCACAATTATAAAGTTTGAAACTTGCATACTCCATATGATACTCCAACAAGGAGCAACAACAGAGACAATCACACGGATTGACTTATGCACAGCACCAAAACAAATTCTTCATTCGTACCAGCTACTACTAGCTTGCACTTACGTAAACCAGGTCCAAGTTCACAACTAACACGTCACATTTAACAAAAATATAAGGCAACACTTTAAATCTGAGACGCAAAAGCAATGTCCCAGTGCATAGCTTTTACATCATGTTGCCACGATCCTAACAAGTAGTCATGCCATCACGACGACATCGAGAGGGTCAACAATCAGCCAGGTCATGTCATCACGACGGCAGAACAACATCACGATCTTCGAGCGCCCCGCCTCCCGCCCATCCCCTCCCCTACCGTTGCTGGAGGGCGTGACTAGGTGAAGCGTGCCAGTGGCGGCGGCAACAGGGCTCGTTCACCCCTTGCGTGTGGATCCGATGTAGGACGGATCCGACAGGTAAAGGCGTCGCGATGCGGGGTTGTTTAATTTACACAGTTGAATCTTTATGCTTATCGTTTGAACAAAAAGAACCTACTCTGGTGTGGACAAAACCCTCGATGAATTGTCCGGTAAAGTGAAAGATGCTGAGATCACCCCATCTCAAGATCGAAATGTGAGATCGAGACTGGCATAGATCGACCGTCTCATCAACCCATCCCAACAGTATTTATGTTTTGAGACAAGAGTATAACCTAATAGTTTTAAAGTGAAGGTCGCATGAGGTTCCTGTGACATGTAGTTCAGAACTGGACAAATGTTTGCTGCTTTGACTAACAGTTGACCAAGGCACAAATTTTTGACATATCCCAACATAAGTGTAGATCTATGATGAAACAACACCTTCCTAATTGGCTACGGGTGGTTGGCGGACCGGGGTTTGCGGCGGAGGGGTTGAAGCACCTTGGTACCCAGTCTGTGCATACTGGTTGACGGTGAAGGCGTCCGCGGACATCGTGTTCCTCCAACGCCTTCTGTCTTACTCCGGGTGAAAACTTGATTTTCGGATCGAACAGTGGCGATGTTCGTGGTCGTGCCCTTCCTGGAGGCATTATCTTGGAGTCCTTGGTCTGGCATATCCGTCACACATCTTCCAAAATGATCGCTCCTCGTGCTAGTGGTCTCCGTCGACTCTAAACAGGTCCCTTTTTTGCACATCTTATAGGTGTTTGGTAGTCGTTGAGGTTGTGTGACGATGCCTTGCATTCGTGTATCTTATCTTGGGGTGTGTGTGGCGTCCGTTTGTATCGGTTGCTTCAATGCATGTGATGATTGTTTTACACTATAAAAAGGAAAACTCTTTTTCGTTCATTAATTGGCTTTCTCAAATAGCGACGACTATACAAATATCAACGACAAGAACGTTACAGGGGAGGGCGCCGGATCGCCCCTTCATAATTATTCGATTTGGTGTTTTTTCACCACGATATAACTTTTTACAAACAAATTTTAGTATTCCCATCATCTCAAAATATATTTACAATCTAGAAAATTTCCTCCAAAAATAATTACTTTTTTAAAAAAATTACTTTCCCACCACCTAATTTAGGTGTGATGTGTTGTTATCACCAATATTTTTAACCTTCCGCTAAAAGGTCCCAAATTAGGGTCTTTGTTCCCACCAAAAAAATAACCTATATTTAACCTTCCCGCTAGTTACCTTCCACGGCGTTTTCACGGGCGATTGGATCTGACCTCTCGTCCCCGGTTCCTCTGTGCTGCCGGCATCAACACATCGCACCACAGTTGAGTCAGGTTATTCCTCCCGATCTCCTCCCTTCCTGTAACCTCCAGTCCTCCTCGATCTCGACCTCCTCGCTATCCTCTGCGCCCGCCGACGTGGGCCGCGTCTCCGTATCCTTGGCCATGCCGGCGGCGGCAGCGATGCGGTCTGGCGTCGGCGCCGACGGA
Organism: Triticum urartu; assembly: GCF_003073215.2. Classification (NCBI taxonomy): domain Eukaryota; kingdom Viridiplantae; phylum Streptophyta; class Magnoliopsida; order Poales; family Poaceae; genus Triticum; species Triticum urartu. Next base: position 92,287,922 of record NC_053023.1, on the reverse strand, counting down.
GCCGACGGAGTTCTCCTTGCCCATCAATCTTGTGTCTGGACCAAGCACGACACCACCTCGGTGTTGAACGCCGTGATAATGCCCGCTCGGGCTCAAATCCCCCTCCCCCACGAGCTCCCCCCTCGACGCGCCGCCACCCACGCTCAGACCTCGCCGCCGCCCATGGCCTCCCCCGAAGAAAAGAGAAGAGAAGAGACGCAGGGAGATCGAACCACCAGATCGAGTGGCGGCCAGATCCATCTGCCACGGTCGCCCAGGGCTCGCGCGCCTCCGACGACGCGGCCGTGCCCGTGTGTCAAGGGCCTGGTCGGAGATGCTTCTGCTCCGCCATGGCCATGGAGCTTCCTCCCAATCCAAGGTCTTGGACTGGACGGGGACGGCTGCTCTTCCAAGGTCTCGTCTCTTCTCTTCCGATCCATCCATCCCACACCCCATTCTATTTGCATATGTGTAGATACATATTCAGATCAAACTGAACCCCAAACCATGGGCACTACTTCAAGAAATATAGTCCAGTAGGACCACGGAGGTGTGTCCCGGTAGAGTGAAAAAAATATCCTCTGCCTTATGCCCTATGTGTTAGTTATTTACATACGTACGAGGGATCTCTGATTCATACCCTAGATTGCATAGATGCTGTTAGTATGATTCAGTCTCCAGCTTTTTTATGTCAACTAGGAACGTCTGCAGTCATTTGAAAAGCTAATCTTGATAACCATGTACTATCTCATCATACTCTTCCTTCAAAGGGATAAATAGTGCTTTTCACAGTATATTCTCCTGGATAGTTCTGTCCTATTTCTAACATTTGAATATGGTAGATTGACCTCTGAATCAAATTAAGGTTTCTAGACCCTTTCGCAGAGTTACTCCATCATCCATCTGAATGTTTTTATATACGTTGCCATGTTGCTACAAGTTAGTAATTTAATGAAATCACCCCACTGTTCCATTAGTTACTGCCTAAGAGATTGTTGCTTTGTACCATCTGAACCTGACTAGAAATAGTTATTTTCGAAGTTGGCCCTTTGCTGGAGTTTGATAGCATATTACATTAAGACAATTTATTTGACTCATGGAGAGAATATGATCCTGTTATTCACCTGAATGTCATTCGTACCAGCTGATTTTAGGACAATGTATTCAATCATCATGGCTGGTTTCCTTTCCCCTTAGCAATTGCTTAAACAGAACAACTGAACAAGACTGACTTTATTTGATGCATTATATACATATATACATACTTCTAAAACCAAGCATGTTGAGACTTTCTAAATATACACAAGAAAATGCATTGTGGGCATTGCGGCGTCTAGCTTAGAAAGTGTCATGGCGGCAACTTTTGCTGAACATAAACCAACAATTTAGTAGTCAAGGAACCATCCTTTTTCCTTATGCATGGAAGAAAAAGATCATCTTTTGCTGTACTGCACTATTTGGGTGCACACTCAGTACAATATCTTTAGCTTCTTCAATATGTTCAGGAATTAATCTTTCTCCAATATCTTCAGCTTCTCAATTTTGTAGAATTTTAACAAAAGAATGCTTGGATAAATCTCTACCATTAAGAGAATAGTGACCTTGGAACATAACTGGTTGTACCAAGAAAGTTTAAGAGGGATATGTATGATCATTTCTAATTAGCTCTACTTCAGATTTTACTTTACCATGGTCTGTAAGCATAGGAGCCTGGCAGTTTTCAAACAGACAGATAAAAGTTCATACTTTTAAATTTTTTTGTTAAACTGATTTGATTTTATGCCTGCTTTACATATTGCGTTTCTTCTTAAATTGACTCAAAATTTTATGTCTGCTTTACTTACACAAGGGCACAATGATGAATTTTAAGGACGATGCTCCTGGTACACAACATCCTTACTTCATAATCACCTATCTGAATGGTGCACAACATCAATGCTTTGTTAATGCTAAGTCTCATGATTGTTTTTGTGTGCAGGAAAGAAAGACTTTGTTCTCTTAACAAGGATGAAGTATAACCGCATACAAAAACCAACGTGGACAACCCACATCTGGTAAATTGTTTAGCATTTGCTATAATGCATAGAATCTTGGTGTGGGTTAAATTGCTTTACACATTTACACTTGTATAATTGTTCTGTATGCACGAGCAGGATGTCATGAGCATGGGCGTGATGCCTGAAGGAAATATGCCTTAGAGGCAATAATAAAGTTATTATTTATTTTCTTATATCATGATAAAGGTTTATTATTCATGCTAGAATTGTATTAACCGGAAACATAATACATGTGTGAATACATAGACAAACAGAGTGTCACTAGTATGCCTTTACTTGACTAGCTTGTTAATCAAAGATGGTTATGTTTCCTAACCATGGACAAAGAGTTGTCATTTGATTAATGGGATCACATCATTAGTTGAATGATCTGATTGACATGACCCATTCCATTAGCTTAGCATCCGATCGTTTAGTATGTTGCTATTGCTTTCTTCATGACTTATACATGTTTCTATGACGTAAAGGTGCTCTACAGGTGTCTCCAAAGGTACATGTTGGGTTGACGTATTTCGAGATTACAATTTGTCATTCCGGTCGTCGGAGAGGTATCTCCGGGCCCTCTTGGTAATGCACATCACTTAAGCCTTGCAAGCATTGCAACTAATGAGTTAGTTGCGGGATGATGTATTATAGAACGAGTAAAGAGACTTGCCGGTAACGAGATTGAACTAGGTATTGCATCATTGACAGAATTCTCCAATCACTGCCACCAAGCTACAAGAGCTTCGTGATGAACTATAATATGCAAGGGATGAACAAGACTATTCCCGAGCTCTTCGCAATGCTGAAAGCTGCGGAGGTAGAAATCAAAAAGGAGCATCAAGTGTTGATGGTTAACAAGATCACTAGTTTCAAGAAAAAGGGCAAAGGGAAGAAAAAGGGGAACTTCAAGAAGAACAGCAAGCAAGTTGCTGCTCAGGAGAAGAAACCCAAGTCTGGACCTAAGCCTGAAGAAGAAGGGGAACTTCAAGAAGAACAGCAAGCAAGTTGCTGCTCAAGAGAAGAAACCCAAGTCTGGACTTAAGCCTGAAACTAAGTGCTTCTACTGCAAGCAGACTGGTCACTGGAAGCGGAACTGCCCCAAGAATTTGGCGGATAAGAAGGATGGCAAGGTGAACAAAGGTATATGTGATATACATATTATTGATGTGTATCTTACTAGAGCTCGCAGTAGCACCTGGGTATTTGATACTGGTTCTGTTGCTAATATTTGGAACTCGAAACAGGGACTACGGATTAAGCGAACACTGGCAAAGGACGAGGTGACGATGCGCGTGGGAAACGGTTCCAAAGTCGATGTGATCGCGATCGGCACACTACCTCTACATCTACCTTCGGGATTAGTATTAGACCTAAATAATTGTTATTTGGTGCCAGCGGTGAGCATGAACATTATATTTGGATCTTGTTTAATGCGAGACAGTTATTCATTTAAATCAGAGAATAATGGTTGTTCTATTTATATGAGTAATATCTTTTATGGTCATGCACCTTTGAAGAATGGTCTATTTTTGATGAATCTCGATAGTAGTAATACACATATTCATAATGTTGAAGCCAAAAGATGCAGAGTTGATAATGATAGTGCAACTTATTTGTGGCACTGCCGTTTAGGTCATATCGGTATAAAGCGCATGAAGAAACTCCATACTGATGGACTTTTGGAACCACTTGATTATGAATCACTTGGTACTTGCGAACCGTGCCTCATGGGCAAGATGACTAAAACACCGTTCTCCGGTACTATGGAGAGAGCAACAGATGTATGTGGTCCGATGAATATTGAGGCTCGTGGCGGATATCGTTATTTTCTCACCTTCACAGATGACTTAAGCAGATATGGGTATATCTACTTAATGAAACATAAGTCTGAAACATTTGAAAAGTTCAAAGAATTTCAGAGTGAAGTTGAAAATCATCGTAACAAGAAAATAAAGTTTCTACGATCTGATCGTGGAGGAGAATATTTGAGTTACGAGTTTGGTGTACATTTGAAGCAATGCGGAATAGTTTCGCAACTCACGCCACCCGGAACACCACAGCGTAATGGTGTGTCCGAACGTCGTAATCGTACTTTACTAGATATGGTGCGATCTATGATGTCTCTTACTGATTTAACGCTATCGTTTTGGGGTTATGCTTTAGAGACGGCCGCATTCACATTAAATAGGGCACCATCGAAATCCGTTGAGACGACGCCTTATGAACTATGGTTTGGCAAGAAACCAAAGTTGTCATTTCTGAAAGTTTGGGGCTGCGATGCTTATGTGAAAAAGCTTCAACCTGATAAGCTCGAACCCAAATCGGAGAAATGTGTCTTCATAGGATATCCAAAGGAAACTATTGGATACACCTTCTATCACAGATCCGAAGGCAAGACTTTTGTTGCTAAATTCGGAAACTTTCTGGAGAAGGAGTTTCTCTCGAAAGATGTGAGTGGGAGGAAAGTAGAACTTGATGAGGTAACTGTACCTGCTCCCTTATTGGAAAGTAGTACATCACAGAAAACTGTTTCTGCGACACCTACACCAATTAGTGAGGAAGCTAATGATAATGATCATGAAACTTCAAGACAAGATACTACTGAACCTCGTAGATCAATCAGAGTGAGATCCGCGCCAGAGTGGTACGGTAATCCTGTTCTGGAAATCATGCTGCTAGATCATGATGAACCTACGAACTATGAAGAAGCGATGGTGAGCCCAGATTCCGCAAAATGGCTTGAAGCCATGAAATCTGAGATGGGATCCATGTATGAGAACAAAGTATGGACTTTGGTTGACTTGCGCGATGATCGGCAAGCAATTGAGAATAAATGGATCTTCAAGAAGAAGACTGACGCTGACGGTAATATTACTGTCTATAAAGCTCGACTTGTCGCAAAAGGTTTTCGGCAAGTTCAAGGGATTGACTACGATGAGACCTTCTCACCCGTAGCGATGCTTAAGTCCGTCCGAATCATGTTAGCGATTGCCGCATTTTATGATTATGAAATTTGGCAGATGGATGTCAAAACTGCATTCCTGAATGGATTTGTGGAAGAAGAGTTGTATATGATGCAACCGGAAGGTTTTGTCGATCCAAAGGGAGCTAACAAAGTGTGCAAGCTCCAGCGATCCATTTATGGACTGGTGCCAAGCCTCTCGGAGTTGGAATAAACGTTTTGATAGTGTGATCAAAGCATTTGGTTTTATACAGACTTTCGGAGAAGCCTGTATTTACAAGAAAGTGAGTGGGAGCTCTGTAGCATTTCTGATATTATATGTGGATGACATATTGCTGATTGGAAATGATATAGAATTTCTGGATAGCATAAAGGGATACTTGAATAAAAGTTTTTCAATGAAAGACCTCGATGAAGCTGCTTACATATTAGGCATTAAGATCTATAGAGATAGATCAAGACGCTTAATTGGACTTTCACAAAGCACATACCTTGACAAAGTTTTGAAGAAGTTCAAAATGGATCAAGCAAAGAAAGGGTTCTTGCCTGTGTTACAAGGTGTGAAGTTGAGTAAGACTCAATGCCCGACCACTGCAGAAGATAGAAAGAATATGAAAGATGTTCCCTATGCTTCAGCCATAGGCTCTATCATGTATGCAATGCTGTGTACCAGAACTGATGTGTGCCTTGCTATAAGTTTAGCAGGGAGGTACCAAAGTAATCCACGAATGGATCACTGGACAGCGGTCAAGAACATCCTGAAATACCTGAAAAGGACTAAGGATATGTTTCTCGTATATGGAGGTGACAAAGAGCTCACCGTAAAAGGTTACGTTGATGCAAGCTTTGACATTGATCCGGACGATTCTAAATCGCAAACCGGATACGTGTTTACATTAAATGGTGGAGCTGTCAGTTGGTGCAGTTCTAAACAAAGCGTTGTGGCGGGATCTACATGTGAAGCGGAGTACATAGCTGCTTCGGAAGTAGCAAACGAAGGAGTCTGGATGAAGGAGTTCATATCCGATCTAGGTGTCATACCTAGTGCATCGGGTCCAATGAAAATCTTTTGTGACAATACTGGTGCAATTGCCTTGGCAAAGGAATCCAGATTTCACAAGAGAACCAAACACATCAAGAGATGCTTCAATTCCATCCGGGATCTAGTCCAGGTGGGAGACATAGAGATTTGCAAGATACATACGGAGCTGAATGTAGCAGACCCGTTGACTAAGCCTCTTCCACGAGCAAAACATGATCAACACCAAAGCTCCATGGGTGTTAGAATCATTACTGTGTAATCTAGATTATTGACTCTAGTGCAAGTGGGAGACTGAAGGAAATATGCCCTAGAGGCAATAATAAAGTTATTATTTATTTCCTTATATCATGATAAAGGTTTATTATTCATGCTAGAATTGTATTAACCGGAAACATAATACATGTGTGAATACATAGACAAACAGAGTGTCACTAGTATGCATCTACTTGACTACCTCGTTAATCAAAGATGGTTATGTTTCCTAACCATGGACAAAGAGTTGTCATTTGATTAATGGGATCACATCATTAGTTGAATGATCTGATTGACATGACCCATTCCATTAGCTTAGCACCCGATCGTTTAGTATGTTGCTATTGCTTTCTTCATGACTTATACATGTTCCTATGACTATGAGATTATGTAACTCTCGTGTGCCGGAGGAACACTTTGTGTGCTACCAAACGTCACAACGTAACTGGGTGATTATAAAGGTGCTCTACAGGTGTCTCCAAAGGTACATGTTGGGTTGACGTATTTCGAGATTAGGATTTGTCACTCCGATCGTCGGAGAGGTATCTCTGGGCCCTCTCGGTAATGCACATCACTTAAGCCTTGCAAGCATTGCAACTAATGAGTTAGTTGCGGGATGATGTATTACGGAACGAGTAAAGAGACTTGCCGGTAACGAGATTGAACTAGGTATTGCATACCGACGATCGAATCTCGGGCAAGTAACATACCGATGACAAAGGGAACTGAAGGAAATATGCCCTAGAGGCAATAATAAAGTTATTATTTATTTCCTTATAATCATGATAAATGTTTATTATTCATGCTAGAATTGTATTAACCGGAAACATAATACATGTGTGAATACATAGACAAACAAAGTGTCACTAGTATGCCTCTAATTGACTAGCTCGTTAATCAAAGATGGTTATGTTTCCTGACCATGAACAATGTGTTGTTATTTGATTAACGAGGTCACATCATTAGTTGAATGATCTGATTGACATGACCCATTCCATTAGCTTAGCACCCGATCGTTTAGTATGTTGCTATTGCTTTCTTCATGACTTATACATGTTCCTATGACTATGAGATTATGCAACTCCCGTTTGCCGGAGGAACACTTTGGGTGCTACCAAACGTCACAACGTAACTGGGTGATTATAAAGGAGCATTACAGGTGTCTCCAAAGGTAGATGTTGGGTTGGCGTATTTCGAGATTAGGATTTGTCACTCCGATTGTCGGAGAGGTATCTCAGGGCCCTCTCGGTAATACACATCACATAAAGCCTTGCAAGCATTACAACTAATATGTTAGTTGTGAGATGATGTATTACGGAACGAGTAAAGAGACTTGCCGGTAACGAGATTGAACTAGGTATTGGACACCGACGATCGAATCTCGGACAAGTAACATACCGATGACAAAGGGAACAACGTATGTTGTTATGCGGTCTGACCAATAAAGATCTTCGTAGAATATGTAGGAGCCAATATGGGCATCCAGGTCCCGCTGTTGGTTATTGACCGGAGACGTATCTCGGTCATGTCTACATTGTTCTCGAACCCGTAGGGTCCGCACGCTTAAGGTTACGATGACAGTTATATTATGAGTTTATGCATTTTGATGTACGATGTTCGGAGTCCCGGATGTGATCACGGACATGACGAGGAGTCTCGAAATGGTCGAGACGTAAAGATTGATATATTAGAAGCCTATATTTGGATATCGGAAGTGTTCCGGGTGAAATCAGGATTTTACAGGGTTACCGGGAGGTTACGGGAACCCCCCGGGAGCCATATGGGCCTTCATGGGCCTTAGTGGAAAGGAGAAAGGGGCAGCCCAAGGGGGCTGCGCACCTCCCCCCTCCCCTAGTCCTATTAGGACTAGGAGAGGTGGCCAGCCACCCCTCTCCCTCTTTCCCCCTTGGGAATCCTAGTTGGAATAGGATTGGGGGGGGGAGTCCTACTCCCGGAAGGAGTAGGACTCCTCCTGCGCCCTCCTCCTTGGCCGGCGCCCCCCTCCCCCTTGGCTCCTTTATATACTGAGGCAGAGGCACCCCAGAAACACACAAGTTGATCCACGTGATCTATTCCTTAGCCGTGTGCGGTGCCCCCTGCCACCATATTCTTCGATAATACTGTAGCAGAGTTTAGGCGAAGCCCTGCTGCTGTAGTTCATCAAGATCGTCACCACGCCGTCGTGCTGACGGAACTCTTCCCCGACACTTTGCTGGATCGGAGTCCGGGGATCGTCATCGAGCTGAACGTGTGCTCGAACTCGGAGGTGCCGTAGTTTCGGTGCTTGATCGGTTGGATCGTGAAGACGTACGACTACTTCCTCTACGTCGTGTCAGCGTTTCCGCAGTCGGTCTGCGTTGGGTACGTAGACAACACTCTCCCCTCTCGTTGCAATGCATCACATGATCTTGCGTGTGCGTAGGAATTTTTTTGAAATTACTACGAAATCCTACAGGAACAACGTATGTTGTTATGCGGTCTGACCGATAAAGATCTTCGTAGAATATGTAGGAGCCAATATGGGCATCCAGGTCCCGCTATTGGTTATTGACCGGGGACATGTCTCGGTCTTGTCTACATTGTTCTCGAACCCGTAGGGTCCGCACGCTTAAGGTTTCGATGACAGTTATATTATGAGTTTATACGTTTTGATGTACCGAAGGTTGTTCGGAGTCCCGGATGTGATCACGGACATGACGAGGAGTCTCGAAATGGTCGAGACATAAAGATTGATATATTGGAAGCCTATGTTTGGATATCGGAAGTGTTCCGGGTGAAATCGGGATTTTACCGGAAAACCGGGAGGTTACCGGAACCCCCCGGGAGCTATATGAGCCTTAGTGGGCCTTAGTGGAAAAGAGAAGAGGTGGCCTGAGATGGGCCGCGCGCCCCTCCCCTCCCTTGGTCCGAATAGGACAAGGAGAGGGGGCCGGCCCCCCTTTCTCCTTTCCCCCCTCCACGAATCCTATTCCAACTAGGATTGGGGGGGGGAGGAATCCTACTCCCGGAGGGAGTAGGACTCCTCCTGGCGCGCCTCTCCTAGGCCGGCCGCACCCCCCCTTGAGCCTTTATATATAGAGGCAGGGGCACCCCAGAGGAACACAAGTTGATCCACGTGATCATATTCTTAGCCGTGTGCGGCGCCCCCTGCCACCATAGTCCTCGATAATATTGTAGCGGTGCTTAGGCGAAGCCCTGCGACAGTAGTACATCAAGATCGTCACCACGCCGTCGTGCTGACGGAACTCTTCCCCGACACTTTGCTGGATCGGAGTCCGGGGATCGTCATCGAGCTGAACGTGTGCTAGAACTTGGAGGTGCCGTAGTTTCGGTGCTTGATCGGTCGGGCCGTGGAGACGTACGACTACATCAACCAAACGCTTCCGTTGTCGATCTACAAGGGTACGTAGATCACACTCTCCCCTCTCGTTGCTATGCATCACCATGATCTTGAGTGTGTGTAAGATTTTTTTTGAAATTACTACGTTACCCAACAATGCCTTCGCTGCTGACTCCATTGCAATGTCCCATGCAATATCTCTTGCCCCTGATATGTGGGTCGTGAGGGTTGTTTTTTAAATGGACTCGCAACTCCTGGTGGAAGCACTGAATATCAATAAGGTGGACTCGTCGGCCTATGCTGCTGTTATTGAGGATACCAAGTACCAACTCAAATTATGGTTTTCTTATTATGAAATAAATGTATGTCGTCGCTTGGCAAACTCTGTTGCTCATGAGCTTACTAGTCTTGGCAGGATGTACGGACCTAACAACTATGAGGAATGGGATGCCGATGTACCGCCCCTTGTGGCTGCATGTGCTTTGGGTGATTCAGCCCAGCACCGTTAAGTTATAAAGCAATGTTTTTTCTCAAAGGAGAAGCTTTTAGTAGATGTACTTGTGCTTATGCTTTACACATTTACACTTGTATAATTATTCCGATCCTTGAATTACATGCTTGATGACATGGTATTAGTCCAGTTAGTTTGGTGATAGTTGTTTTTAACAATGGGGCTGGAATAATTGTATGTTGTATGTTATGTTCAACTCATTAACTAGAATTTTTTTATTTCTTGATTGCAGGATCCAAAGAACTAGCTGCACTGGACTCCAGATCACGGACAGTTTAGTCTTCGCAGTTAATTAGGATGGCTAAATTACATTTGAGTTTCATTTGATTGATATTTGCTATGAGAATTATGAATTTACATATTATACGTATGGTTTTGAATATTGTAATTGAAAGGCTGTATTTTTTTACGGTTGCAATAGGCTGTTACCAGAACACACTTTCAGTTGCCACATGCTAGCACCACTACAAATATAGGGTTGCATCATATCTCAGTCGCTATGCCTACCTGTTTTGTTGCACAAGGATGCTGCAACAGAGCACTTTATATTGTCGCAATAGTTTGGCACCACTATTTTTTGCACGATGCAATAACTGTTTGGCGCCACCAAAGTAAGTTTTGTTGAAATAGAGTATTGCCATGAAAAGTTTAAATTGTCGCAATAGTTTCTTGCTACAAAGATTTTACCTGTTGTGATACCTATTTATCACCACCAAAACAAGTATGTTGCAGTTTTCTGTTATGACGACTAGAATATTTGTTGCCATAAGTTAATGCCACATGTGCAATGGGTCGTGGCAACATGTCTAATGCCAGAAAAACAAGGATTGTTGCCATAGTTTATTGCCACAAGTGTGGAGGGTCGTGGCAACATGCCAAATGCCACAAAAATAAGGATTGTGGTCATAGTTTATTGCCACAATTGACCATTGCCATGGAAGAGTAATGCGCCACGAAATGACCGTCGTTGCCATAGGGTGTTGCCACAAGTGTCTATCGCTATGAGATATCGGTTGCCACGATTCGTTACATGTTGCATTAAAGCTATCTCCAAAAACCAAATTGTGGCATTAGGTGAGTGTTGCCATGGGAAAACATGTGGCAACTTCCCGCATGGATGTTGCAATAGCATGCTTTATTGCCACAATTGCTTTTTCATGGCAATAACCTATTACCATGTGTCCAGTTGCAACGGCTGCCAACGAATGTCGTTTCGTGGCAATAGATACTTATTGCCACGAAACATCATGTATTGCAACAAACGATTTTGTTGCAATAGACCCGGATCCTTGTAGTGTTCCAACTGCGCTTGGACCCTTGCCGAGGAATCTGACGGTATTTTGCTCCGTCCATTGGTGCACGGGCGGCGCTCGTTGGAGACCAGTCTCAAATCGGATCTGTTTCATCCTCCCGCAACCTCTCACAGAGAACGAGCCTAGTCTTCGTCTCCCTCACCTTCATGATCGATGACATGGGCCGAGTCAACGTCAACCCACCGGCCCACCCTTACACTCAAGCATCTTCAGCAGCACCTCGCAGTGACTGCCACCGATCAGGAGGGCCTATGCCACTACCATGGTCGGTGGTGTCTACGTGCCACCTCGGCCATGCATACCCAAAGGAGCCCACGCGCACCGACCAATTAACTCGTTGCGATGGTATGCGGCAATGGTCGCCACACCCACACTCCAAAAGACTATCTATAAATACAATACACGGTGAACACTTCTTTGCAATCCTTCCCACGCCAGATATGCATTGGTATTTGGTGTCCACCTTGTGAGAACATTGTTTTTTCTTATAAAAAGTATAAAAACTAGCAAATAATTAGTTTTTAGGGGAAATATCTAGTTAGATGGAGTAAAATGGATCCCTTAAATGGACTTCAAAAACCAGGAATGATAGCTCTAACGACCAAGCAAGTCTCATTAATTGAAGTCATCGTGTTCAATGCTTCATTGGGTGTGTCCTAGGAATTTGATTTGGTATTTTTGATCGACCTCGAGTTGGATGACTTAGGGGGTGTTTGTTTCCAGGGACTTTTTTGTGTAGGGACTAGAAAAAGTCCCTCTTAGAGACTTTTTTATCAAACGGGAGAGACTTTTTAGGGACTAAACTAGGCATTTGGGACTAAATGAAGAAGACTCTCAAGGAGAGTCTTTTTGAGATTTTTTGGGACTTTTCCAACAATGCCCCTCCATGCATCCATTGGCCCGCCACCCCATGATGTTGTTTAATTGTTATTTTTCTATATACTAGGGGCAACATGGTCATTTAATAACCTCTAGGAAGGGACTAGGAACTTTTTAGTCTCTTGAAACAAACAGAGAGGAACTTTTTAGGGACTAGGGACTTTTTAGTTGGGACTAGAGAACCAAACACCACCTTACACAGGGATATATAGCTAAATGGATTATGTGGTTTCCAGTTCCCAAGAAACTAGAAGAATGCCCCGGGCGTTGCTCCGGGAGTTTGTATGAAATAAAAATTAGGCTGAACTAATCAACCTAGCTAGTGTCTTTACAATTTCTCTTATAGCAAGATAATATGTTTATCAATATTTTAAAATAAAAAATTGTAGATCTCTATGTATAAGTGCAGAATTGGACGAAAACAATACAAATATGTATGCGTCCGTCACTTTCTTTCATAGTGCTAGCACCCGAGTATGAGCTGCATGCATGCATCAGCTTTTTATTGATTAAAACACTCCTTAGGCATCATTTACTACATGCTCTGCATGCATGTGTTGGTGGATCTTAATGGATAGATCCAATCGCTATTGTAGGCTGATTGAGTATATCCAACGGCTAAATCAATTTAGATGATGTGGCTTAAGGAGAAGCAAAGAGAATTCCTAGTAATGGGGGCTAGCTATTTAGATATAGTAGATATTAGAATTTTAAAAGAGGGAGTGTATTTCAGAAGAAACAATATGTTGGAAAACATGCATATGCCTCTTAGGTTTGGGAAATTCTGAAGATACACAAATGGAGCAAACTTGGTATTGCAAAATCGGGCCATCTTGAATTATATGGTATACCATTGAGTACCGCATGAACTTGCGTGGAAGATTGTCTAATTATGCCAAAACAAAACGTATAGATTTTTCCAAGATATTTGAGTCAACAAAAGTATTTATAGGAATTTCAGTATATTTAAAGCGCTATGAATCTTTGCAAAAGACAGCGTTCTGAAGCGATCGTACAGATTGCAACCATAGGAATGAAACTAATCACATAAAAATGATTATGGAAATTGTGAACCTGGAAAGGTAATATATAAACGTGTGAACAAGTCATAAAGCTTAATGAATAAATTCATAGCAACAGCCCCCGTAGCTCAGTTGGTTAGAGCGTTGGTCTTATGAGCCGAAGGTCGCGGGTTCGAGCCCCGCCGGGAGCACCTTTTTGTGTTTTATTGAACGTTGATAAAACGTGTATAAGTATTTTTTTTTAGATAATAAGTATATTTTTTGTATCTCAACTCTCTTGAAAATATAGAAATCGCCTCTCAACTTCGAAACCGGTAAAGGGTTAGTCCCTCAACTTCTCAAACTGGATAACTTTAGTCCATCATACTACTTCGGATGGTTTCGTTGATGATGTGGCATGATTTTGACCCTGGTATTCAGAGTTGACTGTCACCTCTTCTTCGTTCTGTTTTCTCACGCTATAGGCATTTCATCGAATAGTTGATGTGCACAATCTGGCTCGTGGGCTCCTGCCACTTATGCTTGCCGGCTACTTGTTGCTATGGCCAACTTAGATCGGGAGATTGGAGAGACCCCCGCCGGGAGCACCTTTTTGTGTTTTATTGAACGTTGATAAAACGTGTATAAGTATTTTTTTTGAGATAATAAGTATATTTTTTGTATCTCAACTCTCTTGAAAATATAGAAATCGCCCCTCAACTTCGAAACCGGTAAAGGGTTAGTCCCTCAACTTCTCAAACTGGATAACTTTAGTCCATCATACTACTTCGGATGGTTTCGTTGATGATGTGGCATGATTTTGACCCTGGTATTCAGAGTTGACTGTCACCTCTTCTTCGTTCTATTTTCTCACGCTATAGGCATTTCATCGAATAGTTGATGTGCACAATCTGGCTCGTGGGCTCCTGCCACTTATGCTTGCCGGCTACTTGTTGCTATGGCCAACTTAGATCGGGAGATTGGAGAGACACCCGCCGGGAGCACCTTTTTGTGTTTTATTGAACGTTGATAAAACGTGTATAAGTATTTTTTTTTGAGATAATAAGTATATTTTTTGTATCTCAACTCTCTTGAAAATATAGAAATCGCCCCTCAACTTCGAAACCGGTAAAGGGTTAGTCCCTCAACTTCTCAAACTGGATAACTTTAGTCCATCATACTACTTCGGATGGTTTCGTTGATGATGTGGCATGATTTTGACCCTGGTATTCAGAGTTGACTGTCACCTCTTCTTCGTTCTATTTTCTCACGCTATAGGCATTTCATCGAATAGTTGATGTGCACAATCTGGCTCGTGGGCTCCTGCCACTTATGCTTGCCGGCTACTTGTTGCTATGGCCAACTTAGATCGGGAGATTGGAGAGACATATAGAGGCGGGAGGACCTTTTTGTGTTTTATTGAACGTTGATAAAACGTGTATAAGTATTTTTTTGAGATAATAAGTATATTTTTTGTATCTCAACTCTCTTGAAAATATAGAAATCGCCTCTCAACTTCGAAACCGGTAAAGGGTTAGTCCCTCAACTTCTCAAACTGGATAACTTTAGTCCATCATACTACTTCAGATGGTTTCGTTGATGATGTGGCATGATTTTGACCCTGGTATTCAGAGTTGACTGTCACCTCTTCTTCGTTCTATTTTCTCACGCTATAGGCATTTCATCGAATAGTTGATGTGCACAATCTGGCTCGTGGGCTCCTGCCACTTATGCTTGCCGGCTACTTGTTGCTATGGCCAACTTAGATCGGGAGATTGGAGAGACCCCCGCCGGGAGCACCTTTTTGTGTTTTATTGAACGTTGATAAAACGTGTATAAGTATTTTTTTGAGATAATAAGTATATTTTTTGTATCTCAACTCTCTTGAAAATATAGAAATCGCCTCTCAACTTCGAAACCGGTAAAGGGTTAGTCCCTCAACTTCTCAAACTGGATAACTTTAGTCCATCATACTACTTCGGATGGTTTCGTTGATGATGTGGCATGATTTTGACCCTGGTATTCAGAGTTGACTGTCACCTCTTCTTCGTTCTATTTTCTCACGCTATAGGCATTTCATCGAATAGTTGATGTGCACAATCTGGCTCGTGGGCTCCTGCCACTTATGCTTGCCGGCTACTTGTTGCTATGGCCAACTTAGATCGGGAGATTGGAGAGACCCCCGCCGGGAGCACCTTTTTGTGTTTTATTGAACGTTGATAAAACGTGTATAAGTATTTTTTTTTGAGATAATAAGTATATTTTTTGTATCTCAACTCTCTTGAAAATATAGAAATCGCCCCTCAACTTCGAAACCGGTAAAGGGTTAGTCCCTCAACTTCTCAAACTGGATAACTTTAGTCCATCATACTACTTCGGATGGTTTCGTTGATGATGTGGCATGATTTTGACCCTGGTATTCAGAGTTGACTGTCACCTCTTCTTCGTTCTATTTTCTCACGCTATAGGCATTTCATCGAATAGTTGATGTGCACAATCTGGCTCGTGGGCTCCTGCCACTTATGCTTGCCGGCTACTTGTTGCTATGGCCAACTTAGATCGGGAGATTGGAGAGACCCCCGCCGGGAGCACCTTTTTGTGTTTTATTGAACGTTGATAAAACGTGTATAAGTATTTTTTTTTGAGATAATAAGTATATTTTTTGTATCTCAACTCTCTTGAAAATATAGAAATCGCCCCTCAACTTCGAAACCGGTAAAGGGTTAGTCCCTCAACTTCTCAAACTGGATAACTTTAGTCCATCATACTACTTCGGATGGTTTCGTTGATGATGTGGCATGATTTTGACCCTGGTATTCAGAGTTGACTGTCACCTCTTCTTCGTTCTATTTTCTCACGCTATAGGCATTTCATCGAATAGTTGATGTGCACAATCTGGCTCGTGGGCTCCTGCCACTTATGCTTGCCGGCTACTTGTTGCTATGGCCAACTTAGATCGGGAGATTGGAGAGACCCCCGCCGGGAGCACCTTTTTGTGTTTTATTGAACGTTGATAAAACGTGTATAAGTATTTTTTTTGAGATAATAAGTATATTTTTTGTATCTCAACTCTCTTGAAAATATAGAAATCGCCCCTCAACTTCGAAACCGGTAAAGGGTTAGTCCCTCAACTTCTCAAACTGGATAACTTTAGTCCATCATACTACTTCGGATGGTTTCGTTGATGATGTGGCATGATTTTGACCCTGGTATTCAGAGTTGACTGTCACCTCTTCTTCGTTCTATTTTCTCACGCTATAGGCATTTCATCGAATAGTTGATGTGCACAATCTGGCTCGTGGGCTCCTGCCACTTATGCTTGCCGGCTACTTGTTGCTATGGCCAACTTAGATCGGGAGATTGGAGAGACCCCCGCCGGGAGCACCTTTTTGTGTTTTATTGAACGTTGATAAAACGTGTATAAGTATTTTTTTTTGAGATAATAAGTATATTTTTTGTATCTCAACTCTCTTGAAAATATAGAAATCGCCCCTCAACTTCGAAACCGGTAAAGGGTTAGTCCCTCAACTTCTCAAACTGGATAACTTTAGTCCATCATACTACTTCGGATGGTTTCGTTGATGATGTGGCATGATTTTGACCCTGGTATTCAGAGTTGACTGTCACCTCTTCTTCGTTCTATTTTCTCACGCTATAGGCATTTCATCGAATAGTTGATGTGCACAATCTGGCTCGTGGGCTCCTGCCACTTATGCTTGCCGGCTACTTGTTGCTATGGCCAACTTAGATCGGGAGATTGGAGAGACATATAGAGGCGGGAGGAGCTCGTGGTGGCCGGTGGCTGCACGACCCTCGTCGTAGCTTGAGCCTTGAGCAGGAGGGGGCCCGACACCGGCTCTTTTCCTCCTCCATGCCAATGCCAGACTTGGGTCCATGGCGTATTCTTGGCGTCTTTATTAAACGTTGATAAAACGTGTATAAGTATTTTTTTTTGAGATAATAAGTATATTTTTTGTATCTCAACTCTCTTGAAAATAAAGAAATCGCCCTTCAACTTCGAAACCGGTAAAGGGTTAGTCCCTCAACTTCTCAAACTGGATAACTTTAGTCCATCATACTACTTCAGATGGTTTCGTTGATGATGTGGCATGATTTTGACCCTGGTATTCAGAGTTGACTGTCACCTCTTCTTCGTTCTATTTTCTCACGCTATAGGCATTTCATCGAATAGTTGATGTGCACAATCTGGCTCGTGGGCTCCTGCCACTTATGCTTGCCGGCTACTTGTTGCTATGGCCAACTTAGATCGGGAGATTGGAGAGACATATAGAGGCGGGAGGAGCTCGTGGTGGCCGGTGGCTGCACGACCCTTGTCGTAGCTTGAGCCTTGAGCAGGAGGGGGCCCGACACCGGCTCTTTTCCTCCTCCATGCCAATGCCAGACTTGGGTCCATGGCGTATTCTTGGTGTCTTTTTTGAATGTTGATAAAACGTGTATAAGTATTTTTTTGAGATAATAAGTATATTTTTTGTATCTCAACTCTCTTGAAAATATAGAAATCGCCTCTCAACTTCGAAACCGGTAAAGGGTTAGTCCCTCAACTTCTCAAACTGGATAACTTTAGTCCATCATACTACTTCGGATGGTTTCGTTGATGATGTGGCATGATTTTGACCCTGGTATTCAGAGTTGACTGTCACCTCTTCTTCGTTCTATTTTCTCACGCTATAGGCATTTCATCGAATAGTTGATGTGCACAATCTGGCTCGTGGGCTCCTGCCACTTACGCTTGCCGGCTACTTGTTGCTATGGCCAACTTAGATCGGGAGATTGGAGAGACATATAGAGGCGGGAGGAGCTCGCGGTGGCCGGTGGCTGCACGACCCTCGTCGTAGCTTGAGCCTTGAGCAGGAGGGGGCCCGACACCGGCTCTTTTCCTCCTCCATGCCAATACCAGACACGGGTCCACGGCGTATTCTTGGTATCTTTGATCTAGCGGCAGCCTCTCATACGTGGTGTTGACGGATGTGGCTCCAATCAACATGACGGGACTAGAGCCCGGACGCGGGCAGCTCTCCCATCACGGTGAGCCCATGGGGGTGCAGCCTGTGCGCCCGCACAGGGCCCACAGATTTCAGGGGCCCCAGAAAAAAAATTCGACGCAGGAAAGCTACTAGGCTCAGCCAATTTAGTTGCAACACTCATTCATAGACGGGCATTTGCCCTCTAAGCCGATGCGCGCTTGAAGCACAGAAGCAGGCCCTCTATCGTCTCCTATGGAGCGCATCTTGCGCCTCCAGCGATTCTAGACAAAGCGAGGAGCGACTCGTCTCTTCTTTTCTTCCTCCGGCGGCCATCGGCGTAGATTAGATTGCGATTCTTCTGTCCGACGAGGGATCTAGACGAGGGAGAACCAATGAACTAGTAAGTCAGGAATTGCCAGCAAGGGATAGAGACGAGGGATTTATCTTATCTTTTGTCTGCTGACAGGTAATGTTCAAGCCATCTCCAATTTCTCAAACGTGTCGCCCGTCGTTCGTCGATAACCGGCGATCCTGTGAGGCTTTGACTATTAATTTCAATTTCGCCTGCTATTTAGTTTTGCTAAAATCTTGTAGCTAATTTTATTCTAATCATCTATTAGGGGTCTGGTATTGCCATATCCAAGTCGTGTCTTCACTTAGAAAACATGATTCTGGTTGCCAAAAGCATAAGAAGAAACAAAAAAACGAGGGTTGAACATAGAAAACTTGTATTAGAGAAGATTGATTATAGGATATCATTGAAGATTTTATTACAAAAAACACAAAAAGAATGATTTTATTACAAAGAACCAATAATAGATACGATTCTTGATATATTCAATTGACATGTAAGATATTGTGATCTTTATATTATTATAGCTCTATTTATGTAGTTTTTTAAAGCGAGATAGAGCCTATTTTCGCACGGGACCTCCGATTTCGCCGGCTCGGCCCTGCCGACAGGCGAGGTACGCGGCGCACCCCGTTGTTCCAGGTATCTCAAACCGACCCGTAGGCCGCCCCGGTCCGCGCAGGCTCCAATCGTGAATGCATCTGTTTTTTTTAAGCATCAGTACAGACACAAGCGTTCATATACACGCGCATACAATTCTTGATATATTCAACTGACATGTAAGATATTGTGATCTTTATGTTATTATAGCTCTATTTATGTAGTTTTTTAAAGCGAGATAGAGCCTATTTTCGCACGGGACCTCCGATTTCGCCGGCTCGGCCCTGCCGACAGGCGGAGTACGCGGCGCGCCCCGTTGTTCCAGGTATCTCAAACCGACCCGTAGGACGACGGCGGCCGCCCCGGTCCGCGCAGGCTCCAATCGTGAATGCATCTGTTTTTTTTTGAGCATCAGTACAGACACAAGCGCTCGTATACACGCGCATACACTCACCCCTATGAATGCACACACGCACACCCTACCCCTATGAGCACCTCCGACATATCATCTTGAGATTTACAAAGTCACCGTAGGCGAATAATGCGAGCACCAGGATTTGAACCCTGATGGGTTGAAGATACCACTGTCCACCTAACCAACTCAACCACATGTTAATTCACGTGAATGCATCTGTTACTTGTGTACTTGTAGCCGGGGACGCGTCCTTTCCGGCGAGGTGCACGGCTAGCTCGATTTCTTTCCGAGGCTAGCTACCGCGGTATGGGTTCGGCGGGGTTCGGCTCCTCTGCAGTACAGCTATTACTGTACGCGTGCTGTAGCGTCTAGCATCATGGCTCTCCTTTCTCCCCCCTTAATTCTATGAATAATTAGAACAAAAATCCCTATTAGTCCGGAGGAAAATCTCCCACGGTTGTACAATTGCAGCCAAACAGATAAACGCTGGCGCCAAACAGAACGAGCTGATAGTTTCTTGGCGCCAAAATCCTCCCACTCGTCCTCTTCCTCCTGGTCCTCCTCGGAGAAAAAATGAGACCAAGGTATGCTGATCTGAACGTGTTGTAGAGATCTCGCTTCTGCTGAACTAACGTTGTGGCCAATCAGAACGTGTTGACAATTTCGTCGGCGCCTCCTCCTGCTCGTCTCCCTTGTTCCTCCCACTCATCCTCCCTAGCGAGAACAAGACCAAGGTACGTTTGTGTGTGCCTGTTGTAGATGATTTCCCTTCTATCTTACTTTTGTCCTGATCGTCCTCCTTGTAGCTAGGACAAGAACAAGATATATTGAGTTGTAGATGATATACGGGTGCCTGTGATGTACATGGTAGCAACAAAAATAAAGACGTCAATCTGAAAGTATATGACATATGTTTCAATTGTATTCATGTTGGCAGCAACAAAGATCTCATGGAATGAGTTTGCTATCATAGATTATAAAAGAAAAAAACACAAATTGTAATGGAGAATATGATTAACTCCACCAACGAAGGTTCTAACAGGTACCAATAATCTTGTTCAATTCTTATTAGGCCATGTCATCTTATGATTGTAGTGTAAGCAGAGAAACAAATAAGTTATGCTTAATTTGTGCAGGACAAATGTGGTTCCTAGTTGGATGCCTCAGATTGGTATGAAGTTTAATTCCACAAAAGAGGCTTGGAACTTTTGGACATGTTATGGAGGTCATACTGGTTTTGATGTAAGGGTAAATTATGAAAACAAGAGCAAACTTGATGGAGTAATCACTTCTGCAAGATATGTTTGTTCTAATGAAGGCTACAGAAGAAAAGACAAAAGGGATAATAATACAAAGCGTCCTCGTGCAGAAACAAGGACCGGCTGCAATGTTCGAATGGGAATCACTATAGACTGAGAAGCAGAAGATTATGAGGTGCATGAGTTAGTTGTTGAACACAACCATGTCTTGCAATTACCTGGGACAAGCCACTTGATGCCGTCACAACGGAAGATTTCGGCCTTGCAAGCATTTGAAATTGAAACAGCAGATGATTCAGGAATTGTACCTAAAAGAGCCCATGAGTTAGCAAGTCGACAAGTTGGTGGTCCACTGAACCTTGGCTACACATGTCGTGATCGCAAGAACCACTTGCGAACCAGGCGTCAAAGGGACTTGATGTATGGTGAAGCTGGAAGTATGCTTAAGTACTTTAGAGATAAAAAGAATGAGAATCCTGCATTTGAATATGATATGCAACTAGATTGCGATGAACAAATAGCGAATATCTTTTGGGTTGATGCAAAGATGATCATTAACTATGCTCATTTCGGTGATGTTGTTACTTTCGATACAACATTGGGACAAACAAAGAGTACAGACCCTTCGGTGTGTTTGTTGGATTCAACCATTTTAGAGAAATGGTCATTTTTGGTGCTGCACTTTTATATGATGAGACATTTGAATCATTCAAATGGTTGTTCAACACGTTCCTATCATTGCATAACAAGAAGCAACCTAGAACAATCTTTACTGATCAAGATGTAGCAATGGGTAATGCAGTTCAGGCGGTATTTACCGAAGCATGGCATGGATTATGCACTTTTCACATAATGCAAAATGCCATCAGGCACTTACCTCATAAGAAAAAAGACGAGGAGGGACCAAATGTACTTGCTGATTTCAGCGCTTGCATGTAAAAGTATGAGGAAGAGGAAGCCTTTGTAGAAGCTTTCAATGCCATCAGAAGCAATGTGGATACACAAACTTGGTTGGACAGCATCTACAAAGTAAAAGAGAAATGGGCAAGATGTTACATGAGGAATGCTTACACTATAGGCATGAGAAGCACACAATTAAGTGAGAGGTTGAACAGTGACTTGAAAGACCATCTAAAGTCTGATCTTGACATCCTTCGGTTTTTTAAGCACGTAGAGAGGGCTGTGCAAGAGAAAAGAGATAACGAGGTAAATGAGGAATATGAGTCTAGGAAAAAATTACCTAGAGTCAGAATGAGGACTCCTATGGTAATACAAGCGAGCAAGGTTTACACACCACGCATATTTGAAGATTTTCAGAATGAATATGAAAGATCTATCTCAGCATACATCAAGCCATCGATAGAACACAATGCATATATTGTTGCAATTGCAAGTCTTGACCCAGAATTCACATATGAAGAAGAGTGCAAAGTTGTAGTTGATTATGAAGAGCAAAAAGTTTTCTGCGATTGTGGGCAATTTGAAAGAGTTGGTATATTGTGTAGTCATGCTTTGAAAGCACTTGATGTCATGAATATTAAGTACCTTCCAGGCCACTATATTTTGAAGCGATGGACTCGAGAAGCGTGAAGCGACACTATACAAAACAGCCATGGAAACATTGTTTTGGAAGATCCTAGATCAGAAGATAGACAACAGTTGAAGTTTTTCATGCACGAGTTCCTTGGCATAGCTTCACAGGCAGTTAGATCAGAAGAGTGTATCAAACTAGTAGATGATGCTTTGAAGAATCTTAGGAAGCAAGTTGAAGAGAAAGCTCGTACTACTACATGCAGAACTGAAGATATATCTAAAGAACCAGACGATTGTTTAAAGGATGCTTGCCTAAAGAAAAAGGAAATTCCAAAGAAAAATTTAAGAAGAAAGAAATCATGGCTTGACAATCAGCACCCAAATAAAAAGAAGAAGGAGACAACTAAAGCGGTACCCAAAAATCAAAATCATTCTGTAAATCTCTTGCACATGTCTAACCAGACTACTTATTAAATAGAGTAATATAGTAACAACTCAACTAACATTGGTTTTGTTTTGTTTTTATTTTTGCATAGGGAGGAAAGAATGACATTTCAGTAGCACAATACCAAGCACCTATAGAGCAAATGGCTGGAACAAATGCAAATGGTTTGCAAGAATATGGGTACTATGCTCGTTTACTGACGGTATTTCCACCTACCATGTCTATATAAAATTCATTGTTAAGCAATATGATACTTCATATAATCAGTTATATATCCCTTAATTTGTAGAGTGAAGCCGATGATCTTTGGAACTTACAAAACTATCATGGGATAGGTTGATGAATATGTGTTATTTTGTCTTGCTAGATCGACAGATTATGCAGAAGGAATATCTGAATCAGCACACATGGGACCCAATCTGTTGAGTGTTCATTATTTCACTGCAATCAGTTTAGTCTCAGTTCACTCCTAGTTTCCGAAGACAGAACAATCAGTTTAATTTCAGTTTACTACAACAATGATCTGTTGATTACTTATCACTTTTAAATATTCTAGTGAGATGGTTACAACTATGTACCACAATAGGTTTTTATCTCTCCATGTACGGTGTACAATCAGATACAACATGGACTGCTAGTGGCACTATTTGATCATCAGCACAAGCACTAATTCTTCAGCTAGTGATCTGAATAATTGGACAGAGACGCAAGTGACCACTGTCACAACATAACTGTAATTAAACTCAGCACACATGCATGTACTCTCTACTGGCTATTGACTAACCATATTGCCATGAAAGATTAATAGATGGTCAAACAAGCACATGCTCTCGAACTAATGATGAAAAAAATGAATAAATTAGTTCTAAGTAACACCAAGTAATTCACCTTGGGTTTTGCTAGTGGGGCTACGCCGGGCAGGAGGGCGCCGAGGTCGACCGTGCTGCTCCGAGACATCGCCGTCGTCCTATTCCTCGTCGAGCTCGTCGGGGGAGACTCCAGCTTGCCGTTGTCGTCAGGCTCGTCGATCTCGCTCGTTGCTCTGCTGCTTGTGTAGTTCGTCGTCTCCCTGCTACTAGCAGAGACGTGAGGCGGTGCAGCAGCGGCGTATTCGATCGGCTCCCGCAGTAGTGCGCTCTCCGGCCATCCCTTGCAGCTGCCGGTAGAAGCCATGGGGCACGGCCGCACGGGGATGGATAAGAAGCAGCGCGCAGAGAGGCAGGGATATAGAGGGAGGGCATCGCCAGAGCAGTTCGGGGCGAGCGCATTTGGCCGGAGCAGCGCAGTGTACCTGGATTTCGCTCGGCCGGAGCAGTGTTGTGGATTGGGGAAAACAGTGGCCAAGCTTCTCTAGACGAATGAGATAAGACAGAGAGAGAGTGGGGAATGGTGTGGCCGTGTGGGTCTCTTCTAGTTTTCTTTACTTTTTTGTATGAGCCCATCGATTCTTTGTTGAAGCCATCTGATTAAAATAGACGGCAGATGCTAGACGCTACAGCACGAGCCGAACCCCCGCGGTATACGCTACACGGAGAGAGATGCATACGTACACAAGCAACGCATGCTAGCTAATCGATTTACCCTGGAGGAATCAACCAACCTGGTAGTAGCTACTCCTACCTTCGACTGATAAGAGGAAGTAGAAAAAAAAACGGGGATGCAAAATAAATTGGACCGTGGTGTTCAGCTCAATGCCAATGAGACCTGGTGCCAGCCAAGGACCTCATCGGCCTCGTCAAAGCTCGATGCGGCGAGTACGGTGACCAAGCCACGTGATCAACGAAACCATAAGTGATATGAGAGATTAAAGTTATCCGGTTTAAAAAATTAAAGGACTAAGATTTACTGGTTTTGAAGTTAAGGAACCATTTCTTGAGGGGCCAAAAATATACTTATCCTATTTTTTCCTCCTTTGGTGTCACATTCAGCGAGCTAAGGTCACGAACTCCGTCAGGGGCATCCCCAATAGACTCCTGGTCTCCATTAGTGGCCATTGCACTTCCAGCTCAGAGGCACCACACGGAATGAACTGAATCTTTGCATAATCTCCTTGCAAATCATGAATCAGCGGGAACTATGGCGACGCCACAGGGTGCTCATCTTGGAGGTCCCCCTGATCACTGCCGCGCAGCACATCCCCTCTGGATAGTGGATACGGCCGCAAGTGCCGATAGTTCGGCAAGTGCTGATAGCTTCGGTTTCCTGGCGTTGATTTGCCGGTTGACGGACACAAACGCTCTGCCCAGCCAATCCCTTGCCATGGCCCCAACCGTGCTTGCCCAGCCTGATCGGGGAAATGCGAGACCAGTGCTTTGCCTGAATCCGTGTCACTGCCAGTGCGCATGCATTTCAGTTCCTCATCATACCTGAGTAAAAAATTAGCTAATCCCGCAACAGATTCTCTACCATTCCCATGGACTTCTTCCAGCGTGTCCACTACAAGCGATGGTCATCAAGGATATTCTGACGGATTATGCCACCTCCATTGGACTTAAAATCAATTTCCACAAATCGACTCTCATTCCTTTACCAAAAAGGCTTTCGCCTCGCTTTATATATAAAGCACCAACCACCACCAAAGCCGATACAAACGACAACACGCCACACCAACACACACCCAAGGCCAGATACATAGGTGCCAAGGACCTACAACAACAACAACACACCGGACGACTCGAAGTAGACTAAACAATGACTGTAAGCAACACTATGGAGTCGCCGGAGCCCTTCATGGTGAAGATACCACGAAGAGGTGAAGCTGAGAGTCGATGAACCGTGAGCTCCAAGACAGTGCCTTGAGGAAGGATACAACACCGAAGCGCCGCCACCGCCCGATCCAAAGATCTAGATTTTCATCCGGAGCACGACGAAGGGAAAGGAGCAACCACAACGGAGACTTCAGGAAGATGACGACGACCATGGGCGTCGCCTCCGTCGGCCCGACCAATGCCAGGCAGGATTTTCACCCTGGCAATCATACTCCGACTTCGTCCAAGGTGCCGCTGAAGGAAATATGCCCTAGAGGCAATAATAAAGTTATTATTTATTTCCTTATATCATGATAAATGTTTATTATTCATGCTAGAATTGTATTAACCGGAAACATAGTACATGTGTGAATACATAGACAAACAGAGTGTCACTAGTTTGCCTCTACTTGACTAGCTCGTTGAATCAATGATGATTATATTTCCTAACCATAGACAAGAGTTGTCATTTGATTAACGGGATCACATCATTAGAGAATGATATGATTGACTTGACCCATTCCGTTAGCTTAGCACTTGAACTTTTTAGTTTACTGCTATTGCTTTCTTCATGACTTATACATGTTCCTATGACTATGAGATTATGCAACTACCGATTACCAGAGGAACACTTTGCGTGCTACCAAACGTCACAACGTAACTGGGTGATTATAAAGGTGCTCTACAGGTGTCTCCGATGGTACTTGTTGAGTTGGCATAGATCAAGATTAGGATTTGTCACTCCGATTTTCGGAGAGGTATCTCTAGGCCCTCTCGGTAATGCACATCACTATAAGCCTTGCAAGCAATGCAACTAATGAGTTAGTTGCGGGATAGTGCATTACGGAACGAGTAAAAAAACTTGCCGGTAATGAGATTGAATTAGGTATTGAGATACCGACGATCGAATCTCAGGCAAGTAACATATCGATGACAAAGGGAACAACGTATGTTGTTATGCGGTTTGATCGATAAAGATCTTCGTAGAATATGTAGGAGCCAATATGAACATCCAAGTTTCGCTATTGGTTATTGACCGGATACGTTTCTCGGTCATGTCTACCTAGTTCTCGAACCAGTAGGGTCCGCACGCTTAACGTTCGGTGACGATCGGTATTATGAGTTTATGTGATTTGATGTACCTAAGGTAGTTCGGAGTCCCGGATGAGATCGGGGACATGATGAGGAGTCTCGAAATGGTCGAGACGTAAAGATCGATATATTATACGACTATATTCGGACATTGGAAAGGTTCCGAGTGATTCGAGTATTTTTCGGAGTACCGGGGAGTTACGGGAATACATGAAAGAAATATTGGGCCTCATGGGCCAAGTGGTGGAAGAGAGGAGGCAGGGCGCGTGGACCCCCTAGCCCAAACCGAATTGGACTAGGGGGTCGGCCCCCCTTTCCTCCTTTCCTCCCTCTCCTTCCTTCTCCCCTTCCCCCTTCCTTTCCTCCTCCTAGTAGGAGTAGGAAAGGGGAGTCCTACTCCTACTAGGAGGAGGACTCCTCCTCCTGGCGCGCCCTAGGAGGGCCGGCCGGCCTCCCCCCTTGCTCCTTTATATACGGGGGCAGGGGGGCACCCTAGAACACACAAGTTGATCATTGATCCCTTAGCCGTGTGCGGTGCCCCCCCACCATAATCCACCTTGATCATATCGTAGCGGTGCTTAGGCGAAGCCCTGCGTCGGTAGCAACATCATCACCGTCATCACGCCGTCGTGCTGACGGAACTCTCCCGTGAAGCTCTGCCGGATCAGAGTTCGTGGTACGTCATCGAGCTGAACGTGTGCTGAACTCGGAGGTGCCATGTGTTCGGTACTTGGATCGGTCGGATCATGAAGACGTTTGACTACATCAACCGCGTTCTCATAACACTTCCGCTTATGGTCTACAAGGGTACGTGGACGATACTCTTCCCTCTCGTTGCTATGCATCACCATGATCTTGCGTGTGCGTAGGAAATTTTTGAAATTACTACGTTCCCCAACAGTGGCATCCGAGCCAGGTTTGTGCGTAGATGTTATATGCATGAGTAGAACACAAGCGAGTTGTGGGCGATACAAGTCATACTGCTTACCAGCATATCATACTTTGGTTCGGCGATATTGTTGGATGAAGCGGCCCGGACCGACATTACGCGTATGCTTACGCGAGACTGGTTCTATCGACGTGCTTTGCACACAGGTGGCTGGCGGGTGTCAGTTTTTCCAACTTTAGTTGAATCGAGTGTGGCTACGCCCGGTCCTTGTGAAGGTTAAAACAACACTAACTTGACGAACTATCGTTGTGATTTTGATGCATAGATAAGAACGATTCTTGCTCAGCCCGTAGCAACCACGTAAAACTTGCAACAACAAAGTAGAGGACGTCTAACTTATTTTTGCAGGGCATGTTGTGATGTGATATGGTCAAGACGTGATGAGATATAAATTGTTGTATGAGATGATCATGTTTTGTTAAAGTTATCGGCAATTGGCAGAAGCCTAATGGTTGTCTCTTTATTGCATAAGATGCAAGTGCCATGTAAATTGCTTTACTTTATCGCTATGCAATAGCAATAGTTGCAAAAGTAATAGTTGGCAAGACGATCATGTGATGACACATTGATAGAGATCAAGATGATGGAGATCATGGTGTCATGCCGGTGATGATAGAGATCATGGCGGTACTTTGAAGAGATCAAAGGCACAAGATGATGATGGCCATATCATGTCACATATTTTTGATTGCATGTGATGTTTATCTTTTATACATCTTATTCTGCTTAGTTTGGCTGTAGCTTTATAAGATGATCTCTCACTAAATTTCAAGGTAAAAGTGTTCTCCCTGAGTATGCACCATTGCCAAAGTTCGTCGTGTCGAGACACCACGTGATGATTGTGTGTGATAAGCTCAACGTTCATCTACAACGGGTGTAAGACAGTTTTGCACACGCAGAAATACTCGGGTTAAACTTGACGAGCCTAGCATATGCAGATATGGCCTTGGAACACTGGAGACCGAAAGGTCGAGCGTGAATCATATAGTAGATATGATCAACATAGTGATGTTCACCATTGAAAACTACTCCATCTCACGTGATGATCGGACATGGTTTAGTTGATTTGGATCACGTGATCAATTAGATGACTAGAGGGATGTCTATCTAAGTGGGAGTTCTTAAGTAATATGATTAATTGAACTTTAATTTATCATGAACTTAGTCATGATAGTATTTGCATAACTATGTTGTAGATCAATAGCTTGCAATGTAGCTCCCCGTTTATTTTGGTATGTTCCTAGAGAAAAACTAAGTTGAAAGATGTTAGTAGCAATGATGCGGATTGGATCCGTGATCTGAGGATTATCCTCATTGCTGCACAGAAGAATTATGTTCTTGATGCACCGCTAGGTGACAGACCGATTGCAGGAGCAGATGCAGACGTTATGAACGTTTGGCGAGCTCGATATTATGACTACTTGATAGTTTAGTGCACTGATAACCCGCAAGTATAGGGGATCACAACAGTTTTCGAGGGTAAAGTATTCAACCCAAATTTATTGATTCGACACAAGGGGATCCAAAGAATACTCTCAAGTATTAGCAGCTGAGTTGTCAATTCAAGCACACCTGGAAACTTAATATCTGCAGCAAAGTATTTAGTAGCAAAGTAATATGATAGTAGTGATAACGGTAACAAAAGGTAACGGTAGTAAAAGCAATGTTTTTGGTATTTTGTAGTGATGATAGCAATAGCAACGGGAAAGTAAATAAGCGAAGAACAATATGTGGAAAGCTCGTAGGCAATGGATCGGTGATGGAGAATTATGCCAGATGCGGTTCATCATGTAACAGTCATAACCTAGGGTGACACAGAACTAGCTCCAGTTCGTCAATGTAATGTAGGCATGTATTCCGAATATAGTCATACATGCTTATGGAAAAGAACTTGCATGACATCTTTTGTCCTAGCCTCCCATGGCAGCGGGGTCCTTACGGAAACTAAGGGATATTAAGGCCTCCTTTTAATAGAGAATCGGAACAAAGCATTAACACATAGTGAATACATGAACTCCTGAAACTACGGTCATCATCGATAAGTATCCCGATTATTGTCACTTCGGGGTTAACAGATCATAACACATAATAGGTGACTATAGACTTGCAAGATAGGATCAAGAACACTCATATATTGATGAAAACATAATAGGTTCAGATCTGAAATCATGGCACTCGGGCACTAGTGACAAGCATTAAGCATAGCAAAGTCATAGCAACATCAATCTCAGAACATAGTGGACACTAGGGATCAAACCCTAACAAAACTAACTCGATTACATGATAGATCCCATCCAACCCATCACCGTGCAGCAAGCCTACGATGGAATTACTCACGCACGGCGGTGAGCATCATGAAATTGGTGATGGAGGATGGTTGATGACGACGATGGCGACGGATTCCCCTCTCCGGAGCCCCGCACGGACTCCGGATCAGCCCTCCCGAGAGGTTTTAGGGCTTGGCGGCGGCTCCGTATCGTAAAACACGATGATTTCTTCTCCTTGATTTTTTTCTCCCCGAAACTCAATATATGGAGTTGGAGTTGGAGTCAGAGAGGCAACAGGGGGCCCATGAGGTAGGGGGGCGCGCCCTAGGCAGGCATGCGCGCCCCCCACCCTCGTGGAGAGGTGGTGGGCCCCCTGGACTTCATCTTTTGTAGGTATTTTTCATATTTTCTTAAAAGTTGCTCCGTGAAGTTTCAGGTCATTCCGAGAACGTTTGCTCCTGCACATAAATAACACCATGGTAATTCTGGTGAAAACAACGCCAGTCCGGGTTAGTTTCATTTCAATCATGCAAGTTAGAGTCCAAAACAAGGGCAAAAGTGTTTGGAAAAGTAGATACGTTGGAGACGTATCAACTCCCCCAAGTTTAAACCTTTGCTTGTCCTCAAGCAATTCAGTTGACAAACTAAAAGTGATAAAGAAAAACATTTACAAACTCTATTTGCTCTTGTTGTTGTAAATATGTAAAGCCAGCATTCAAGTTTTCAACAAAGATTATAACTAACCACATTCACAATAACGCATAGGTCTCAAGTTTACTCATATCAATAGCATAATCAACTAGCAAGCCATAATAATAAATCTCGGATGACAACACTTTCTCAAAACAATCTTAATATGATATAACAAGGTGGTATCTCGCTAGCCCTTTTTGAGACCGCAAAACATAAATGCAGAGCACCTTTAAAGACCAAGGACTGACTAGATATTCTAATTCATGGTAAAAGAGATCCAGTCAAGTCATACTCAATGTAAGTTAACAATAATGAATGCAAATGACAACAGTGCTCTCCAACTGGTGCTTTTTAATTAGAGGATGATGACTCAGCATAAAAGTAAATAGATAGGCCCTTCACAGAGGGAAGCAGGGATTTGTAGAGGTGCCAGAGCTCGGTTTTGAAACAGAGGTGAATAACATTTTGAGCGGTATACTTTTATTGTCAACATAACAACCAAGAGATGGCGATATCTTCCATGCTACACACATTATAGGCGGTTCCCAAACAGAATGGTAAAGTTTATACTCCCCCTTCCACCAACAAGCATCAATCCATGGCTTGCTCGAAACAACGAGTGCCTCCAACTAACAAGAGTCCCAGGGGGAGTTTTGTTTGCAATTATTTTGATTTAGTTTGCATAAAGCATGGGACTGGGCATCCCGGTGACCAGCCATTTATCTCGCGAGTGAGGAGCGGAGTCCACTCCTCTTGAGAATAACCCGCCTAACATGGAAGATACAGACAGCCCTAGTTGATACATGAGCTATTCAAGCATACAAAACAGGATATTTATTTGAAGGTTTAGAGTTTGGCACATACAAATTTACTTGGAACGGCAGGTAGATATCGTATATAGGTAGGTATAGTGGACCCATGTGGAATAACTTTGGGGTTTAAGGGATTGGATGCACAAGCAGTATTCCCGCTTAGTACAGGTGAAGGCTAGCAAAAGACTGGGAAGTGACCAGCTAGAGAGCGACAACAGTCATGAACATGCATTAAAATTAATCAACACCGAATGCAAGCATGAGTAGGATATAATCCACCATGAACATAAATATCATGAAGGCTATGTTGATTTTGTTTCAACTACATGCGTGAACATGCGCCAAGTCAAGTCACTTAAATCATTCAGAGGAGGATACCACCCTATCATACCACATCATAACCATTTTAATAGCATATTGGCACGCAAGGTAAACCATTATAACCCATAGCTAATCAAGCATGGCACAAGAAACTATGATCTCTAATTGTCATTGCAAACATGTTTATTCATAATAGGCTGAATCAGGAATGATGAACTAATCATATTTACAAAAACAAAAGAGGTCGAGTTCATACCAGCCTTTCTCATCTTAGTCAGTCCATCATATATCGTCATAATTGCCTTTCACTTGCACAACCGAATGATGTGAATAATAATAGTGCACATGCATTTGACTAAGCTGGAATCTGCAGGCATTCAATAAATAGGAGAAGACAAGGCAATATGGGCTCTTTTTCAGATAAACAATAATGCATATAAGAGCCACTTGAACAATTTAATTATGGTCTTCTCCTATCGACCCCCAAAGAAAAGAAAATATCTGTGCTTAAGTGTCATCCCTGGATCGGTATGCTGACACACACAGTACTCGAGGATTTATAACAGAGGTAAATCACATGTATAAAGTAACGTAAATACCATTACCTCAATCCAAATAGCGGAAGTAACAAGATTGTGGATTCCCATCAACACCAACGGCAAAGTTGAGTGTAGAAATCATAACCCTAACGTATCACTTACTCGTCGTAAGATAATCCTGCAACATGAGACGTTGCAGCCACAAAGGGTCAGTACATTGAATGTACTGGCAAATTCACACTGTAGAGCAATGATGAATAATGGCTATCACTACATGCATATATGGCTGGTGGAAAAGCTCTACGGTTATAAGGTTTTTGCGAAAAGCCAATTTTTCCCTACTGCAAAGGAATAACTTTTATTTAACTATCATGGTGGTTGTTAAACATTGAGAATGGTTGACAGCATTCTCAATCCCAATTAATCATCATCATTAAAAACCCAACAATATTCATTTAAAGTAACGTGATGAGATTCACATGATAATCCAAGTACTAGATACTCAAGATGTCCATAACCGGGGACACGGCTAATCATGGTTAGTTTATACACTCTGTAGAGGTTTGCGCACTTTCCCCCACAAGACTCGATCGCCTCCGTTTGGTTTCTCGCACTACATGGTGTTTGAGAAGACGGATGACCGAGACATAGTCTTTCAGAAGCGCTAGCACTTTACGATGGATAGACCGTTACACCTACTTTCCCCTACATCTGCTAGTCTACCCTATAAGAGTTCGCACGACTTAATCAACTATGCTAGAGCCCATAATAGCTTGTGGCTGCACACGGAAGTTTCTAGTGTGAATAATCTCATGATCCCTTTGAGCCTGGGTGGCGGTCCATAAAAAAACAGGCAATCCTGGTCTACCCAGGTGCCTAGACAGGCAATCTTGGAATACCCAGGTGCCTCAATCCACCCAGATGTGTCTTAAAGTTGCCACCTTAAGTAAACCATTAATTAGCAATCTCACATCTGTCTTGAAATACTCTCAAACCCAATCCACATCTACGAGCATAGCATGGCAATGTAAGCATAACGTAATAGTAACTCCCAAGGGTTTAATAATAAACAGGTAATAGGTACTACCTCAACTACTTCCCATCCCATAATTTAATTAGATCCTAATCATGCAATGTTGGAGGTTTGATCCAATGCAATAAAAACTGGGTATGAAAGAGGTATGGTCAAAGTGTGAACTTGCCTGCAATGTTGATGAAGATGATTCACACTCAAAATTCTTGATAGATCTACTCGTCACACTCTGGTCAATCTATCGTAAGCAAGCAATATTAACCACACATAAGCAATCACTCAAAAGATTAGAAAGATCGAAGAAGTCGATTCGGAAAACATCAAAACCAAGAAAATAGCTCTTGCAACATAAAACAATTTCTAAGAGTACCAAAATTATGTGAATTTGGCCTTATCATAAGGTTTAGGTCAAGAGCTTCGATTTGCAAAAAGAATCAACTGAAACGGAGTTACGAAACTCAAGTTATGATCAAACGAAGTTTGAATTCAAATCTGATCTAATTCAAATTTTAAACTTTTGAAAAACATGTTTGGGTTCGATTACTGGATAGAGGAGATCGTAACGAAGAAGTGAGCGTTGGTTTCGTTGGATTTGGACAAACGAGTAAAAAGATGTGAGGGTTTGAAGATTAGGGACTAAACTGTAAATAAAATATCTACAAAGAAGTCCCTGTCTAAAACTAACAGAAAAAGAAAAGGCTAAAAGCGAACGTTCGTTTTCTAAACCTAACCAGCGAACGTTCTCTAAATAGATCCATCTAAAAGAAAACCGGTTTTATATAAAAAACGATCAAGGTTTTTTTAGAACCGAACTAAACCGAGAATAAACCAGGGTGGTTACCGGTTCGGCCGGCTGCAGATCGGATCGGGCGACGGCGGACGACGGCAGCGGTGACGTCCGGCAGCGGTAGCGGCGGTCGGCGATGGCGCAGCAGCAGAGGCGGCAGCGTCAGCGGCGTGGCGGCGGGCGCAAGCGGCAGCGGCACGGTTCAGGCGGCTGCGCCGGCCGCAAGTGCGGCGGCGGCGGTGCAAGGTGTGGGCGGCGGGCTGCGGATCCGGTGGCGGCGGACTGGGGTCCAGGGGCCCCGGGGTGAGGTATATATAGTGGGGGACGATGGGCTTCGGGAGGCGTGCCCGGATCAGAGTCCGGCGGCGGTGGCGACGTACAGGAGCTGGTCTCCTGCCGGAGGTCGGTGGCGGCGCGACGTGGGCTGGGCCGCGACCTGGCTGGCTAGCTGGGCCGGCCCAGTCGGGGAGGGAAACATTTTTTTAACATTTTAACAGACAAAGAAAAATAAACAAAACAAAATAAATAAAATTTTTATATAGGCATATAATATACCAAAATTTGCAGAAAAAGATTTTCTACAACATGGACATTTTTATAATGCCAAATAAAATCCACACAAATTCAGATAATTTAAAGAGTGCTACTGGTCTAATAAAATCCAACAAAAATCATTTAAAAATACCAAAATGATTTCAAATTTATTTATCTC
The DNA here is from genome assembly GCF_003073215.2 of Triticum urartu. NCBI lineage: Eukaryota > Viridiplantae > Streptophyta > Magnoliopsida > Poales > Poaceae > Triticum > Triticum urartu. Next base: position 92,253,060 of record NC_053023.1, on the reverse strand, counting down.
CAATTTTCCGATGTAGGGAATCATGTTACCCTATTTTCCATATATTTTATTTTTGGAGAAAAATAATTTGAATAAAACTCAAATAACTCCAAATTGAAAATAAATTCAAAAAGGACTTTAAATTTTGATTCTTTTAAACTCCCAACTCATATTTCATTTAATTTGAAGAAGTCATTTTATCTTCTCTCATGAAAATCATTGAGTTGCTTGAAGTTTCAGAACTCAAAATATTTTCAAATGAAATTCAAATATTTTCAACACCCCTTGTCATTTAAATAAAGGGAAGAAGTCATGTCATCTTCTCTCAAGGGTTTCGTGGTGAAAAGAATTTGAATTCATGGAGATCACGAATGCAAAATGAAAGTTTGGGAAAGTCCTTTTATTCCCTCTCATTTAACTTTCAGAAAGTTTCGAATTTCACTCAATTTCACACAATCAATCAAACAATCAATCAAATCTATCTATTTATTATAACATTCCAAAATTTAGAATTTTGGGATGTTACAAGAAGAACATGAAATCTTTTTGGGTTTTCTTTTTAATTACTACTACAAGCATGGAAATTAAACTGATTAAAAGCTACAACTAATTTTTTAGTTTTCTTAAGGTTTATTAAACACACAAGAAGAAAACACAAAAAGGGAATTAAACTAGCATGGATGATACAATGAAAAAGTATGAGCACCGACATCTAGCAATGAGTGTGTGAACATAAATGTAATGTCGGTGAGAAATACGTACTCCCCCAAGCTTAGGCTTTTGGCCTAAATTGGTCTATGGCCACAGCTGGCCTGGCGGATATCCATAATAGTAGTTGGGGTCGTACTGCGATGCAGCGGCTATCGCCTGCTGAGCTGCAATATGGCGACGAGCGGCCTCCTCTCTCCTCTCGTACTCATCTGCCTCCTCTCTGGTAATAGTATATATTCCTCTTGCCAGATAATCAAAGAAGGCAGGAGCAGGGAGAGTAATACGGACAGCACAACGTCTGCCAAAGATTAGTCGATACTGGAGAGGTGATTCATTCCTCTCGACAGACTGGTGGTGAACCATAGCATTAAAATCTAGATAAGCAGGAAGTAATTCAATATCATCTTCGCGTATGGCTATACCAAGAAAATTAGCTATGCGGGTTGCATAAATTCCCCCAAAGAAATCTCCATTAAATCTATTAAGATGCAACCTACGTGCAACAATGGCTCCCAAATTATAAGATTTGTCTCCTAACACAGCACTCCTAAGAATACTGAGGTCAGCGAGACACATGTGACATGCTTCATCTTTACCATTTATGCATCTATATATGAAGAGAGCAAAATAATGTATAGCAGGAAAGTGTATGCTAGTGATTCGTGCATCGGAAACCTTCCTTGTTTCCCCTACAGTGATAGTGTCAATAAATCCCTCCACATCATCACGATGTGGTTCTTCTGTCTTGCCCTCAAAAGGGACTAAACAAACCCGAAAAAAATCATAAAGTGACATCTCCTTATGCTTATCATATAAATGAAACTCCACCGTAGGTGGTGAGCTCCTAGAATGGAAATGAAAATTTTGCACAAAGGTATTTGTGAGTAAGAGATACTGATCGCATTGGTCGTGGAGGAAAGCGGTGAGGCCTGCATTTTTAGCCAATTCATGAAAATCTTCATAAATCCCGGCTGCTCTCAAGAAATCATTGGAAGGCCATTCACACGCCCGAATCTCCACGGTGCGAGGCAGATCATACTTAGGCTTTGGTGCCTTTTCCTTCGAGCTTTGGCTCGATGAGCCCCTCAAAAGTCTCCACATAACTTTCTGAAAAATTCTGAAAATTTTAGTAACTTAATAAAAGTAAACCAAACTCAATAATATTTATAGCGACTACTCCTACAAGTGCGTAGGGCCTATATCATGCATCAAAACTACTTTTGACCATATAAATTTGACATGCAAGCTCAAGAACAGGGTCACCTAAGCAGCAAAATTTTGCAATGAATAAAGCAGTAGAACAAAAACTAATTGGACATTGTGTTGAGATTGATTGTGTGTTGGTTGAATAGATGAATCTAAGATTGTGTGATGCATATCGTATAATCATACCCACGGATACTTGAGGTGACATTGGAGTTTCTAGGTGACATTAGGGTTTTGGTTGATTTGTGTCTTAAGGTGTTATTCTAGTACGAACTCTATGATAGATTGAATGGAAAGAATAGCTTCATGTTATTTTACTACGGACTCTTGAATAGATCGATCTGAAAGGATAACTTTGAGGTGGTTTCGTACCCTACCATAATCTCTTCGTTTGTTCTCCGCTATTAGTGACTTTGGAGTGACTCTTTGTTGCATGTTGAGGGATAGTTATGTGATCCAATTATGCTATTATTGTTGAGAGAACTTGCACTAGTGAAAGTATGAACCCTAGGCCTTGTTTCAACGCATTGCAATACCGTTTACGCTCACTTTTATCATTAGTTACCTTGCTGTTTTTATAATTTCAGATTACGAAAACCTATATCTACTATCCATATTGCACTTGTATCACCATCTCTTCGCCGAACTAGTGCACCTATACAATTTACCATTGTATTGGGTGTGTTGGGGACACAAGAGACTCTTCGTTATTTGGTTGCAGGGTTGCTTGAGAGAGACCATCTTCATCCTACGCCTCCTACGGATTGATAAACCTTAGGTCATCCACTTGAGGGAAATTTGCTAATGTCCTACAAACCTCTGCACTTGGAGGCCCAACAACGTCTACAAGAAGAAGGTTGTGTAGTAGACATCATCCTTCCCCCAAAGGGAGGTGGACTGCAAGTAATCTATGTAAATATACTCTCATATTTTATTAATTATTTCACAGTAGGAGGTTCTCCTACTGTTTATGGTAAAAAAACCATTCCCATGGACGCAGTTGTCCCTGGTGTACCACGATCACCACATCAGCCAGAGCACTCTGACTCTCTCCTATTCTGAACGGGTGTCTAATAATACTTGTAGCCAGTCCTCACCTGATCTTCTAAATCTTTTCTCACTCGGCAACATCCAATAGTCTCTCATAGTGTGGCCCTACTTTTGGTGAAGGAAACAACAACGTGATATTCATCTTCTGCCTCCCTACCACAAATGCAGCAGATACCATCATGAGCCAATGTTCTTTTGTGTTTGCTCATTTTTGTGGCATTTCCCTACAAATGTTGTAGATATTCATCTTCTGAACTCTTTTGTTTTCTACTACATTTCCCGGGAGTGACATCATGAACTGGTCTATGAGTAGATGCATGTTTCGATCTACAAGACATATGTTGTGTGGGTATTGCATAAAAGATTTTTTGTATTAGATTAGATCTATTAATTAATGAAATTTATGCAAATAGTAGATACGATCTATTGTTAGTAGATGCAATCTATTACTTGGACTTTCTTCTTGCTTCCCTTGAATTTGCATCTTTTTTGATCTTGACAAAATAGTGGATTTTTTTACAAAGTTTTGGCTATCTGTGTTCCTTCTACGTTGCTCATATATATGCTAGTTATAGATCAATGATGTGCCTCAATTCTTTGGGTTCTACCTTAGTTGAGAAAGATGAAATTTTGCAAACTAGAGGGCTTGTAGATGTGATCTACACGGGGGTCACGCGTATGGCGAAGTTTAGTATAGGGTTCGAGATTTCTCATTAACTCTTGTTTTTTAGAGAACCCACATGTTAACTAGAAATTTTATTTATATACTTGATGATGAACGTAGGGGCTACGGTTTGTTTCAAAACCCTAGCAGTCACGTAAAATGTAAACCGATTAGAGGCATCTAACTTGGATCACGATGCATGTAATGTGATATAGTTTTCATAATATTAATGAGATTATGCATGAGATGTTTATATGTTGTAATTCTTTGACATGACTTGCGTGTCATGATAAACCTTGCCCGAATGTCATGTTTTGCGTTGTATGCCCGGCCTTTGCCTGTGTGGCATGTCTAGATGCCGCCTTTTGACATGTCTTCCCAGACTTTAGACATCGCGTCTTTCCAGACGGTATGTTTTGGGTTGTCTTCTTGGGAATTCAACATTATGGCTGCCCAGGTGTCGTGTTTTGGATTGTCTACCCGGACTTTGGATGATGCGGCCGTCGTGCCCATGCACGATGTCTCCATTTGTGGGGCTTCTCTGGCTGGACAAAAAAGGACAGGGGCAGTGATCATCGTTGTCTGTCGTTAGTAAATATGGAAGGCAAATATAGATGCAGTACAAACATAATTACTTTCAGACAGTTCACAACCAACATCGTTCAAATGGTTCAACAACCTTCTAGGTTGCATTTTGTTTTTGCTGCTTTGTGGATCATTCATGAAATATGGTGTTCATAAGTCGCTTTACTTCTTGGCTCATCATTCATAAAATATGTCATTCATAAGTTGCTTTGCTTCTTGGCTCTAGTTGGGCTTTGCGTCAATGGCGCAATAGGCCATCTAGTAAGAATATTGCACATATAGTAAACATGAAGAAGAAAAGCCAAAATTAATAAGAGTGAGCCTACATTCATGGAAGATTATATTGGCCCTATAACTATTTAACTTAGCCTTGAACTTCTCGACGATTAAACTTTAAGCATCAACTCTTTTCCTACCCAGAAGAATAAGAGGGCGACCAAGATGCAGTGTATTGAGATTCATATCCAGAACATGAAAAATGTTATTAAATTAGTTCTTAAGGTGCCCATAAGCGTGTTTGTTAAATAAAACAACAAATTTATTCCAATTTGGAGTTTGACCTGAAATAATACCTAACCGATTAATAATTTGGGGTATCATATTAGCATCGTTGTAATAAGCTTTTCCACAAACAACCAGAGAGTGGATAGGGGGACAAGAGGGACCTACTTAAATGCCACTCAAATGATTGACATTTAGTGTCTCCATCATAGAAAGTGATAGTTCATTGATAGTAAGAATAATGGACATCATTGTCGGATACCTCGAGAACCTCTAAAGCCCCCAAATGATTGGTCAATAAATGTTAATGACAACGTAAGTGAATAATGCATTCATATATCAAATGTACAAAAATGACCATGCACCCCTTTACGTAGCAAAGCTCTCCTGATGAAATTCCATTAATTTCTCTCAAAATCTTTGGCAGGACCTATTTTAAGCATGAAGGCTTTATGTTTCCATAAAGTAAGTTGGAAAGAGTGAGATATTTATTGATCAACAATGATAATAGATATATTTAAGCCAAATAAATGCATTAATATATTAGCAATTCTCTCACACTGCATAAAATCTTGTTGGGTTTCATGAATGTACATCGGGCGGTGATCTTTGAGCCTATTAGCCAAAGTTTCAGTAATAATTTTTTAATCAACATTGCATAAACTAATGAGTTTGAAATCCTAAGGGGTTCTGGTATTAAAAAGAATCAGAATAAAAGCAATATAGGTTTTGTTAAATTGAGGGTGGATCTTACATCTATTGTAGAAGTCTTGGGACAACTTTTTTTTACATAATCACCAATCCATTTCTAAGCCGAGAGATCGAAAGTCACATTGAGACCATCAATACCCGGAGATGCATTCTTGTTCGTCCCCTTGAGAGCCTTCAAAATCCCATCTCTGTTGGGAATGGAAGGACACTCAACCATTCCATGTAGATTGTCATTATGGAGAGGAAGAGCTCTTAAATCCACGTGAATGGTGGTAAACAAATTAGAAAATAATTAATACAACAAGAAGCTATTTCATGAGGATTTGGAAGCATGCTCTTATTATTGTAATAAATAACACTAATCCTATTTTCCATCCTACTCTTGTAAACTGGAACACTCAGTGAAACTTTGCGCTTTCATTCTTGTTTTGATGAAAAGCATCATCAGAAGGTCTATGTCTAAAACATAGCGATAGTTAAAATATATAAGTTGTATTTATAAGAAATAACATCGATGAAATGCATATGTGACTCTAAATTTAAACATGTTTGATTGTTATGATGTGACCCAGATCGGCATAGCTAGAGTTTGTGGGAGGTACTTAATATATACATATATATGTTATTCGCGGGTTTTTGAGAAATGTACGAAGCCTCTACGAGCTATCACTTGCTCAATCTGGCCCATCCACTAGACATCTGACGACGCAAGTGCAATGTTTCTATGTTTGCACCTAGGAGCCAATTGCATCATAGATCTTCCGGAGCCATATAAATATGTGATGCATCACCCAAAATACAAAAATACAAAGTTAAATTCTTATTTTTTTACTCACATCGTAGCTTCTAAATTGTAAGAAGCAATGATTAGAAATGAGCATAACATATACAAGTTTTTCTTACATATGTTTGTGGTACTACCAATTACTAACGATGCAGTGAACTAATAAACAAATCTAAGCAAGTTGAATTCTTTCCAGTCCGTTCACATCTCACTTTGATCCAAGAGTTGATACTTCCTCCAAGCCAAAGGCACCAGACATAGAAAAGGGAACACATATAACGCCGAAAAGGTTATATTTGTTCCCTTTTCGCTGGGATATTTGGTGGGATAGATGTCTTAGATTGAATTTGCTCTAGACTAAAACTAGGGTTTTGATATCTTCATCTTGATCATCGAAGTAGAAGATGTTCCCTTAGGTCTTGGCACATTGGCACTTATACCCGGTCTTAGGTCACTTCAACCACTTCTAATCATGGTATCTTGTTTGTGGATGGCTTGACATCCTTCCTATCGGGACTCAGTATACTCCCCCCAGATTAGTTTTGGGGCATGAACATTGCATAAACTAATGGAACATAATCACTTCTATACATTGCATAAAAGTTTTAGTAATAATTTTGTAATCAACATTGCATAAACTAATGGGTATGAAATTTGAGGGGGGTTTGCATTAGAAAAAATCAAAAATAAAAGCAATATATGTTTTGTTAAGCTTGGGGTGGAGCTTACCTCTATTGTAGAAGTGTTGGGCAACTCTTTTACATCATCACCATTCCATGTCAAGACTGAGAGATAGAAATCTACATTCATACCATCAGTACCTAGAGATGCATTCTTTTTTATCAAGTTGAGAACCTTGAAAATCCCATCTCTGTTGGGAATGGAAGGACACTCAGCCATTCCATTTAGATTTTCATTAAGGAGATGAAGAGCTCTCAAATCTGGCAATCTTTGGAGTGAGATGTCGGTGGCCACGACCCCACCCATAGATATGCAGGCGACAACGTCAGCCCTATGTGTCCTGGTATGGCGGCTGTCCACTCGGGTGCACAGATGATGGCGTTGGCCCGTGCTGCTATGTGATTGTTGTGACGAGACCGATGATTGAATTCAGGGCTATGAACAAGTTTGTTTGTTGCCTGATTCTGCTTCCGCGAACAAAGACAACAGAGCATGAGAGCGACACGGGGCTATTGGATCTTCTCGATTTGGGATTTGGCGGTCCCGGTGACCTTTCTCCTTTGTTTGTGCTATTGGTGGCGACCAACTCTTGTCATGGCTTGACTGCCTGCTTGTCCGAGCATATTTTTCACTTGCATGACACCTCACGTCAAGACCGTGCTATGCATGTAACATGATGGCTTCGATTTAGTGGTGCTTTTTCGAGCACTAGCATTGAGCTCCGGGGTGAAAACCCGATGTCTGACCCTTGTTAGTTATATCTGGCAATGAAGATGTTTCTTAGATCATCTCCAACAGATGCGCGGTTGCGTGGTGAGCTAAGTTTTTTGCAGCGCCGGAATAGCATTTTCACGCGTTGTGTTGGTGTTTTGCTTTACCAGAAGCGTTATATAATTCGCGCCGCAGGTAGCGCTCTAGCAGGCGTGCTAAATTACAGCGCGGGCTCCCAGCACAAACAAGATTTCCTACTCAACATAGCACCAAAAAGATCAAACACACACAAAATAAATCAACAAAAAATAGTTTAATTATTATTACAACTCAAACAAATATTCTATCTTCAATACCGAAAATATTTCATGAACAATGTCACGCATTAATTTCATGACCACCCCTCCTTGATTAGATCTTTTTAAAGGTCATCATGCATTTCGGCACGTCGAATGCATGATAGGAGGCAACAAAGCGGGCCACCCTCGCAATCGTCCTCCGCCCTTGCACGGGATGTCCCATCAACTCTTAATGAGAATAGTCTAAATCTTGCCCACGCTCATTCTCGATGATCTTGTTATGCATGATCACACAAGCGTTCATGATGTACCAAAGGATCTTTTGATCCCAAAATTTAGCCGGTCCTCTCACAATAGCAAATTGGCATGCAAAATCCCAAAAGCTCTCTCCACATCTTTCCTAGACACCACCTGAGCATTGTGGAAATCAAGATTTTTCTTACCTTGTGGTGCCGTCAATGGCTTCACAAATGTTTGCCACCTTCGGTAGATGCCATCCGCAAGATAGTAGCCATAGTTGTATGTATGGCCATTTGCTACAAAGTCCACCAGTGGAGTTTCACCATTTGCAATCCTATTCATGAGTGGTGACCGTTGAAGAACATTGATGTCATTGCAAGATCTAGGCATTCCAAAAAGCATGCCAAATCCAAGTCTCATGATCGGACACCATTCCAAGGATTATAGTGGAACCCTTTTTCTGGCCGTGGAATTGTCCATGCCATGCCTTAGGACAGTTCTTCCAACTCCAATGCATGCAATCTATTGAGCCAAGCGTACCTATGAACCCACAAGCTTTGTTCATTTCCAAAAGCCTTGCAGTGTCTTCAGCATTGGGAGCTCTCAAATATTCCGCACCAAACACTTGCATAATTCCAACTGTGAAGCGCTTGACACACATGATGACTTGACTTTCACCCATGGCCAAGTGGTCATCAACTAGATCCGCTGAAATACCATATGCCAACATACACAAAGCGGCGGTCACCTTTTGAAAGGTGTTATGCCCGAGTTCTCTGGCGGCATTCCTCCTTTGCTGAAAAAATCGATCATGGCTCGCCAGTTTCTTCGCAATGTGTTTGAACAACTCGATGCTCATCCTGAAACGACGCCAAAGTAGGACTCGGGGTATGTGGGATTGTCCACAAAATAGTTCCTCATCAATCTATTGTGAGCATCGATCTTTTCCCTCCATAATTTCTGGCGACCGAAAATTGAACCACCGTGCTTCGGCTTTTTATTGACGTGCATAGCTAGGATCATTGCGACGTCCTCTGATACGTCTCCAACGTATCTATAATTTTTTATTGTTCCATGCTATTATGTATTCTGTTTTGGATGTTTAATGGGCTTATTTATACACTTTTATATTATTTTTGGGACTAACCTATTAACCGGAGGCCCAACCCAAATTGCTGTTGTTTTGCCTATTTCAGTGTTTCGCAGAAAAAGAATATCAAACGGAGTCCAAATGGAATGAAACCTTCGGGAGCATGATTTTTGGAACAAACTTGATCCAGAAAACTTGGAGTGGACGTCAAGCAACCAACGAGGAAGCCACGAGGTAGGGGGTGCGCCTACCCCCCTGGGCGCGCCCTCTACCCTCGTGGCTCCACCGACCTACTTCTTCCTCCTATATATACCTACGTACCCTGAAAACATCAGAGGGCACCACGAAAATCTCATTCCACCGCCGCAACCTTCTGTACCTGTGAGATCCCATCTTGGGGCCTTTTCCGGCGCTCCGCTGGAGGGGCATTGATCACGGAGGGCTTCTACATCAACACCATAGCCTCTCCGATGATGTGTGAGTAGTTTACCTCAGACCTTCGGGTCCATAGTTATTAGCTAGATGGCTTCTTCTCTCTCTTTGGATCTCAATACAAAGTTCTCCTCGATTCTCTTGGAGATCTATTCGATGTAATCTTCTTTTGCGGTGTGTTTGTTGAGATCCGATGAATTGTGGGTTTATGATCAAGATTATCTATGGACAATATTTGAATCTTCTCTGAATTCTTTTATGTATGATTGGTTATCTTTGCAAGTCTCTTCGAATTATCAGTTTGGTTTGGCCTACTAGATTGATCTTTCTTGCAATGGGAGAAGTGCTTAGCTTTGGGTTCAATCTTGCGGCGCTCGATCCCAGTGACAGTAGGAGAAACGACACGTATTGTATTGTTGCTGTCGAGGATAAAAAGATGGGGTTTATATCATATTGCATGAGTTTATCCCTCTACATTATGTCATCTTGCTTAAAGTGTTACTTCATTCTTATGAACTTAATACTCTAGATGCATACTAGATAGCGGTCGATTTGTGGAGTAATAGTAGTAGATGCATGCAGGAGTCGGTCTACTTGTCACGGACGTGATGCCTATATACATGATCATACCTAGATATTCTCATAACTATGCTCAATTCTATCAATTGCTCGACAGTAATTCGTTCACCCACCGTAATACTTATGCTATCTTGAGAGAAGCCACTAGTGAAACCTATGCCCCCCGGGTCTATTGTCCATCATACAAGTTTCCAATCTATTTTATTTTGCAATCTTTACTTTCAATTTATATCATAAAAATACCAAAAATATTTATCTTATTATTATCATCTTTATCAGATCTCACTCTTGCAAGTGGCCATGAAGGGATTGACAACCCCTTTATCGCGTTGGTTGCGAGGTTCTTATTTGTTTGTGTAGGTACAAGGTGACTTGCGCGTGGTCTTCTACTGGATTGATACCTTGGTTCTCAAAAACTGAGGGAAATACTTATGCTGCTTTGCTGCATCATCCTTTCCTCTTCAAGGGAAAACCAACGCATACTCAAGAGGTAGCATCCTCCTCTCTTGAAGATAAAATTCTTCATCGGAAGAATCGTAGGACGAACTCATCTACAAACTTGAATTTAAACTAATTTAAAACTACAAACAACATGCACCAAATTCATCTGCAAATGTAAAATTAGAAGCAATATATACTCCCTCCGTTCCAAATTACTTGTCGCAGATATGGATGTATCTAGATGTATTTTAGGTCTAGATACATCCATTTTTGCGACGAGTAATTTAGAACGGAGGGAATACCTTGCAAGTGTTTTGTCAAACACCTTGTGGGCGCCGAGCTGCAAACGGTCGCCTGGTGCTGTTCGTCCGAGGAACGGTGCGCTTGATTGGCGGCGGCAAGGAGAGAAGCAGCGGTGGCCACCGGGAGAAGTAGGGGAAGCGGCGACGCGCTGGGGATAGGCGGGGGAAGCGCCGACAGGTCACGGGCGCGAATGGGGGAAGGTGCGGGCGGAGGCGCCAGCGCCTAGAGGTTTCAGATCCAGCGGTTGGTGAGATTCACGCGCCTGATTGGCTTGTCCAGCGCGCCGAGCAGGCACACCAAATAAGCAGCACGCGATGCAGTCTTCCCCAACGCGCTTAGCCTTGTTTACCGCGTGCGAGATTATAGCGCGACTGCTGGAGCGCTACTTTCGGTCACGCGCACTATATAACCGTTTTAACCAGCGTGCGGCTTATTTAGCGCGCCTGTTGAAGATGCACTTATATCATTACATTGTTGAAGGCATTGCTTGGAATTGCTCAGACTTGTTCTTTAGGGTGAAAACTAATGATCCGACCTTCAGTGGTTGGATCCAACAATGACGTCGCTTGAGCATCGTTTTCTTCCTAAAGGCGTTGCTGGTGGAGAATTTTTCTCCTTGTACTGCTGCTGTTGATCATTGTTTTGATCGCTTCGGAGTTTTGTTCTTTTTATTCTACCAAGATATAGCTTCGGTCTTGTTTGATTTTGCTAGCTGTCGACATGATTTTCTTACGTGTGTTGGTGTTGACCGTATCCATCATATCTATACAGAGATCAGGTACCAATGCATGCTCTTTCTGTGTGTATCCCCTTAGTGCTTCATTTTAAGATAATAAATTCCGCCCTTTTATTTAAAATATTATAAGATATCAATATAAAAACATAACGCCCATCCTTGTTGCGGACTGACGTCGGTCTTTTAAAAGACTTATTCCAATGCGCACGTCCAAACTAGCACTAATAGCCGACGTTGGTAATGGGGGTCAAACTCCTGAACTCTCTTCCTTTCCAAAATGTTTCGTCGGTTGAAAAAAGACTTTTCCGTAACTATTGTCTTGCTTCAACGACTGAATTTTGCTGGAAACGGTAAAGTTCCTTCTTTGTTTTATTCCTCCCTCAGGTCATTTTTGTTCCCCATATAAGATATGTCTGAAATCAAAATTTTATATAAAATTAATTAACATCCACAATACGAAATCAATATTATTAGATGCCTCGTGGCTTTAATTTTCACATTGTATAACTTTAGTATGATAGATATTAATATATATTTTATATGAATATGACTAAACTTTTTGAAGTTTGACTTCAGACAAAATTTATATGCGGAGTAAGAAAGGACCAAAGGGAGTATTAAAATTATTAGTCTTGCTCGATCCACACACATGACCACAACCAACCTCCTAGCCGAGACAATTGTGTCGCATGACACAAGTCAGCAAAAGTTGAGAGCTTACAAAATTCATGACTTCCTCAAGCCTATTCAACAACCTGAAAGCCTTTGTGAAAAAAACAATCTGAAAGCCGCCTCGCTAAAATAAAATGAAATGAAAGTCGGTGGGATGATTCCAAGGCCTTTTGCGCAAGTCGATCTTATGAACAAACTCGGTTTATTTGCCATTTCTTGAAGGATGAAGGAAGCTTACAATACTAGATGGAGTATATGGCATGCGGACATAATACATTGGGGAAAAAACAGGAAATAAAGCACTCGCACACATGGAATGGAAGCTTATAACTGATTCAGACTGGCATCCATTAGCGGGCAGCATGTCATCAAGGAAGGTTCAGAGCCACAGGGCACCTGCCTGCCTCAGGAGCGGCACGAGCTCTTCGGCGATGTGCATGGTAATGAGTCGGTCCAGCCCACCCAACAGCCTACCTCCGACGAACACCACCGGTAAGGCGACGTCGGTGACCAACTTGGTGTTGTCGTCCTTGGCCCGGAGCGCGTACACGAGCGCCGCAGGGTCGGCGTCGTAGCTGACCTCCAGGACCGCCGGGTTCACGCCCTGCCGCAGGAGCAGGTGCCGGGCCACGACCGCCAGGCAGCACTCCGGCCGCCCCACCACCACCACCGGCCTCTCCTGCACCGTCCTCCGCACTTCGTTGGTGCTGCTGACCATCTTACTCGCCGTCGCCGTCAGCCACGGGACTTGGCGTTCGTGCCCTTGAGATTGACGAGCAGTAGTGTCAACTGGAGGTGAGGGGTGTGTGCCCTTGAGGGGGCTGTGGAGGTCAGAAATATGGGTCGGGGAGGTGCATAGAGCACGAGCATTAGGTCAGCTTCGTGGTCCTGGCGTGCCACATGGCACATGCATGGACCTTTACTCCTTTATTGTACGTATTAATTATAAAATATACTCTAAACATAGGATATATCACTCCGATCCAAAATAAATGTCTCAACTTTATACTAAAGTTAGTATAAAGTTGAGTAGGAGGGAGTACAACGCTTGTACACAAGGAAATACACACTGTCACTCATACGCGCTCACTACAAACTAAATCAGAGACACGTACCGTAAGCTTTTCCTTGTTGATAGAGACGTATATCGCATGCACACACACATGGCGTCCAATTCGGAGTTTGACATATCCTGACGGACATGGCATGCGTACCACCATGCTCACTCACGTTATTCTGATTATACTTAAATTAGTCGGAGTACTTAGTTTTCACCATTTGTGGCCAATAGTCATCTATATGACAAATAGTACTCCTTCCGTCCCAAAATAAATGTCTTAACTTTGTACTAACTTTATAGTAGTTAATATAAAATTAGTACAAAGTTAAGACATTTTGGAATGGAGGGAGTAATAATTAGCGCTCTATTTTAGCAGTGGAGTCACAATTGCTATTTGAGAAACTACTAGAGCATTGTCTTTCCACTAAAAAAGAAACATCTGTCCAAGAAACAGATAAAAATGCCAAACTTCCAATCTTCGTAACCGGCCATGATTTTTTTGAACATGTCATATCTTTTCTTAAAAGAAAAGAAACACCCATGCGATGGAGTACTGGTATAAGGCCAGAAAGTCTGTTGCGTCACGTATATCACGTACACCAAGTTTATTAGCGGACGTGTGTTAAAAAAAAGTTAATTAGACGCCACTGTCATCATGATCACTTGAAAATCAAGTTTTCGCCGTTTACATCACGTCCGTTTTTGTATAGTAGACTGGAGTACGTAGTGAATCCATTGCTGTTGCTGCTATCGATCTAACTAATGGCCGCTAGTTATACAAAGAAACGAATTCTTAGCCTTCTAGCTCTTGACGTATTATTTTCGTCGACAACTCATCTGACTTTCAGTTTACTAGGAGTGTTGGTCCAAAGGCATCGAACAACCTATAAGACTTCGGTGCTGCCAAAGGGCATTCAGCGACATCATTGCTCGTTGTGATGTTAACACAGTGTTTGGTGCCAATTTATTCTTACTTTCTTATTTTAGAAGTGGCACTTGGTTACGGTGTTGGTTTATCTGCAATCTATCATCTTCCAATGCATGCAAATAAAATACCTTTCTTCATCACTAGGCCTTACAAACTCATGCTAACAACCTCGATCCCGGCACATGATGATTTCTCCGTCGGTGCGTGGAGAGTCAATAGGAGTTGCATATTAGTTACCAGAGAGGAACAAAGCCGGAGATTGACGTGATGTTTGTTGCTGGTGAGTATATGTGTTATGTTTATATTATGTATTGAACTCATTTCTTAGTTTCTTGTATAGTTAAGGTCTATGATCCATCTTTATACATCATATATACGTGCCTATGCACGAAGAGCAATACATCATGCAATTTACATATTCTACACGGTATCAGTTTTCGGATTCTAGCCTTCCGCCACCGCCACCACGCGACTCCTCCGCGCCGCCGCCGCCGCTTCCCAGCCGCCGCCGTCCGCACGCTTCCCGCGCCGGCCGCCGCCGCTTCCCAGCCGCCGCCGTCCGCACGCTTCCCGCGCCGGCCGCCGCTCGCGTGCTATACTAGCAGCCCCGCCAGCCGCTGCCCGATCGCATCGCTGGCCTCACTGCACCCGCATCGCTAGCTCCAGCCGCCTGCCGCCGCATCCATCGCCGGCTCAATCCAGCCGCATCCATCGCTAGCTTCAGCCGCCCGGTGCGCATCCATCGCTAGCTCCAGCCGCACGGTGCACATCCACGTACGTGCATGCAAGCACGATGCACATACACGTACGTGCATGCAAGCCCGAGCAATCAACCACATCAACAACATTCGACGTGGACGGCGCCGCGCAGCTAGCGAACGCCCGAGCAATCAACCACATCAGCACATCCGTACGAAAAACTCTTTCGCCCCGATGGTGTCCGACCCGTCCACCACTGCCTTTGCCGTCCCGCCGACGACGCCCTCTGACGCGGCTCTTCCGCCGGCATACTACGACACGGCCCCACCACCGCTAGCGTTCTCCGGCCAGTTCTACTACGGGCCCTCTGGCACGGCTCTGCCGCCAGCGTCCTACGGCGCGGCCCCACCGCCGCCGCCGTTCTTCGGCCAGTCCCGCTACAGGCCTTTTGGCGCGGCTCCACCGCTGGCGTCCTACGGCACGGCCCCGCCACCGTCGGTGCTCTCCGGCCAGTCCGTCGTCGCCTCGCCGCCGGCGCCGCCTCTGCCCGTCGAATCCTTGCTGTGCCCGTTTCCACGCACGAGAATCCTACATACGGGGCTCCGCCCGTGTACGGGTCTTCCGGGTACTGGTGGGGGTCATCGGCAAGCCAGCACCCGTCCGCTGGGCAGCAGCCAGCCGTCGCTCAGCACCTGCAGCATCTGTCAGCGGGCCAGCAGGTTTTTCCAGCGGACCATCCGGCCTACCCGGCACCGCAGTCGCAACCGGGGCTGCTACCCACACCGTATGGAGAGTACACACCGCCGCAACAGAGCGGCGGCTATGACCTTCCCATGGTGTCTCCGTCCCCCTCGGCCCTACCGCTGGCACCCTGGGACCCGGTGCACCTCCCCACACTGTATGCCGCTACTACGCCGAATAACTACACTGGAGGTGGTGATTGGTACATGGACACCGGTGTTACGGTTGACATGTTTGCTCATTCTGATAACCTTGCCTCCTTCACTCCTGTCTCCATCGACTGCCGCATCATTGCCGGCGACGGTTCCACACTTCCTATCACACACATTGGACACACTCTTTTCCTTCTAGTTCTACTCCATTATCTTTGTCTAACATACTTGTATCACCTCATCTTAATAAGAATCTCATTTTTGTTCGTTGTTTCACTCGTGAAAATCCTGTTACCGTTGAATTTGATGAGCTTGGTTTTTGTGTTAAAGATACTCGAACCAAGATGGTACTTCACCGATGTGACAGCCCCGACGAGCTCTAACCGATGCACTTGCCTTCATCCACCACCACCGCACCGGTTGCTCTCTCTGCCGGAGTCGATCTCTAGCACGCTCGCTTGGGTCATCCCAACCCCGTCACACCTTTTCATATTCTTAGGAGTTTCAGTTTCAGTTGCAATAAGATCGAGGATCATACTTGTCATGCCTGTTGAGTCGGCAAACATGTTTGTCTGCCGTTTAGTAATTCCACCACCATTGTTTCTTTTCCTTTTCAGTTGATTCATAGCGATGTGTGGACTTCCTAGTAACTCGGGCTATTTATATTATCTGGTTATTCTTGATGATTATTCTCATTATGTGTGGACTTTTCTTTTGCACAGAAAGTCGGATGCACTCTCTATCTTGACGGCTTTTTACTCCTATGTCCGCACTGCAGTTTGGGCATCTCATCCTTGCGCTTCAGACAGACAATGGAAAAGAGTTTGACAACCTCGCTTTCCGCACCTTTTTGTCACATCACGGTATAGTTTTCCGCCTCACATGCCCGTACACTTCATAGCAGAACGGTCGAGTCGAACGCGTCCTTCGCACTCTGAATGACTGCGTTCGCACACTCCTGTTTCATGCCAACGCGACGCCTCATTTCTGGCCAGACGCACTCGCCACTGCATCACTTCTTCTTAATGTTAGACCCTGCTGCCCACGGTGGAACTACGCACCTCACCATCTTCTCTTGGGTACGCCCCCGTCTTATGACGACTTGCGTATTTTTGGGTGCCGTTGCTATCCCAGCATTGCCGACACTGCTTCTCACAAGCTTGCACCTCGATCTGTCACTTGCATCTTCATCGGCTACCCCTCTAACTCCAAGGGATATCGGTGCTACGATCCCGTATCGCACTGTGTGTTCACCTCCCGGCACGTTTACTTTGATGAGCATGTGTTTCCGTTTCACTAGGTACCCCCGGCTGTTCCTCCCGCCACCGATGACGTGGACTCCTCGATGCCTCTCCCAGGGCGCTCGCGCGCCTCTCTTGGCCCGTCCCTGGCTTTGAGGCACGCCCCCCGCATGCGGCGCCTCCTACAGCCGCGACACTGGTGCCCCCGACGTTGGCGCCCGCGGCCCCCGCGCCCCCCACGGCCCCGTCGGCGCCCCCGGTGCCCGCGCCCCCCTGGCGCCTGTGGCCGGTCCGGTCACCCGCGCCCGTACGGGCTTTTTCCGCCCAAGCTCGCGCTACACCTTGGATGACTACGTCCATGCAGTGTCCACCTCTGAGCCGTCGCATTTGCCGTCCTCCGTTCGAGTCGCTCTTCGTGACCTGCTCTGGATGGCTACGATCAAGAGGAGTTTGACGCCCTGTTGCACAACTGAACGTGGCAGCTTGTGCCCCGTCCTCGGCACGCCAACGTGATTACCGGGAAGTGGGTCTTTAAACACAAGCTCCATCCTGATGGTACCCTTGATCGCTACAAAGCGCGCTTGGTCGTTCGTGGCTTCCGACGGCATGCTGGCATCGACTTCACCGACACCTTCACTCCGGTCGTGAAGCCCGGCATGATACGCACGGTTCTCCACCTTGCGGTCTCCCATGCTTGGCCGGTGCACCAGATGGACGTCTCTAACGCCTTCCTCCATGGCCACCTCGAGGAGCAGGTCTTCTACCAGCAGCCCACCGGGTTTGTTGACCCGACGCTTCCCGACCACGTGTGCCTGCTTTTGCGGTCCTTGTACGAACTCAAGCAGGCTCCGCACGCTTGGTACCAGCGCATCACGGCATTTCTCCACCAGCTTGGGTTCCGCTCTACCTTCTCGAACGCCTCGCTCTTCGTCTATCATCAGGGCTCCGACACGGCCTACTTGCTACTCTATGTCGACGACATCATCCTGACGGCATGTACGACTGGCCTCCTCAGTCAGCTCACGGCTCGTCTTCGCGCTGAGTTCGCCATTAAGGACTTGGGTCCTTTGCACTACTTCCTCGGTGTCGAGGTGGTGCGCCGTCCCTATGGTTTCTTCCTTCATCAGCAAAAGTACTCTCATGAGCTCCTGGAGCGTGCCGGCATGCTTAACTGCAAGCCCACCGCTACGCCTGTTGATATGAAGGCCAAGCTTTCCGCCATAGATGGTTCTCCTGCTTCGGATGTTGCTTTCTATCGGTCTATCATTGGTGCTCTTCAGTACTTCACTCTGACTCGATCAGAGATCCAGTATGCCGTGTAGTAGGTGTGTCTTCATATGCATGCTCCTCGAGACGTTCACTGGGCTGCGGTCAAGCAAATTCTCCGCTATGTCTGTGGCACTATGGATCTTGGCGTCACGCTTCATGCCTCCACCGACACCGCCCTCACCGCCTACTCCTATGCAGACTGGGCGGGCTGCCCTGACACTCGTCGCTCCACCTCGGGCTATTGTGTCTACCTTGGACCCTCACTTATCTAGTGGTCGTCCAAGCGGCAGCCTACATTCTCTCGTTCTAGTGCTGAGGCTGAGTATCGCGCGGTGGCCAATGCCGTCACCGAGTGTTCGTGGCTTTGCCAGCTGCTTCAGGAGCTTTCTTGCCCTGTTGACCGTGCCACGGTGGTCTACTGCGACAACGTCTCGGCAGTCTACCTCTCCGCTAACCCGGTGCATCATCGACGGACCAAGCATATTGAGTTGGATATTCATTTTGATCGGGAACAGGTGGCCCTTGGCCATATTCGTGTTTTACACATCCCTACTTCCCAACAATTTGCAGATATCATGACCAAGGGCTTGCCTACGACGTCATTTGAGGAGTTCCGGTCCAGTCTTTGCATCAGCCGCGATGCCACTTCGACTGCGGGGGGGGGGGGGGGGGGGGGGGGGGGGGGGGGTGTTGAGTATATGTGTTATGTGCATATTGTGTATTGGGCCTGCCTCCTAGTTCCTTGTATAGTTGAGGTCCGTGGCCCACCTTTGTACATCATATATACGTGCCTATGCACGAAGAGCAATACATCGTGTAATTCACATATTCTACAGTTGCAACACAAACAAAAGATGAAAACGACACCTGGGTTATGTTTTCATGTTGAGAGCCGAAATTAGTTACCAAAGAGGGGTAAAACGGGAGATTAATGTCGATGTTTGTCATGACATGGTCGAGAACTGCATTTATGCCTCGTCTTCACGCCAAGAGGCATATGAGTTGCATATTGGTATCAGAGGATGATAATGAAGGAGACCGACACGTGTGTCACTTTTTCCGCGCCTAGAGCCATGGGAGTTGCATGTTGGTTACAAGAGATGGATAAAGCAAGGGGTTCACAATTATGTTTGTCGTTACACGGTGATTGTTGTTTTTGTCGATGTTTGTCACAAGTTGGTCACTTTTGTGGATGTTTGTCGTTACGCGGTCGGGAATCGCATGTGGGTTACATTTCTGCAATGGGAGCCAATATTGATTAATTATGAGGCAAAATGTGGGAGACCAACGTCGATGTTGATCGCAGCATAGTAGATATTCACACGTGGGCCACTTTTTCGCTCCTAGAGTTATGTGAGTTGCATGTTGGTTACTTGATATGGATAAAACATTGGTTGTCATGGATGTTTGTTGCGATCCGGTCGAAAACCGCCGGTGGGTCGTGTTTTCACGCCAAGAGCCAATGTTGGTTAAATGAGAGGGATACAACGGGAGACTGCGTCGATGTTTGTCACAATATTGGTTACACAAGAGCCAATATTGGTCACAGGAGAGGGATAACGCGGGAGACCAACGTCGATGTTTGTCGCAATGCCGTAGGAAGCCACACATGGGCTACTTTTCGCACTAGGGGGGATGGGAGTTGGATGTGGGTTACCAGAAATGGATAAAACAAATGTTGAAATTGATGTTTGTGGCGACTCGGTCAAAAACCACATGTGGGTCATGTTTTCATGCTGAGCGTCAATATTAATTAGGAGATGTCCATGTGTGTTACTACATGATTGAAAATCTCATGTCTGTCAAGTTTTCATGATGAGGGCCATAGGAACCGTATATTAGTTACCATTGAGTGATAAAGCGAGATATTAACATTAATTGTGTTTATCATGACGCGGTCAAAACCATGTGGGTCATGTTTTCATGGCCAATGATGAAGAAAATAATGCTTGATTTATATCTTCACATGTAATTTGGTTCGTTCCTAACAATGCATGTGGCACTTAGTTATTATGTGTTGTGGTGAGGCCGAGCCATGACCTGCCCAAAAGAAGATACATCGTGGCTCGCAGCGGCACCGCCGATGGAGAAGAGGAAGGGAAGAGGTTGACGGTTGTGGAAGAACGAGGCCTAGAGTAGAGGTTGCGGCTGTTGCAACACAACAAAGGTGGTGGCGAGGGTAGAATATGGCAACAAGGTGCCTGGGAAGTGCTATCGAGGCTGAGTGGGGGCTTCAGGCGGCGCCGGATGGAGCTGGTAGACGAGAGTGCCGAAGGAAGAAGAAGGCATGGTGGGTGGCCTTTGGATGAAAATCCAACGGTTTAGCCACATTGAATGATGACAAATTGGGTTTTAGAGACTTGCACCTAGTCGGTCCTTAGTTATTAACAATTTTATTGGAGGAGATCAACTAAAACTCCGAGGAATAGAAATTTGTAAAATTAGTAGACTGTTAAATTGTTAATACTCTAGTCAAGGCGGTGTGTGTAGCTAGTATGGTCGTTTCATACATACCGACAAATGGATCGTGCTGCCCAAGACAAGGCAACAAGTGCTCCCTTCGATCTTTTTTATTCTGCGTATTAGTTTTGTCTGAAGTAAAACTTTGTAAAATTTAATCAAGTTCGTAGAAAAAACCAATGTTTTTAATACCAAATCAATATCATTAGATGCATTATATAATATATTTTTATATTATATTTATTTAATATTATAGATGTTGACATTATATAAAGTTGACCAAAGTTTATAAAGTTTGACTCAAGTCAAATCTAAAACATGGCCTAAAAGAAACGGAGGGAGTTATGACTTCCTTTGAGATCACCGACGCCCGTAAAGGCTGAATGTGTCACGGAGTGTGACGGCATGGAGCAACCGACCGGTGACCGGCAGGGAGAAGAACGGCAATCGACCACACGCAGGGGCAGCATGGCAGCCCAGGGCCAGGCACGGCCCCACATCCAGCCGTGCAGCGCCTAAGGCATAGGCGCCACACAGGTAATGTGCAGCGCCTAAGGGCTAGGCGCCACACATGTAATGTGCAGCGCCCGGACCTTAGGTGTTGCAATGTCCGTGTGTCACTTAGGCTGCCCCCACCCCCACCCACCCCACCCCCACCCACCCCACTGATACGTCTCCGTCGTATCTATAATTTTTAATTGTTCCATGCCAATATTATTTAACTTTCATATACTTTTGGCAACTTTTTATATTATTTTTGTGACTAATATATTGATCCAGTGTCCAGTGCCAGTTCCTGTTTGTTGCATGTTTTTGTTTCGCAGAATATCCATATCAAACGGAGTCCAAACGAGATAAAAACTGACAGAGATTTTTTTTGGAATATATACGATTTTTGGGAAGAAAAATCCACGCGAGACGGTGCCCGAGGTGGCCACGAGGCAGGGGGCGCACCTGCCCCCCTGGGCGCGCCCTTGACCCTCGTGGGCCACCCGTAAGGCGGTTGATGCCCTTGTTTCGCCGCAAGAAAGCTAATATCCGGATAGAGATCGTGTTAAAATTTTAGCCCAATCGGAGTTACGGATATCCGGAAATATAACAAATGGTGAAAGGGAAGAATCTGGGAACGCAGAAATAGAGAGAGACAAATCCATTCTCGGAGGGGCTCTCGCCCCTCCCTTGCCATGGAGGCCATGGACCAGAGGGGAAACCCTCCTCCCATCGGGAGGAGGTCAAGGAAGAAGAAGAAGGAGGGGGGCTCTCTCCCCCTCGCTTCCGGTGGCACCGGAGTGCCACCGGGGGCCATCATCATCACCGCGATCTACACCAACACCTCCGCCATCTTCACCAACATCTCCATCACCTTCCCCCTCTATCTACAGTGGTCCACTCTACCGCAACCCGCTGTACCCTCTACTTGAACATGGTGCTTTATGTTGGGGAACGTAGTAATTTCAAAAAATTTCCTACGCACACGCAAGATCATGGTGATGCACAGGAACGAGAGGGGAGAGTGTAATCTACGTACCCTTGTAGATCGACAACGAAAGCGTTTGGTTGATGTAGTCGTACGTCTCCACGGCCCGACCGATCAAGCACCGAAACTATGGCACCTCCGAGTTTTAGCACACGTTCAGCTCGATGACGATCCCCGGACTCCGATCCAGCAAAGTGTCAGGGAAGAGTTCCGTCAGCACGACGGCGTGGTGACGATCTTGATGTACTACTGTCGCAGGGCTTCGCCTAAGCACTGCTACAATATTATCGAGGACTATGGTGGCAGGGGGCGCCGCACACGGCTAAGAATATGATCACGTGGATCCACTCGTGTTCTCTGGGGTGCCCCTGCCTCCGTATATAAAGGCTCAAGGGGGGGGGGTGCGGCCGGCCTAGAGGTAGCGCGCCAGGAGGAGTCCTACTCCCTCCGGGAGTAGGATTCCCCCCAATCCTAGTTGGAATAGGATTCGCGGAGGGGGAAAAGAGAAAGGGGGGCCGGCCCCCTCTCCTTGTCCTATTCGGATCAAGGGAGGGGAGGGGCGCGCGGCCCATCTCCGGCTGCCTCTTCTCTTTTCCACTAAGGCCCACTAAGGCCCATATAGCTCCCGGGGGGTTCCGGTAACCTCCCGGTACTCCGGTAAAATCTCGATTTCACCCGGAACACTTCCGATATCCAAACATAGGCTTCCAATATATCAATCTTTATGTCTCGACCATTTCGAGACTCCTCGTCATGTCCATGATCTCATCCGGGACTCTGAACATCCTTCGGTACATCAAAACGTATAAACTCATAATATAACTATCATCGAAACCTTAAGCGTACGGACCCTACGGGTTCGAGAACAATGTAGACATGACCGAGACGTGTCTCCGGTCAATAACCAATAGCGGGACCTGGATGCCCATATTGGCTCCTACATATTCTATGAAGATCTTTATCGGTCAGACCGCATAACAACATACGTTGTTCCCTTTGTCATCGGTATGTTACTTGCCTGAGATTCGATCGTCGGTATCCAATACCTAGTTCAATCTCGTTACCGGCAAGTCTCTTTACTCGTTCCGTAATACATCATCCCGCAACTAAATCATTAGTTGCAATGCTTGCAAGGCTTAAGTGATGTGCATTACCGAGAGGGCCCAGAGATACCTCTCCGACAATCGGAGTGACAAATCCTAATCTCGAAATACGCCAACCCAACATGTACCTTTGGAGACACCTGTAGAGCTCCTTTATAATCACCCAGTTACGTTGTGACGTTTGGCAGCACAGAAAGTGTTCCTCTGACAAACGGGAGTTGCATAATCTCATAGTCATAGGAACATGTATAAGTCATGAAGAAAGCAATAGCAACATACTAAACGATCGGGTGCTAAGCTAATGGAATGGGTCATGTCAATCAGATCATTCAACTAATGATGTGATCCCGTTAATCAAATAACAACTCTTGTTCATGGTTAGGAAACATAACCATCTTTGATTAACGAGCTAGTCAAGTAGAGGCATACTAGTGACACTCTGTTTGTCTATGTATTCACACATGTATTATGTTTCCGGTTAATACAATTCTAGCATGAATAATAAACATTTATCATGATATAAGGAAAATAAATAATAACTTTATTATTGCCTCTAGGGCATATTTCCTTCATCTGCCACTTGCACTAGAGTCAATAATCTAGATCACATCGCCATGTGATTTAACATCAATAGTTCACATCTTTTATGTGTTTGGTTCACATCTCCATGTGACTAACACCCAAAGGGTTTACTAGATTTAATAACCTAGTTCACATCGCTATGTGATTAAGACCCAAAAAAAGTGATCATGTTTTGCTTGTGAGAGAAGTTTAGTCAACGGGTCTGCCTAATTCAGATCCGTATGTATTTTGCAAAATTCTATGTCTACAATGCTTTGCATGGAGCTACTCTAGCTAATTGCTCCCACTTTCAATATGTATCCAGATTGAGACTTAGAATCATCTGGATCAGTGTCAAAAACTTGCATCGATGTAACCCTTTACGACGAACCTTTTTGTCACGTCCATAATCGAGAAACATATCCTTATTTCACTAAGGATAATTCTGACCGCTGTCCAGTGATCTACTCCTAGATCAGTATTTGTACTCCCTTGCCAAATAAGTGTAGGGTATACAATAGATCTGGTACACAGCGTGACATACTTTATAGAACCTATGGCCAAGGCATAGGGAATGACTTTCATTCTCTTTCTATCTTCTGCCGTGGTCGGGCTTTGAGTCTTACTCAACTTCACACCTTGTAATACAGGCAAGAACTCTTTTTTTGACTGCTCCATTTTGAACTACTTCAAAATCTTGTCAAGGTATGTACTCATTGAAAAAACTTATCAAGCGTCTTGATCTATCTCTATAGATCTTGAAGCTCAATATGTAAGCAGCTTCACCGAAGTCTTTCTTTGAAAAACTCCTTTCAAACACTCCTTTATGCTTTACAGAATAATTCTACATTATTTCCGATCAACAATATGTCATTCACATATACTTATCAAAAATGCTGTAGTGCTCCCACTCACTTTCTTGTAAATACAGACTTCACCGCAAGTCTGTATAAAACTATATGCTTTGATCAACTCATCAAAGCGTATATTCCAACTCCGAGATGCTTGCACCAGTCCATAGATGGATCGCTGGAGCTTGCACATTTTGTTAGCACCTTTCGGATTGACAAAACCTTCTGGTTGCATCATATACAATTCTTCTTTAATAAATCCATTAAGGAATGCAGTTTTGTTTATCCATTTGCCAGATTTCATAAAATGCGGCAATTACTAACATGATTCGGACAGACTCAAGCATAGATACGAGTGAGAAACTCTCATCGTAGTCAACACCTTGAACTTGTCGAAAACCTTTTTGCGACAATTCTAGCTTTGTAGATAGTAACACTACTATCAGCGTCCGTCTTCCTCTTGAAGATCCATTTATTTTCTATGGCTTGCCGATCATCGGGCAAGTCAACCATAGTCCATACTTTGTTCTCATACATGGATCCCATCTCAGATTTCATGGCCTCAAGCCATTTCCCGGAATCTGGGCTCATCATCGCTTCCTCATAGTTCGCAAGTTCGTCATGGTCTAGTAACATGACTTCCAGAACAGGATTACTGAACCACTCTGGTGCGGATCTCATTCTGGTTTACCTACGAGATTCGGTTAGTAACTTGATCTGAAGTTACATGATCATCATCATTAGCTTCCTCACTAATTGGTGTAGTAGTCACAAGAACAGATTTTTGTGATGAACTACTTTCCAATAAGGGAGAAGGTACAATTACCTTA
The DNA here is from genome assembly GCF_003073215.2 of Triticum urartu. NCBI lineage: Eukaryota > Viridiplantae > Streptophyta > Magnoliopsida > Poales > Poaceae > Triticum > Triticum urartu. The sequence continues at coordinate 92,227,313 of NC_053023.1, read as the reverse complement.
TCAAGTTTTCTACTTTCCTCCCACTCACTTCTTTTGAGAGAAACTCCTTCTCTGGAAAGGATCCATTCTTAGCAACGAATTTGCCTTCGGATCTGTGATAGAAGGTGTACCCAACAAATTCGTTTGGGTATCCTATGAAGACATATTTCTCTGATTTGGGTTTGAGCTTATCAGGATGAAACTTTTTCATATAAGCATCACAATCCCAAACTTTAAGAAACGACAACTTTGGTTTCTTGCCAAACCATAGTTCAGATTGTGTCGTCTCAAACGGATTTAGATGGTGCCCTATTTAACGTGAATGCAGCTGTCTCTAATGCATAACCCCAAAACAATAGCGGTAGATCGGTAAGAGACATCATAGATCGCACCATATCAAATAAAGTACGGTTACGACGTTCGGACACACCATTACACTGTGGTGTTCCAGGTGGCGTGAGTAGTGAAACTATTTCACATTGTTTTAACTGAAGACCAAACTCGTAACTCAAATATTTTACCTCTGCGATCATATCGTAGAAACTTTTATTTTCTTGTCACGATGATTTTCCACTTCACTCTGAAATTCTTTGAACTGTTCAAATGTTTCAGACTTATGTTTCATCAAGTAGATATCCCCATATCTGCTCAAATCATCTATGAAGGTCAGAAAATAATGATACCTGCTGTAAGCCTTAATATTCATCGGACCACATACATCAGTATGTATGATTTCCAACAAATCTGTTGCTTGCTTCATTGTTCCGGAGAACGGCGTTTTGGTCATCTTGCCCATAAGGCATGGTTCGCAAGCATCAAGTTATTCATAATCAAGTGATTCCAAAAGCCCATCAGCATGGAGTTTCTTCATGCGCTTTACACCAATATGACCTAAACGGCAGTGCCACAAATAAGTTGCACTATCATTATTAACTTTGTATCTTTTGGTTTTCAATATTATGAATATGTGTATCACTACGATCGAGATCCAATGAACTATTTTCATTGGGTGTGTGACCATATAAGGTTTTATTCATGTAAACAGTACAACAATTTATTCTTTTACTTAAATGAATAACCGTATTACAATAAACATGACCAAATCATATTCATGCTCAACGCAAACACTAAATAACACTTATTTAGGTTCAACACTAATCCCGAAAGTATAGGGAGTATGCGATGCTGATCATATCAATCTTGGAACCACTTCCAACACACATCGTCACTTCACCCTTAACTAGTCTTTATTCTGCAACTCCCGTTTCGAGTTACTAATCTTAGCAACTGAACTAGTATCAAATACTGAGGGGTTGCTATAAACACTAGTAAAGTACACATCAATAACATGTATATCAAATATACTTATGTTCACTTTGCCATCCTTCTTATCTGCCAATCACTTGGGGTAGTTCCGCTTCCATTGACCAGTCCCTTTGCAGTAGAAGCACTTAGTCTCAGGCTTAGGACCAGACTTGGGCTTCTTCACATGAGCAGCAACTTGCTTGCTTTTTTCTTGAAGTTCCCCTTTTTCCCTTTGCCCTTTTCTTGAAACTAGTGATCTTGTCAACCATCAACACTTGATGTTTTTTCTTGATTTCTACCTTCATCGATTTCATCATCATGAAAAGCTCGGGATTCGTTTTCGTCATCCCTTGCATACTATAGTTCATCACGAAGTTCTACTAACTTGGTGATGGTGACTAGAGAATTCTGTCAATCACTATATTATCTGGAAGATTAACTCCCACTTGATTCAAGCGATTGTAGTACCCAGACAATCTGAGCACATGCTCACTAGTTGAGCGATTCTCCTCCATCTTTTAGCTATAGAACTTGTTGGAGACTTCATATCTCTCAACTCGGGTATTTGCTTGAAATATTAACTTCAACTCCTGGAACATCTCATATGGTCCATGACGTTCAAAACGTCTTTGAAGTCCCGATTCTAAGCCGTTAAGCATGGTGCACTAAACTATCAAGTAGTCATCATATTGAGCTAGCCAAACATTCATAACGTCTGCATCTTCTCCTGCAATAGGTCTGTCACCTAGCGGTGCATCAAGGATATAATTCTTCTGTGCAGCAATGAGGATAAACCTCAGATTACGGATCCAATCCGCATCATTGCTACTAACATCTTTCAATACAGTTTTCTCTAGGAACACATCAAAATAAACACAGGGAAGCAACAACGCGAGCTATTGATCTACAACATGATTTACAAAATACTACCAGGACTAAGTTCATGATAAATTTAAGTTCAATTAATCAAATTACTTAAAGAACTCCCACTTAGATAGACATCCCTCTAATCCTCTAAGTGATCACGTGATCCAAATCAACTAAATCATGTCCGATCATCACGTGAGATGGAGTAGTTTCATTGGTGAACATCACTATGTTGATCATATCTACTATATGATTCACGCTCGACCTTTCGGTCTCCGTGTTCCGAGGCCATATCTGTATATGCTTGGCTCGTCAAGTATAACCTGAGTATTCCGCGTGTGCAACTGTTTTGCACCCGTTGTATTTGAACTAGAGCCTATCACACCCGATCATCACGTGGTGTCTCAGCACGAAGAACTTTCGCAATGGTGCATACCCAGGAAGAACACTTCTTGATAATTAGTGAGAGATCATCTTAAAATGCTACCATCAATCAAATCAAGATAAGATGCATAAAGGATAAACATCACATGCAATCAATATAAGTGATATGATATGGCCATCATCATCTTGTGCCTGTGATCTCCATCTCCGAAGCACCGTCATGATCACCATCATCACCGGCACGACACCTTGATCTCCATCATAGCATCGTTGTCGTCTCGCCAATCTTATGCTTCCACAACTATCGCTACCGCTTAGTGATAAAGTAAAGCATTACAGCGCGATTTCCATATGGCTCCCGCCAGTTGCCGATAACTCGGTTACAAAACATGATCATCTCATACAATAAAATTCAGCATCATGTCTTGACCATATCACATCACAACATGCCCTGCAAAAACAAGTTAGACGTCCTCTACTTTGTTGTTGCAAGTTTTACGTGGCTGCTACGGGCTTAAGCAAGAACCAATCTTACCCTACGCATCAAAACCACAACGATAGTTTGTCAAGTTGGTGCTGTTTTAACCTTCGCAAGGACCGGGCGTAGCCACACTCGGTTCAACTAAAGTTGAAGAAACTGACACCCGCTAGCCACCTTTGTGCAAAGCACGTCGGGAGAACCGGTCTCGCGTAAGCGTACGCGTAATGTTGGTCCGGGCCGCTTCGTCCAACAATACCGCCGAACCAAAGTATGACATGCTGGTAAGCAGTATGACTTATATCGCCCACAACTCACTTGTGTTCTACTCGTGCATATAACATCAACACATAAAACCTAGGCTCGGATGCTGTTGGGGAACGTAGTAATTTCAAAAAAATTCCTACGCACACGCAAGATCATGTGATGCATAGCAACGAGAGGGGAGAGTGTTGTCTACGTACCCAACGCAGACCGACTGCGGAAGCGCTGACACGACGTAGAGGAAGTAGTCGTACGTCTTCACGATCCAACCGATCAAGCACCGAAACTACGGCACCTCCGAGTTCGAGCACACGTTCAGCTCGATGACGATCCCCGGACTCCGATCCAGCAAAGTGTCGGGAGAGTTCCGTCAGCACGACGGCGTGGTGAGATCTTGATGTACTACAGCAGCAGGGCTTCGCCTAAACTCCGCTACAGTATTATCGAGGAATATGGTGGCAGGGGGCACCGCACACGGCTAAGGAATAGATCACGTGGATCAACTTGTGTGTCTAGAGGTGCCCCCTGCCTCCGTATATAAAGGATAAGGGGGAGGGCTGGCCGGCCAAGGAGGAGGGCGCAGGAGAGTCCTACTCCCTCTGGGAGTAGGATTCCCCCCCCAATCCTAGTCGGAATAGGATTCGCGGAGGGGGAAAAGAGGAGGAGGGGGCCGGCCACCTCTCCTAGTCCTAATAGGACTAGGGGAAGGGGGAGGCGCGCAGCCCATCTAGGGCAGCCCCTTCTCTTTTCCACTAAGGCCCACTATGGCCCATATAGCTCCCGGGGGGTTCCGGTAACCCTCCCGGTACTCCGGTAAAATCCCGATTTCACCCGGAACACTTCCGATATCCAAACATAGGCTTCCAATATATCAATCTTTATGTCTCGACCATTTCGAGACTCCTCGTCATGTCCGTGATCACATCCGGGACTCCGAACAACCTTCGGTACATCAAAATGCATAAACTCATAATATAACTGTCATCGTAACCTTAAGCGTGCGGACCCTACGGGTTCGAGAACAATGTAGACATGACCGAGACACGTCTCCGGTCAATAACCAATAGCGGGACCTGGATGCCCATATTGGCTCCTACATATTCTACGAAGATCTTTATCGGTCAGACCGCATAACAACATACGTTGTTCCCTTTGTCATCGGTATGTTACTTGCTCCGAGATTCGATCGTCGGTATCCAATACCTAGTTCAATCTCGTTACCGGCAAGTCTCTTTACTCGTCCGGTAATACATCATCTCACAACTAACATATTAGTTGTAATGCTTGCAAGGCTTATGTGATGTGTATGTGTATTACCGAGAGGGCCCAGAGATACCTCTCCGACAATCGGAGTGACAAAACCTAATCTCGAAATACGCCAACCCAACATGTACCATTGGAGACACCTGTAGTATTCCTTTATAATCACCCAGTTACGTTGTGACGTTTGGCAGTACCCAAAGTGTTCCTCCGGTAAACGGGAGTTGCATAATCTCATAGTTATAGGAACATGTATAAGTCATGAAGAAAGCAATAGCAACATACTAAACGATCGGGTGCTACGCTAATGGAATGGGTCATGTCAATCAGATCATTCAACTAATGATGTGACCTCGTTAATCAAAATAACAACTCATTGTTCATGGTTAGGAAACATAACCATCTTTGATTAACGAGCTTGTCAAGTAGAGGCATACTAGTGACACTTTGTTTGTCTATGTATTCACACATGTATTATGTTTCCGGTTAATACAATTCTAGCATGAATAATAAACATTTATCATGATTATAAGGAAATAAATAATAACTTTATTATTGCCTCTAGGGCATATTTCCTTCAATTGATGGGGTTTCGATGACTAGGGAGCAAACAAGCTTCACCTATGTCTTGAGTTGTTGTCTGTTGTCCTTGAACCGCCGCCGAGTCGTCCCATTATATACGCGGGTGACTCCCGTCGGTTCACAGAGTCCCGACACCGGTCGATATTCGTATCCGGGTTGGTCTCTCCTTATTCCTAACTTACAATACAAGTTTATATACAAATTCCGGTTTACAGGTACTAGTCTTGAACCGGCTACGGGCCTTAGGCCCTCATCTGCCTTCTTGGGCTTTATCACTTTTGGAGCTACTAATGAAGTTGACCCGGCCCAGATAGGCTGGTTTACGCCCAGCAGTAATATCCCCAACATTAGGCCCCAGATTGATTTGAACGGGTTCATGTCAATCCATTAACAAAAACTTCATCTTCAACGTCTTCTCTTAAATTGTTAAACCGCCATGATGTCATCTTCTCTGATTACTGCAAACTGGAGTGACGTCATCTGTCATAATGAAGCTATCCATTACGCTTCTTTGTTTAATAGATCGGCGGAAATCAAGGCGACAGCTCCATTTCGTGGCCCCTTGATTGTCGCGCCTGACTCATGTTCTTTCGCCTTATAAATAGGACCGAAGGGTCATTTCTTTTCTCCTTCCGTTCCTTCTTCATCTTCCTCGCGTCGCCCGCCTCGGAGCTCCGCCGCCGCCGTCGACCTCTGCCTCATCTTTGGCCGCTGCATCAACCTGAACGCACCAGAGCATCGCGGCAACCTTCCGCATCTTCCTCAGCTTCGGTAAATCTTCTATCCTTTCCCCCGCAGATCTGACCTAGGGTTTCGCAGTTCTTCAGTGTTCATCTTCTACCTCTTGCTCATACGATAGGTCTTTAGCTGAATCCGCAAATCTTTACTCTGTGCAATGGTAGTTGTTTGACCTTCGCCTTCACTTATGCATCTCAAAACCATAGATCTATATGAACGGTTTGCTCATTGGTTCGGTACTGCTCCTTTGAACCTCTAAGTATTTATCTCTTTTCTGAATTTGCTTCAGATCCAATGCCATAAGGAAATCTTGTGAAACCTGTTTCTGCGTACTTGTCCATCCGCAATGCCTAGATCAGGCGGTTTAACCTTATAGAAATTTTTTCCAAACTAGTATATGCCATTAGTCCCCTTATTGAACCTCCAGATGCTTCCATTCTTGCTGATTCTCCTAGCCCCCAAGGGCCGGTTTGTAATATTCTTTCAAACCGGGACTTACCAATATAAATCTTGATGCTTTGAAATTCGCTGATGTAGCCCCCAAGGGCCGGTTCAACTTAACGTAGTTAAACCGGTACTTCAAGTAATTGAAATTGCCGCATCAGAATATATACGAGCAAATAGCCATTAGCCCCCAAGTGCCAAGTTGAATACTTGTATTGATCTTGGGACTTTGTAAGCAATTGAAAGATGAAGATCGAATATGCATTAGCCCCCAAGTACTAAGTGCATAACTTGTTATGTGATTGGTACTTGAATCCTTATACCGAGTTGTTGAAGCATATATCTATATGCATGCAGGCGGAGCTGAAGACGAAAGAAAACCAAGTCATCGATCTCCAAGAAAACCTGAAAACCCAACAGGCTGAAACCTCCAAAGCAAAAGAGGAATTGGCCAGCGCTTTAAGCGCCATGGAACAGCTTAAGGAGAGCTTCAAGAAGAAGCGGGCGGATTGGGCCACTGAAAAGTCTGCTTTGATCAAACGAGCAGAGGATGCCGAGGCTGCACTAAAACCAGTGGCGGATGAACTGACCAGCATAAAGCGGCACGTGCATGCCATGACTACTGCTATCTTTGGTAAGCCACTTTGCCTTCTGAATTGGCTCTGCCTCCTTACAGAGTCGCCGGTTTATTAACCCTTTATGGTATTTCAGGGACACACATTGGTCACTTGGGGTCAGATGTGTGGAAGAAACTGAAAGCCGCCTATACATTGGTTGAACAATTGTGTACTGGTGCCCAACGGATCATCTGTACCGCATCTCATAACAAACCGGCGCCCACTTTGATTCAAGATACTCTGATGAAACTGTCGGTGCTTCCTGCCCGGGTTGAAGAGCTGAAGAAATCTGCTGCTCGAACCGGTGCAATCAATGCCTTAATCCGGGCAAAAGCCTGGGTGCCGGATTTTGATCCTATTGAAGCGGCTCAGGGCTATCCCAGCTTGAAGGAATACGGGTCAGAATTTGGTGAAGCGGATCTGCGAGCAATAAACCGGGAAGTACGTCCGCTAGCTTGTCAATTGGCTGAGGAAGCAGACTTGTCTCATTATCAAGCCCAATATGACAGCCAGAACAAGCGAATAGCCGCACCAATCCATGAATCGGGAAATCTGATCCCTCCAATCCGTAAGCATACTTACGATCTCGATATTGACCCGTCATTGCTGATCCATGATGAAGCTGTTTTTCAAGCATTAATGGGAATCGACTGGACAACTGTGGATTTCCAGCCATTGGGTAGAGAAACGGAGGCTGAAGCGGAGCAGGATGACCCACAACCATCAGGCCAGGCTGGTGACCAAGCTTGAACCGGAAGCCGGTTTGAAAACTGCCTCTCCTTTGCGAAAAACAATTATATTATTATGGGCACCATGTTGCCTTGTAATAGGCTAGCTGATACCTTTGATGTTGATATGCCTTCGTGCCTAATTTGTTCTTCCTGTGGTAATGAACCTTCCAAAACACTTTCTGAAATGAAAAATTCGTCAAGTGCCACCGCGGTTGTACCGTCAGGCGGAATATGATGTCTTCATATATGAAATCAAAACATCCAAATTTGAAGTGTATGATCAAATTTTTGAGATACATACTACCTGCCATCGTTGAGCGTGAAGTTGGCTTGGCCAATCTTGAAGCGGAGTTTTGCAAACCCACACTGTTGGAGGAGATAACAGCTCCTGTATATATATGATGCTGGTTTTACCATGTAAACCGTGCCGGATTATAATAAACACCGTGTTACTCCATAGGAGGATGTTAACAACAAGGATCAAACCGGGCAAATAGCCCCCAGATTGACGTGAACTGTGTTCCGTCAATTGATTGGTTAAAAAACTTTGTCGGTTTAAAAAACGCAATAAAAAGCAAAAAAAACCCTTCAAAGAAAAGTGTGAAGCAAAAGCAATGACAAAACCGTTTGCCAAAAAGGTTTATTTAAGCTGATCAAATGGTGTTACCATGGCCAAAACACGACCAAGCTCCCGTTAGGTGTAACTATGGTTCTAGTCAGCCAGGTCCCCAAATGAAACCGTGGCATTTATGCCGACCAAATGGCATGGTCATGGTTCGGGTTCGACCAAGCCCCCAAGTGATTTTGTGGCCTTAGGCCGATCAAGAGGCATGACTGGTTCAGACATGACCAAGTCCCCAAGTGATCTGGTGGCTCTCGCCTATCAAGAGGCATGGTATTGGTTCGGATACGACCAATCCTCCAAGTGATATAACACGATGCTTTTAGCAAAGCGGACTCAAGGGGTAAACCGGAAGCCGCTTTAGAATAACTCCGTGTAACCACACATGATGTAAAAGAACAGATACCCCACTTTTAGCTGAGGTTCCGGTTTATTATAGTTAATATATACATCGTTGTAATATGTACATAAGTAGAACCAATGGCTCAGGTATAATAAGGCCGAAGATGAGCTATGTTCCACGGCCTGTTGATCTCCTCCTCCGATGTACGTGAGTCCTTATGTTCTCGAATATCGATCAGATAGTATGACCCGTTGTGCAGATTCTTGCTGACCACGAAAGGCCCCTCCCAAGGTGGGGATAACTTATGCATATCAGTCTGATCTTGGATGAGCCGAAGCACCAAATTTCCCTCTTGAAAGGTTCTGGTTCTGACCCGGCGACTGTGATAACGACGAAGATCTTGCTGGTAAATCGCCGATCGGGCGGCTGCGATATCACGCTCTTCATCCAACCGGTCCAAAGCATCTTGCCGTGTTGTCTCGTTGTCCGCTTCAATATAAGCCGTTACACGAGGTGAGTCATGACGGATATCATTGGGGAGAACCACCTCCGCTCCATAAACCATGAAGAACGGTGTGTATCCTGTTGATCTGTTAGGCGTTGTATTGATGCTCCATAACACAGATGGTAATTCTTCTACCCAACAGCCCGGCGTTCTCTGCAAAGGAACCATGAGCCGGGGCTTGATGCCTCTCAAGATCTCTTGATTAGCTCTTTTTGCTTGACCATTGGACTGTGGATGTGCCACTGATGAAACGTCGAGCCGGATGTGCTCCCGTTCGCAGAACTCCTTCATAGCACCTTTGGAAAAATTGGTACCATTATCTGTGATGATACTGTGTGGAAAGCCAAACCAGAAAATCACTTTTTTAATAAATTGAACTGCCGTGGCCGCATCACACTTGCTGACAGGTTCTGCCTCCACCCACTTTGTAAACTTGTCAACCGCAACCAGGAGGTGGGTCTTCTTATCTTTGGACCTTTTGAAAGGCCCAACCATATCCAGCCCCCAAGTCGCAAACGGCCAAGTAATTGGAATCATTCTCAATTCTTGAGCCGGTACATGAGCACGTCTTGAAAACCTTTGGCAACCATCACATCGTCTGACCAGATCCTCCGCATCAGTATGAGCAGTTAACCAATAGAAGCCATGGCGAAACGCTTTAGCCACCAGAGACTTTGAATCGGCGTGGTGACCACAATCTCCTTCGTGGATCTCACGCAAAATTTCACGGCCTTCTTCAAGAGACACGCAGCGTTGAAAAGCTCCTGATACACTGCAATGACGCAACTCGCCGTTGATAATAGCCATGGACTTGGATCGCCGGATATCTGCCGGGCCAGAATCTCATCCTCTGGCAACTCGCCCCGGTTCTTGTACGCCAGGTAAGGAAGCGTCCAATCCGGAATAACATGAAGAGATGCCACCAATTGAGCCTCCGGATCAGGAATAGCCAAATCCTCTTCACCAGGGATCTTGACCGATGGGTTGTGCAGCACATCCAAAAAAACATTGGGCGGGACCGGTTTGTGCTGAGAGCCCAGCCGGCTTAAAGCGTCCGCCGCTTCATTTTTCCGCCGGTCCACGTGGTCCACCTGATAGCCTCTGAAATAACCTGCAACAATATCCACCTCACGACGATATGCTGCCATGAGTGGGTCCTTGGAGTCCCAAGTTCCAGACACCTGCTGAGCCACAAGGTCCGAGTCACCGAAGCACTTAACTCGACTTAGATTCATCTCCTTAGCCATCCGGAGACCATGGAGCAAGGCTTCATACTCAGCTGCATTGTTAGTGAAAGGGAACATTAAGCGGAGAACATAACAAAACTTATCACCTCGTGGGGAAGTTAATACGACTCCAGCCCCTGAGCCTTCCAATTGCCTGGATCCATCAAAATGGATGGTCCAATGCATATGATCCGGCTTTTCTTCAGGTGCTTGCATTTCCGTCCAATCATTGATGAAATCAACAAGTGCTTGAGACTTAACCGCTGTCCGAGGCACGTACTTCAAACCGTACGGCCCCAGCTCTATAGCCCACTTTGCAATCCGGCCAGTTGCTTCCCGGTTCTGGATGATATCTCCCAAAGGAGCAGAACTGACCACTGTAATTGGATGCCCTTGGAAGTATTGTTTAAGCTTCCGGCTTGCCATAAAAACTCCATACACCAGCTTCTGCCAATGTGGATACCTTTGCTTGGACTCAATGAGCACCTCGCTGATATAATAGACCGGACGTTGAACCGGATGCTCCTTACCTGCCTCCTTTCGCTCTACCACAATAGCCATGCTGACCGCCCGAGCATTACCAGCAACATATAGCAGCAACGGCTCCTTGTCAATGGGAGCAGCGAGCACAGGCGGATTGGCCAATTGCCGTTTTAAGTCCTCAAACGCTTCATCAGCAGCAGAACTCCAGACAAACTGATCCGTCTTCTTCAACATCTGATACAAAGGGATTGCCTTCTCACTGAGGCGACTGATAAACCGGCTTAACGCAGCAATCCGGCCTGCCAGGCGCTGAACATCATTGATACACTTCGGTTTGGCGAGGGAGGTGATTGTTGTGATCTTCTCCGGATTAGCCTCAATTCCCCTATTGGACACTAAAAAGCCTAATAACTTGCCCACCGGTACACCAAAGACACACTTGTCCGGATTAAGCATCATCTTGTATGTTCTCAAGTTATCAAAGGTTTCCTTCAAATCATCAATCAGAGTCTCCTTCTCCCTAGACTTAACCATGATATCATCCACGTAAGCATGTACATCACGGCCAATCTGCTTGTGAAGACAATTTTGTACACACCGTTGGTAAGTTGCTTGGGCACTCTTGAGCCCGAAGGGCATAGACACATAGCAGAAGGCTCCAAAGGGAGTTATAAATGTCGTCTTCTCCTAGTCCTTAACTGCCATTTTAATCTGATGATAGCCAGAATACGCATCCAAAAAACTTAAATGCTCACAGCCCGCCGTAGCATCAATAATTTGATCAATACAGGGGAGGGCAAAAGGATCTGCTGGACAAGCCTTATTAAGATCTGTGTAATCCACACACATGCGCCAGGTGCCCTTTTTCTTGAGGACCAGCACCGGATTGGCAAGCCACTCAGGGTTAAAAACTGCAACAATAAAGCCAGCTGCTAAGAGCCTGGCTACCTCTTCTCCAATTGCCTTGCGTCTTTCTTCGTTAAACCGGTGGAGGAACTATTTCACCGGTTTATACTTAGGATCCACATTAAGTGTGTGCTCAGCGAGTTGCCTCGGTACACCTGGCATGTCAGAGGGTTTCCATGCAAAAATGTCCCGATTCTCACGGATGAACTCGATGAGCATGCTTTCCTATTTCGGATCCAAGTTGGCACTCATGTTGAACTGCTTGGACGAATCACCAGGTACGAAGTCAACAAGCTTAGTTTCTGCTGCCGATTTGAACTTCAGGGCCAAATCATGCTCCGTAGTTGGCTTCTTCAATGGAGTCATGTCCGTCGGATCAACATTGTCTTTATAATACTTCAACTCCTCGGTGGCACAAACCGACTCTGCATAAGCCGCATCTCCTTCCTCGCATTCCAAAGAGATTTTGCGGCTTCTGTGAACTGTTATTGTCCCCTTGTGACCCAGCATCTTGAGCTGCAAATACACATAATAGGGCCGAGCCATAAACTTGGCGTAGGCCGGTCGCCCAAACAGGGCATGATATGGACTTTGGATTTTCACCACTTCAAACGTTAAAGTCTCCGACCTGGAATCATGATCATCCCCAAAGGCCACTTCCAGAGCTATCTTACCAATGGGATATGCTGATCTGCCAGGCACTACACCATGGAATACTGTATTAGACGGTTTGAGATTCTTATCTGTTAGTCCCATACGACGGAAGGTCTCATAGTACAGGATGTTAATGCTGCTCCCTCCATCCATGAGCACCTTGGTGAACTTATAACCTCCCACCTGAGGCGCCACGACCAAAGCCAATTGACCCGGATTATCGACCTAGGGTGGGTGATCCTCTCTGCTCCATATGATTGGCTGTTCAGACCAACACAGATAACGGGGTATGGCCGGTTCAACAGAGTTGACTGCCCGCCTCTAAACCTTCCGGTCTCGCTTGTCCAAGCTAGTGGTGAAGACATGGTACTGCCCACTACTCAACTGCTTTGGGTTGCTTTGGTAACCTGACTGTTGCTGATGTTGGTTGTAACCACCCTGGTTGTTCTGACTATTTTGACCATTATGTCCGCCCGGATTGCCATTGAATCCTGAACCGGAACTTCCTCCACCGTAACCCGGCCCGGATCCTGAGCCACCGCCGGATTTGTGATCATACCGGAAATTATTAGAATTCTTGAACTCCTGCATAATAAAGCAATCCTTCCAAAGGTGGTTTGCTGGCGCCTCCTTCGTCCCATGTCTTGGACAGGGCTGGCTTAGCAGATAGTTTAGGCGGTTTGGGTTAGGGTTGGGTGCTCCATTACGATTTTTCGGTCTACCCTTGCGTCGCTGGCCATCGTCCTGTGCGTTGGTATTAGCCACAAAGTCCATGTTACCATCTGCTTTACGCTTGCCTCCACCACCATTGCCTGCCCAGTGATGCTGCTGACCTTTGGAGCTTCTGTTCTTCTTCCCTTTCCCTGTCTTGTCATCATCAGATTCAGGATCCTTGGTACTATCAGAATCAGCATATTTCACCAAAGAGGCCATGAGGGTCCCCATGTTAGTGCAATGACGCTTCATCCGTCCCAATTTCAGCTTCAGGGGCCCAAACCGGCAGTTGCCTTCTAGGGTTAATACTGCGGTGTCAGCGTTGATGCGGTCTGAGGAATGCAACACTTGTGAAACCCGGCGCACCCAATGAGTCGTTGATTCTCCTTCTTCCTGGATGCATGCAGCTAAGTCCACTATCGACATAGGCTGTTTACAGGTATCCTTGAAATTGCTGATAAACCGGGCTCGTAATTGGGTCCATGAACTGATAGAATTAGCCGGCAAGCTTTTGAACCAAGTACGGCCGTTCCTTCAAGCATCATGGTGAAGTATTTCGCACACGCCGCGTCATCCACATCAAGCATCTCCATGGCCATCTCATAGCTCTCCACCCATGTCTCTAGAGGTTGATCCGCCGTGTAATTTGGTACCTTGCGCGGGCCTTTGAAATCCTTGGGCAGGCGTACATTGCGTAAAGCGGGGATAAGGCAAGGCACCCCCAAAGAACTAGAAGTAACACCAGGTTCAGTCGAGGTGGTTGGACGAACCGGCGTGAGCTGCCGAGCCTGATGCTGTGTGGCTAACTCGGCCTCCCTGCGCGTGCGGGCCCGGTCCACCACTCCCTGAGCGTTATCAGCACCACCCGCCGGGTTGTTGTCACGGGGTGCCCCACGTCGTTCATTACTCGACACTGCTGGTTCATCCATATGTCTGCTATAGCTCCGGCTTGGACGGGGGGTCGAGTGGATCCCGTCGCGGCTGTACGAGTACGCTTCCTATTGGGCCAAAGCTGTCCTCAGAAGTTCCTTGACCCATCGCGTCTCTACTGCCTGCGATGAGTTACCTTCAATTGGAATGGCCTCCAGCCGTGCAGCAGTGGCAACAAGATTGTCCATTGGGTTGGAGTAGTGACCCGGAGGTGTTAAGGCAGCCTGAGGTATAACGGTGTTTTGATGAGGCGGGTCCATCTGACGAGGATGAACCGGTGCACCGGCCGCAGGGGCTTCTGCCCGGTTTCCCTCCAGCGGATTGCCGGCTCTTGGTCCTGAGTGTTGAAAAGGTCTCTGGCCTCAAAAACCGGAGGTAAGCGGGATCGGTGCTTCCTCCTCATGACTTCATGCGACGCGCTCTGGTCCAACATAAGCCTGTAGGCCTGTGCGTCTAAAGCGGCCCGCTCTGCGGCCATCCTGGTGTCCTCAGCCGCCAGATCCGCCTTGGCCTGGGTGATCTGTTCCATTATCTTTGCAATCTCCGCGTTTTGAACGTCCTGATCCGGCGGATTGACCTCCGCCATAAGCACAGCCAACGCATCAAATAGTTCTGATAGAACCTGAGCCAGCGGGCACACAGGGCCTCCTGCCCCGGCAGCCGTTGCCGCTGCTGAACCGGAGGTCATTGCCGCAGCGGTCGAAGAATGAAGCGCTGCTTGTGTGCCAGTCATGAATATCCCAACCCGGTTGGGCAAATCAGAGGGGTCCAGAATACTGTCGCCATCGGAACAGCCCCAAATCCGACCGTCTTGAAGCTGATAAAGAGATTCGGTTTCTCCGGTCGATGACTCGTCATCGGAACAAACGGCGGCATCGCTGCGAGATTCCGATCCATCCTCATAACTTCCTCCATGGATGACTCCCACGAAGGCAAGCTTCATGGCCGGTTTAACCCGGGCGGATCGCGCACGCTGAGCCGTCTCGACGAGGTCGGTGCAGATGTCCGGCTCAGGGCCCGGTTCACCGATCTTGCCGATGAAAACGTGAATGCTACCAAAGGGGACCTGATATCCGTACTCAATTGAGCCGGCCTCGGGGCCCCAGCCTGCGTCGTCGATGTAGAGCTTGCCGCGACGACTCTTAGTCATCCGGCCTACAGCGTAGCCCTCGAGTCCTTCAAAGCGGCCCTCCAAGAACCGGAAACCATCGTGCGATAGCCCCACGGTGGGCGCCAACTGTCGTGGTTTTGTCACGGCAGATGTCCTAGAGAAAAGACTTAGTCGTGGAGCCATCGCGACGGGTGAGCTTGAAGGGGTTAAAGCGGACACAGGGACGCAAGAGAGTTTATACTAGTTCGGCCCCTTCGATGAAGGTAAAAGCCTACGTCTAGTTGTGATGGAATTGATGGGGTTTCGATGACTAGGGAGCAAACAAGCTTCGCCTATGTCTCGAGTTGTTGTCTGTTGTCCTTGAACCGCCGCCGGGTCGTCCCCTTATATACACGGGTGACTCCCGTCGGTTCACAGAGTCCCGACACCGGTCGATATTCGTATCCGGGTTGGTCTCTCCTTATTCCTAACTTACAATACAAGTTTATATACAAATTCCGGTTTACAGCTACCAGTCTTGAACCGGCTACGGGCCTTAGGCCCTCATCTGCCTTCTTGGGCTTTATCACTTTTGGAGCTACTGATGAAGTTGACCCGGCCCAGATAGGTCGGTTTACGCCCAGCAGTAATATCCCCAACAAAGTATATAGGTGCATTAAGATAAAAAAAGATAATATGATGATATCCCAACAATAAACAAGTTCCAATAAGGAACGATCTCCAATCTTCACCTGCAGCTAGCAACGCTATAAGAGGGGCTGAGCAAAGCGGTAACATAGCCAAACAACGGTTTGCTAGGACAAGGTGGGTTAGAGTTTTGACATGGCAATATAGGAGGCATGATAAGCAAGTGGTAGGTATTGTAGCACAGGCATAGCAAAAGAGCGAGCATCTAGCAAGCAAAGATAGAAGTGATTTCGAGGGTATGGTCATCTTGCCTGCAAAGTTCTCAAAGTTGTCTTGATCCTTGTAAGCGTACTCAACAGGCTCCTCGTTCACGTACTCATCTCCCGGCTCTACCCAAGCAAGAACAACAAGCAAAAGGAACACAATCAACCACGTGCAATGCATAAACAACATGATGCAAATATGGTATGATATGCGGGATGCAACATGTGATGCATATGCATGATTTGGAAAGGAATGATTGAACCTGGCCTCAACTTGAAAATCCAAGAGTTCCACTAGAAAGATGAGTTGATTTCGGTCGAAATCGGTATAAAGATCACCGGAATCGGATGCTTGGTTTGGAAATGACAAGCAAAACAAATATGGCACCGGTCTGCGATAATCAGCACGAGACCATCTAAAAGCATCAAGATAAATAAGCTACTGCACTCAAACATGACAACAAAATACATGGGAGGGATCCACTCATGATGCTTGAAAAAATATGAACACTGAGCTACGGCTAATTCACTCAAAAGCAGGTTCAAACAAGCATGGCAAAAGTGCAAAAGATAACAGGTTTCAGACTTAGTGAAATTAACAGCATGTCAGGAATTTATCATCAGGAAGCAATGTTTAGAGCACGATAACTATATGATACAGGAACATATCATGGCAACTCAAGGCATGGCATGAAGCTACTCAAAGCATACAACAAAAGTCCCTTAGTGACCATGAGCTAAAAGGGATCAGAAAATACAATTGCAACCATGTGAACATAGCAAAAACATAAACAGATTCAGACTTAGTGAAAAACTGGAGCATGCAAAACAGACATCAAGTAGGCATGTTTACGAGCTCGATGCACTCACTACAAGGCATTGCATGACAAACTAAGCATACACCCAGCAAATAGACATGGCATCGAAGCTAGACATGGCAAGAACAACATCATAGAATGCACAGATCAACTACAACAAGCTCGGCAAAATTGTTAAACATGTTAACAATCTGCCAGGAACATTTTATAGCAAAAGTAGAGCTTGATTGACTCAAGCTAGGGTGCTCCATAATTGCAAACAAAGACATGGATGGATAGAGCACAACATTATCTACAAAACATCCTTACTGATCATGCTCAAAAGAGGCACGAATCACTAGGAAACAACATAAACATATGGCATAAAAATAATGATAGGGCAAGGACTTAGTGAAATTCTAAGTCCCTGAAATCAGCATCATTGAGTAAGCTACTTTGCATGCTTGTGCTAGTCACCACAAAGATCACACAAATACATGGCATACACACCTGTAAAGATGGCATGGCATTCTTCAAAACACATGTAGAGTTCAGGATCATAGCATGCACACATTAATCATGGCAAAAATGACAAAAGTGCATTTGTTGAAAAAGATTTGAAACTATCATCACATAGCCCTCTTCCAACAGCATTTCAGGCATCAAGATGAGCTCAAATGAAAATGATTCAATGAGATGAAATGGTGTACTCTTCTAGACGGACATTTGATATGCTACACGCATGAATCGGAGCTACGATGAGAAAGTTATGGCATGTCAAAGTATGCAAAAAAAATAGGGTTAGGGACAAAAAAGTCAACCGAGATGGGATCTAGATCTCAGATCCAGATCGCACGGATTTTGAGGCGACGGCGCTCTCGCCGGAATTGACGACGACGGCGGCGGCTCGTGGAGCTTGGGCGCGGGAGAGTCGGGGTCTCGCGGGACGGCGCCGGCGCTCGGCGTTGGCGGCGTCGGGCGTCTCCGGGCAGAGCGGGCGGCGCGGCGATGGGCTCCGGCCCGAGAAGCGAACGGAGGCGAGGTCGGCGGCCACCAGCGACGAGGCAAGGCAGGGCGGCGCTGGCGGACTCGGGCGGCGCGCGGAGGAGAGGAGCGGCGTGGGGCGCAGTGGAGGAGAGGCCCGGGAGGCGGTGGAGGAGGGCCGGCCGCGGGCTTCCGCGGGCCGCGGCGGCGGCGGGCGCCGGGGTGCCACGTGGCACGCTGTGGCTGGCTGGGCGCGGCGGGTGGACGCGTCCGGTTGCGGCCGGACGTGTCCGATGGCGGCGGATCTGAATTTTTAGGGTTAGGGGGGAGAGGAGATCCGGGATTTTCGAGGGGAGACCTATTTATAGAGGTAGAGGGAGCTATGAAGCTCCAAATGAGGTGCGGTTTGTGGCCACGCGATTGTGATCGAACGGCCTAGGTGATGGAGGAGGTTTAGGTGGGTTTTGGGCCACTTTGGAGGGGTGTTGGGCTGCAACACACACGAGGCCTTCTCGGTCCCTTGGTTAACCGTTGGAGTATCAAACGAAGTCCAAATGGTACGAAACTTGACAGGCGGTCTACCGGTAGTAAACCAAGGCCGCATGGCAAGTCTCGATCCAATCCGGAAATTTTTAACGCCCACACACGAAAAGAGGTAGAAAGGACCGCCGGAGGACATAGGAGCGCCGAAATGCAAAACGGACAACGAGGAAAATGTTCGGATGCATGAGACGAACACGTATGCAAATGCAATGCACATGATGACAAGATATGAGATGCATGACAAAGACAAAACACACGGAGACAAAAACCTGACAACGAGGAAATGAAATAACTTAGTGCCGGAAACGGCAAGAGTTGGAATACAATTAAGGTAAATTACATCCGGGGTGTTACAACACTCCACCACTATGAAAGGATCTCGTCCCGAGATCTAGGACTGGAAAAACACCGGGTACTCAAAACGGAGGTGGTCCTCGCGTTCCCAGGTGGCTTCACGGTCGGAATGGTGTGACCACTTGACTTTCAGGAATTTGATTGACTTGTTGCGAGTCTTGCACTCAGTTTCTTCAAGAATAGCAATGGGGTGCTCACGATAAGACAAGTCTTCTTGGAGATCAATGTCTTCGAAGTTGACGGTGCGATCAGGGGTCTTGAAACACTTGCGGAGCTGAGAGACATGAAACACGTCGTGCACGTTTGCAAAATTGGATGGAAGCTCAAGTTGATAGGCGAGATCGCCTCTTTTGCTGACGATCTTGAAAGGACCCACGTATCTAGGGGCAAGCTTCCCTTTGATACCGAAGCGACGAGTACCTTTCATTGGAGAGACGCGGAGGTAAACATGGTCTCCGATCTCGAAAGCCAAGTCACGATGCTTGCTATCATAGTAACTCTTCTGGCGCGATTGCGCGGCTTTGATATTATCACGAATGACTTTGCACATCTCTTCTGCCTCTGTGATCAAGTCATTTCCAAGAAGTTGGCGTTCACCAGTCTCTGACCAGTTAAGAGGCGTACGACACTTCCTGCCATAGAGAATTTCAAATGGGGCCTTGCCCGAACTCGCTTGGAAGTTGTTGTTGTAGGAGAACTCGGCATATGGAAGACAATCTTCCCACTTCATATCGAAAGAGATGACGCAAGCCCTGAGCATATCTTCAAGAATCTGATTTACTCTCTCGACTTGGCCACTAGTTTGAGGATGAAAAGCTGTGCTGAAACGGATGTTGGTGCCCATGGCCTTCTGAAAAGAATCCCAAAACTTGGAGGTGAAGATGCTGCCACGATCTGAAGAAATCAACTGCGGAATGTTGTGCAGAGAGACAATCCAGGAGGTATATAGCTCTGCCAACTGAGCTGATGTGATAGATTCTTTCATAGGAAGGAAATGAGCCACTTTAGTGAGTTTGTCGATGACAACGAAGATAGCATCATTGCCACGCTTGGACTTTGGAAATCCAGTCATGAAGTCCATCTCAATATGGTCAAACTTCCATTCTAGAATGGCAAGAGGTTGGAGGAGACCAACTGGTCGTTGGTGTTCTGCCTTCACTCTTCTACGGACATCACATTCATTCACGAACTGAGCAATCTCGCGCTTCATTTGAGTCCACCAATACGACTGCTTGAGGTCATGGTACATCTTTGTACTACCAGGGTGAATGGAGAGGAGTGAATTGTGAGCTTCGTTCATAATGACTTTACGAAGGTCACCTTTAGGCACAACAATGTGATCCTCGAAGAATAGAGTATCCTTGTCATCAAGACGATAGCACTTGTACTTGGGTTGACTCTTGGCAATCCCAATCTTCAACTTCTTCACCATAGCATCAACAAGTTGAGCCTCGCTAATCTGATCTTCCAACGCAGGAGAGACTTGGAGGTTGGCCAGAAATCCTTGAGGAACAACTTGCAGATTGAGTTTGCGGAAAGCTTCACAAAGCTCGGGTTGGTAAGGCTTGAGAATCAAACTGTTGCAGTAAGCCTTCTACTCAATGCGTCAGCAATTACATTGGCCTTGCCTGGAGTATATTCGATACTCGGATTATACTCTTGAATCATTTCGACCCAACGAGTCTGCCTGAGGTTGAGATTTGGCTGAGTGAAGATGTACTTGAGACTCTTGTGGTCAGTGAAGATGTCCACTTTCCTTCCCAATAAGAGATGTCTCCAAGTTAAAAGAGCATGCACAACTGCCGCCAACTCGAGGTCATGAGTGGGGTAGTTCTTTTCATTGGGCTTCAACTGGCGAGAGGTATAGGCCACAACTTTCTTCTCTTGCATCAACACTGCACCAAGACCTTGAAGGGAAGCATCACAGAAGACCTCAAACGGTTTGGATTCATCAGGAGGAGTCAGAACTGGAGTAGTGACTAACTTCTCTTTCAGGGTGTTGAAAGCGATGTCACATTCAGGAGACCAGACGTACTTCACATGCTTCTGGAGAAGGTTAGAAAGAGGCTTCGCGATCTTAGAGAAGTTCTCAACGAACCTTCGACAATAGCTTGCGAGCCCAAGGAAGTTGCGGAGTTGCTTCACGTTCTGAGGTGGTTCCCAATTCACAATTGCAGACACCTTCTCAGGATTAACCGCTATGCCCTTGGCAGAGATGATATGCCCAAGGTAGAGAACCTCATCAAGCCAAAACTCGTACTTTGAAAACTAGGCATAGAACTGATGTTCTCTGAGCTTATCCAGCACCGAACGCAAGTGCTTGTCATGATCTTCCTTGTTCTTGGAAAAGACCAAAATGTCATTGAGGTAGACCAAGACGAAGTCATTTGTGCAGGCGTTGAATATGAAATTCATCATGCGAGAGAATGTCGGAGGAGCGTTGACGAGGCCGAAAGACATGACAGTGTATTCATATGAACCATAGCTTGTTCTGAATGCTGTCTTGGGGATATCTTGTTCACGAATGCGAATCTGATGATAGCCCATACGGAGATCAAGCTTGGAGAATACTTGAGCACCTTTGAGTTGTTCAAACAGCTCATTGATGTTGGGAAGTGGGTACTTGTTCTTTATGGTCTTCTTGTTCAACGGACGGTAGTCGACACAGAGTCGGTCTGTTCCATCCTTCTTCTTGACAAAAAGAACACCACAACCCCATGGAGAAGAACTTGGTCGGATGAGACCCATACACTCTTGAATATCGAGTTGTTTCTTCAGCTCCTTCAACTCTTCAGGTCCAAGCTTGTAAGGACGTTTGCAAACAGGTTCCGTGCCAGGCTAAAGATCGATGACGAATTCAACTGGCCGGTGCGGAGGCATTCCTGGAAGCTCTTATGGAAAAACGTCTTGATATTCGCAAACGACTGGAATCTGAGAGATGGCATCCAGCTCGCCCTTCTCATTGAGAGAAAACAGTCGGATGGTATTATCCCGAGCGGTAAAGACGATTACATCCTCAAACGAATGAGTCAATTGAATCTGTCTGGCAGCACAATCAAGCTGAGCCTTGTGCTTAGAAAGCCAGTCCATACCAAGAATAAGATCGATATCCGAGTTACCAAGGACCATTGGAGAAGCCAGAAACTTGAAATCACCCATCATGATAGAAATATCTGGGACCATCATGCTAGAACTCAAACGCTTAGCCGGAGAAACAACTTGCAATGCTTTAGGTAATGCCTTAGTGCCAAAGTTGTGCTCCGATGCAAATGGGAATGACATGAAAGAATGCGATGCACCAGAGTCAAAAAGAACTTTTGCTGGAATATCGTTAACAGGAAGGTTACCCATGATGACATCTGACAAGTCCTCTGCCTGAGCTGTATTCATCATGTTGACCTTGGCGTGCTTGGGATTATGCTTGACCACTGCATTGCTAGCAGATCTCACAGGAGGAGGAGGAGGAAGATGCCTTTGATTGAAGCATTTGTTGGCATAGTGACCCTTCTGCTGACATTTGTTGCACGTGACCTCCGAGAGCGGACGGTGATACAGAGCACTTGATCTTGGAGCTTGAGACGAAGTCTTGTTCTGAAAGTCTGGGTTGGGTGGGTGGGAAGATCCACTGCCACCTTTGCTCTTCTGCTAATAAGGCTGACGGAACAGAGGAGGAGGCAGCCAATACTTTTGCTGCTTAGCCACTTGAGTTGAGGAAGAAGGAGTTGCATCTCTGACTCGCTTCTTGGAAGCATCGCACTTGAGTTGAGCAGTCTCTTGCTTCATTGCCATGTTGTAGAACTCATCGTACTTCTTCGGCTCAAAAAGGAAGAGAGCTAGTTGGAGATCTTCTCTGAGGCCACCCCCGAACTGATAAATCATGCTCTTCTCGTCAGGGACGTCCTGCTTGGCGAAACGAGCGAGCCTCTGGAACAGAATGTTATACTGGTAAATAGACAAGCTGCATTGCTTTAGGTTGCGGAATTCCTCACGCTTGCTCTCAACCACACTCTGAGGAATGTGATGAGCTTTGAAGTCTTGACGTAATTCATCCCAGGTAATCGCACGGCCTCCTCTGGAATCTTTGTATTGCTGAAACCATTCTGCAGCTTGGTCTTTGAGTTGGAAGGAGGCAAACTTGACAAAATCCTCAGGCCTGACGTTACTGCACTCGAAATGCTTGCAGATATCCACGAGCCAATCATCAGCGTCTGAGGCCTCGACACAGTTGCTGAAGGTCTTTGGCTGGTTAGCAAGGAACTGGTTGAGTGTAGCAAACTGATTCTGATTGTTGCCATGGCCATGATTCCCTTGGTTGCGCTCTTGCAAGAGCTGCATGATCAGTTGCGTGTTTGCATTGGTAGAGGCCATCACAGCTTTCCATGCCTCCGGAGGTGGAGGTGGTGGTGGCGGATCAGGATCCGGAGTCGTCCGCGTTGGAGGAGCCATCCTGGAGAGGGTGACATCCGTTAGCATCTTGACAGACAAATATTGATGCTGAATCAAATGGATCGAAATTGTAACATATAGTCTTCTCCGAACAAAATGAACGAATGCATTCCAATTGAAATGGTCACATTTCCATAAATTGAGAAGCCACTTAGATAGAGGTAGAAGAATAAAACAAGGTACGGACATGAACAAATACCTGGTGAGGATTACCCAATCCCAAACCAAATATCCGTGGAAGAAGAACTAGAGCTACAAGAATTCCTACCTATGAAACTCCCGAACCTTTCCGGTTATGCAATCAGGTGTTGGGGATACAGGGGAAGCATAATATCTCACCCAAAGCTAGCAAATTCTACATCCAGCTGTATCCATCCTTCAACACATAACCAAGAAACCTTCGGAAATCATTTACCTCAACCTTTGAAAAGCATCCGTTATACGAGTTATGGCAATACTCCCGAACTCCCGCCCCAGTACTGGGTGGCGTCGAGGTTATCTCACCAACAACTGCATAAAAAAGATTTTCGATGTCGGCGAAACTCAGGTATTCTAGAATCTCAACGATAAAATTGTGACGACAACACCTCGGAGCTCAACTCCCCGGGACACTGCCACAACCCCTAAATGTCAGGAGGCACCAAGAACAATGTTCTCGTCACAAAACCATCGGAACGATTCCAAGATACCCGCGTGATCCTAAAAAAAATTTTAGTGAAATTTGAGAAGAGAAGAGTCAAAACTCTACGTCAGGATGCCTCACCAGAGCGACGAAGGGACTGAGGAGTAAAAAGAAGTCCTACTCTCCTATATATATAATCCTAAATGACTCAAAACATTTTTCTAGACTCAACAACGCCAACGATTCGATCAAGCAGGGAGCTCCTAAGGTCGGGGAAGGCTCCCACGTGTCGAAGCACGACTTAGAGGCATAACCGCATTGAAAGCTATGTCGCAAGTGAGGTAATCTTCACAATAACCCATGTAATATAATAAAGGGAAAAGGATACATAGTTGGCTTACACTCGCCACGTCAAACAAATATCATAAATAACATTACATTCATCAAAATACACTCAAGGTCCGACTACGGAACCAAAATGAAGATAAACCCCAAATGCAACATAGTCCCCGATCGCCCCAACTGGGCACCACTACTGATCATCTGGGAAAGACACGTAGTAACGACGAGAGTCTTCATCGAACTCCCACTTGAGCTCGGTCATATCATCTGGAGCGGTATCATCGGTCCCTGCATCTGGTTTTGGAAATAATCTGTGAGTCATGGGGACTCAGCAATCTCACACCCTCGCGATCAAGACTATTTAAGCTTATAGGTAAGGCAAAGGTAAGAGGTGGAGCTGCAGCAAGCGACTAGCATATATGGTGGCTAACATACGCAAATGAGAGCGAGAAGAGAAGGCAAAAGCACGGGCGAACAACTATGATCAAGAAGTGATCCTAGAACAACCTACGTCAATCATTACTCCAACACCATGTTCACTTCCCGGACTCCGCCGAGAAGAGACCATCACGGTTACACACGCGGTTGGTGCATTTTAATTAAGTTAAGTTTCAGGTTATCTACAACCGGACATTAACAAATTCCCATCTTCCCATAACCGCGGGCACGGCTTTTGAAAGTTCAAATCCCTGCAGGGGAGTCCCAACTTATCCCATCACAAGCTCTCACGGTCAATGAAGGATATTCGTTCTCCCAAGACAATCCAATCAGACTCGGCATCCCGGTTACAAGACATCTCGACAATGGTAAAATAAGTCTAGAAACACCGCCCGAATGTGCCAACAAATCCCGATAGGAGCTGCACATATCTTGTTCTTAAGGCACACTCAGATGAGACTAGCTACGAGTAAAACCAACCCTCAAGTTTTCCCGAGGTGGCACCGCAGGCAGCTCAGTTTGGACCAACACTCAGAGGAGCACTGGCCCGGGCGGGTTTAAATAAAGATGACCCTTGGGCTCCGGAAACCCAAGGGAAAAAGAGGCTAGGTGGAGAATGGTAAAACCAAGGTTGGGCATTGCTGGAGGAGTTTTATTCAAGGCGAACTGTCAAGGGGTTCCCATTATACCCAACCGTGTAAGGAACGCAAAATCCGGGAACATAACACCGATATGACGGAAACTAGGGCGGCAAGAGTGGAACAAAACACCAGGCATAAGGCCGAGCCTTCCACCCTTTACCAAGTATATAGGTGCACTAAGATAAACAAGATAATATGATGATATCCCAACAATAAACAAGTTCCAACAAGAAACGATCTCCAATCTTCACCTGCAGCTAGCAACGCTATAAGAGGGGCTGAGCAAAGCGGTAACATAGCCAAACAACGGTTTGCTAGGACAAGGTGGGTTAGAGGTTTGACATGGCAATATAGGAGGCATGATAAGCAAGTGGTAGGTATCGTAGCATAGGCATAGCAAAAGAGCGAGCATCTAGCAAGCAAAGATGGAAGTGATTTCGAGGGTATGGTCATCTTGCCTGCAAAGTTCTCAGAGTTGCCTTGATCCTCATAAGCGTACTCAACGGTCTCCTAGTTCACGTACTCGTCTCCCGGCTCTACCCAAGCAATAACAACAAGCAAAAGGAACACAATCAACCACGTTCAATGCACAAACAACATGATGCAAACATGGTATGATATGCGGGATGCAACATGTGATGCATATGCATGATTTGGAAAGGAATGATTAAAACTGGCCTCAACTTGGAAATCCAAGAGTGCCACTAGAAAGGTGAGTTGATTTCGGTCGAAACCGGTATAAAGATCACCGGAATTGGATGCACAGTTTGGAAATGGCAAGCAAAACAAATATGGCACCGGTCTGCGATAATCAGCATGAGACCATCTAAAAGCATCAAGATAAATAAGCTACTACACTCAAACATGACAACAAAATACATGGCAGGGATCCACTCATGATGCTTGACAAAAGATGAACACTGAGCTACGGCTAATTCACTCAAAAGCAGGTTCAAACAAGCATGGCAAAAGTGCAAAAGATAACAGGTTTCAGACTTAGTGAAATTAACAGCATGTCAGGAATTTATCATCAGGAAGCAATGTTTAGAGCATGATAACTATATGCTACAGGAACATATCATGGCAAAGAAAGGCATGTAATTAAGATACTCAAAGAATACAACAAAATTCCCTTAGTGACCATGAGCTAAAAGGATCAGAAAATAAAATTGCAACCATGTGAACATAGCAAAAACATAAACAGATTTAGACTTAGTGAAAAACTGGAGCATGCAAAACAGACATCAAGTAGGCGTGTTTACGAGCTCGATGCACTCACTACGAGGCATTGCATGACAAACTAAGCATACACCCAGCAAATAGACATGGAATCGAAGCTAGACATGGTAAGAACAACATCATAGCATGCAAAGATCAACTACAACAAGCTCGGCAAAATTGTTAAACATGTTAACAATCTGCCAAGAACATTTTATAGCAAAAGTAGAGCTCGATTGACTCAAGCTAGGGTGCTCCATAATTGCAAACAAAGACATGGATGGATAGAGCACAGCATTATCTATAAAACATCCTTACTGATCATGCTCAAAAGAGGCACGGATCACTAGAAAACAACATGAACATATGGCATAAAAATAATGACAGGGAAAGGACTTGGTGAAATTCTAAGTCCCTGAAATCAGCATCATTGAGTAAGCTACTTTGCATGCTTGCGCTAGTCACCACAAAGATCACAAAAATACATGGCATACACCCCTGTAAAGATGGCATGCCACTCTTCAAAACACATGTAGAGCTCAGGATCATAGCATGCACACATTAATCATGGCAAATATGAGAAAAGTGCATTTGCTGAAACAGATCTGAAACTATCATCAGATAGCCCTCTTCCAATAGCATTTCGGGCATCAAGATGAGCTCAAATGAAAATGATGCAAAATGAAAATGATGCAATGAGATGAAATGATGTACTCTTCGAGGCGAATATTTTGATATGCTACACGCACGAGTCGGAGCTACGATGAGGAAGTTATGGCATGTCAAAGTATGCAAAAAAATTAGGGTTAGGGAAAAAAGTCAACCGAGAGGGATCTAGATCTCAGATCCAGATCGCACGGATTTTCGAGGCGCGGCACTCTCGCCAGAATTGACGACGACGGCGGCGGCCGGTGGAGTTTGGGCGCGGGAAAGCGGGGTCTCGCGGGACGGCACCGGCGTTGGGGGCGTCGGGCGGCTCCGGGCAGAGCGGGCGGCGCGGCGATGGGCTCCGGCCCGAGAAGCGAACGGCGGCGAGGTCGGCAGCCACCGGCGACGAGGCAAGGCAGGGCGGCGCCGGCGGACTCGGGCGGCGCGCGGAGGAGAGGAGCGGCGCGGGGTGCGGTGGAGGCGCGGCCCGGGAGGCGGTGGAGGAGGGTCGGCCGCGGGCTTCCGCGGGCCGCGACGGCGGCGGGCGCTGGGGTGCCACGTGGCACGCTGTGGTTGGCTGGGCGCGGCAGGCGGACTCGTCCGGTTGCGGCCGGACGTGTCCGATGGCGGCGGATCTGAATTTTTAGGGTTAGGGGGAGAGGAGATCTGGGATTTTCGAGGGGAGACCTATTTATAGAGGTAGAGGGAGATAGGAAGCTCCAAATGAGGTGCGGTTTGCGGCCACGCAATCGTGATCGAACGGCCTAGGTGATGGAGGAGGTTTAGGTGGGTTTTGGGCCACTTTGGAGGGGTGTTGGGCTGCAACACACACGAGGCCTTCTCGGTCCCTCGGTTAACTGTTGGAGTATCAAACGAAGTCCAAATGGTACCAAACTTGACAGGTGGTCTACCGGTAGTACAAGGCCGCATGGCAAGTCCAGAAATGTTTAACGCCCACACACGAAAAGAGGTAGAAAGGACCACCGGAGGACATAGGAGCGCTGGAATGCAAAACGGACAACGGGAAAAATGCTCGGATGCATGAGACGAACACGTATGCAAATGCAATGCACATGATGACATGATATGAGATGCATGACAAAGACAAAACACACGGAGACAAAAACCCGACAACGAGGAAATGAAATAACTTAGTTAGTGCCGAAAACGGCAAGAGTTGGAATACAATTAAGGTAAATTACATCCGGGGTGTTACACAGCCACCTTCGGGAGGTCTGCCTATGCCCTAGCCAGCACGGCCCTAACTAGTTCGGATTTGGCGTCTACACTGCCACGTAGCAGCACGAGCTCTCTGGCCAGCACGACATAAGCAACAAGCTGGGCCGCTCCACGACGGGAAGATGTCGGGCAAACATCAGATGAGCCTATCAGAGGACCAGAGGGGCAATAGCCGCGACGTATCTCATGGGGGTGGGGGTTCGGAGAGACACACCTCATTGGCGGGAACAAGTGCCATGTCGTCGCCTTCATTGGGATCGACCACAGCTGCTCTAGTGGACACCCTCCAATGATGTGAGACGAGGAGGGGCATGGGGATGTGGTGGCGGGAGCTTAGGGTTACTCCCCCGAGCTCGGGATCGTGACTTCGTGAGTAAAAAATCATTACATTTTAGTTTACCAAGGAATTTTCCGTGCCGCTCAAACCCTAGCCTAGAGTCACTATTATACCTAAGAGATTCATCCCCACTGTCTTATTTATCTTGACATGCAACTATCCACATCATCAAGTCATTGCATCATGTAAAAACATTTGCCACTAACTCTTCGTGTGCATGCTCCCACTACCGCTTTGTGCGCATGCACACTGCCACAAATAACCATTTATTGGTGCACTCTCAAGCAGCACACTATCCTAAAGTTTTTTTTACTATCCGTATATGTCTTGGCGTCATCCGATCACACTCCAAACCATGAGTCCTTGTCCAATCATTTGTTTAGACTTCACGCATTGTTAATGCGATGGTCTAATTCTACAATCCCAAACGCCGATATTTTTTCATTCCCATTCTCTTGCACTCCCTGTCCATGTTTCGTTTGCCTGCACATTTTTTTTTGAAAAGGAGGTTATCCTCCGGCCTCTACATAAGAAAGATGCATGCGGCCATTTATTAATAAGCAAATAGTCTAACAAAGTGTGTAGGTCTCAACAAGCAAAAGGGCTCTCAAAGAGCTAAAAATAGAAAAACGGGGTAGCCACAACCGGCGGAATAAAGATAGATAGAAAACTAAGCTATCCTATTACATCACCGTCATCCAAACCGGTTGAACATAGCCTGCGCTACCGTCTTCTAATGGATAGACCCAGTAACCATATGCTCCCTGACATCTGTTGGAGTGAGTAGCGACCACATACGGATCAGTGTAGTGGCCCAAAAAATAACCTACAAGAAATGAATATGTGTTGTTCAGTTAAAAACCAAATCGTTCCTGCAGTTCCATATAGCCCATAATAAAACACATACTCCTACACGGATATATTTCGCTGTTTCTGACTCAACTCCATCTAGCCACGTCCCAAATAACGTGTCGATGGTATTCGGAGGAGTAATGTTAAATGCTATGTGAACAGACCGCCATAAAATTTTGGCCACTGGACAATCAAGAAAGAGGTGTTTGATAGATTCATCATGATCGCAGAAGCTACATCTTCGAGATCCTATCCAGTTACATTTTGCCAAATTGTCCTTGGTGAGAATGACTTGTTTGTGGACAAACCACATAAACACTTTAATTTTTAAGGGCACTTTGACTTTCTAAATATGAATAGATTGAGGGATAGAGCCAGAGTTGATAGTATCCAAATACATGGATTTTACCGAAAACACTCCATTC
The DNA here is from genome assembly GCF_003073215.2 of Triticum urartu. NCBI lineage: Eukaryota > Viridiplantae > Streptophyta > Magnoliopsida > Poales > Poaceae > Triticum > Triticum urartu. Next base: position 92,197,394 of record NC_053023.1, on the reverse strand, counting down.
TTGGTTAGTTTCCAGTGCAACTGGTATGGCTGTTGAGAAAGGTGAACATCCATCAATCTTCTCACGAGATGGAGCCAAGTTCCCAACGGTTTGCCGCTAAAGTCCTCCTGAATTGAATATTGAGAGGATTGGACTGTAATACTGTTGCAACGTACGCATCTCTATGCTGAACAATATTATAGAGATAAGGATACTGGATAGCTAGAGGCGTCTCCTCTAGCGATGTATCCTTCCAGAATCTCATGGAAGTACCATCACCAACGATAAATTTTGTCCTTTGGAAGAAGGCTGATTTCATTCTCAGCAGTCCTTCCCAAAACGACGAATCGGTTGGTCTAACCATCACTTGGGATAAGGTTCTAGAATGAAGGTACTTATTGCACAGAATCTGGACCCATGTGGCATCAGTCTCTACGGATAGCTTGTACAACCACTTGTTAAGAAGGCATCTGTTCTTCACCTTTAAATTTTCAATGCCAAGACCACCTTGTGTTAGATGCCTTCGTTCCCTCAAAGCAATCTTTAATCCCAATTTGATTTCATTGCAAACACAGAGGTAACTCATCAAGTTTTTTTTTTCATTTTAAGAATCCACTATTCCCGTGCCACTTTAATATCCCAATTTGGTTCCATTGCATATATCCATGTAGCTCATCGCGCTTTTTTATGGCGGAACTAAGATTTCACCCAATGGGGAAGCATGCATGGTTGTGCATCGGACAATATGACCAAAGGAAACAAGAGCTTCCTAGGTATATTGTGGTGAATGGTTGTAGTATGATGCATGTGGTTGATCCGATGAGAAGCATGATTTCCTCAACATTGGGCCTGATGATTTATTAGTGATACTCAATTTTTATATAAATCAAATTATGAGTGAACTTGTATTTTATTTTTATTTACGAATGTTTTTTTATGAATGCACATCTATAGTTGCTATCGTTGTTTCAGATTTAGCCAAGGGTTGAGATGTCTCTACTGTCTCCACTGTCTTTACTCAATGCCTTTTCCGTCTCATATCACCTCATCGATATATTGTGAAAGTAATAAATTAATAGAACAAAAATCACACCCATTTTCAGCCGTATGATTTGCATTGTTCTTTTTCCATTGATGGTGCGGTGCTTCGTAAACCATTCTGAAAGCGAATTCTCCATTTAACAGATACAAATCTTCGTCGTTGTGAAAATATCCTCGTGTAGTTTAAAACACGATTTACTAATTCTAACCTAGAAAAGCATTAACAAAATTTAACTCCCATGCCATTTGATTGTTCGTGAAAATGTATACAAATGTTTTCCATTTGATTGATTTATTTATTATTTTCAATTTTGAGGTTCATTTTATTTTATCCACACCCCGTGCAACAAGTCACTTGGGGTGAGCAACTGATGTTGCACGTTCGCATATTGACGCACAATTGCATGTCAATTTGTCACCCGTAACTAGAGTTGCACGCCCAACTGCTTTTCATTTTAAAAATACACGGTGACATTTTCTAAACACACATTGGACATTCTCTGAAGACATGTCAAATATTTTTCTAAGATACAAGCCGACATTTTTAAACTACATGGTGAAAATGTTATGAGCACACTTTTCTTTCAAAACATGTCAAACACAATCTAAAATCTAAATGCAATGTCCATATTTTTTTTAGATACGTTGAGCATTTCGTATGATATACAATGATTTTTTTTACATACATCATGATCATTTTTTAAACACATGGTGATTTTTAGTTTATTTACCAAAAAATAGAAACATTTTATGATACATATACAATCACATTATAATACACAACGGATAAACTTTTTATGCATGACGATTATTTTTTTATACAGTACAATGGATATATTTTAGCACATGATGTTTTCTAAATATATAGCATGCACATTTTCAATACAAGTACACGTTGAACATTTTTAATAGAGAATCAACACTTTTCAATATATGGTGAAATATTTTGAATTACACTATGAATATTTTCTAAAAACACAATGAAATTTGAAGTACATGAGAAACAATTTTAAATTTTCCAATGAACATTTTCTTAATACACGATGAAAACTTTTTAGAAAGTGTTGACACATTTAGGAAAAATGGCCATGTAATTGTAGAACTTTATAACGCATGATGACCATTTTTATGTTACATGATAAAAATGTTTGAATTACGCCATGAATAATTTTTATTGCACGACAAACAAGATTTTAAATACATGATGATTTTTTTTCAATATGTGTTGTTGTAACATGATGAACATTTTTAGCACACATATAATATTTATCGAATACATGTGAACATTTATATTTTTTAGCTCATGTATTTTACCCAAAAGAATAAAAAATTGAAAATAAAATAAAATGTCATTACAACCCAAAAGGAAAAAGAAAAGAATAAAATAATAGATCGTTCACTCCCCTAGCATTTTTACAAAGTGTGTTGCTAACATTTTCTGTTTTAGATGAAGTGCGTTACTAGCCCTCTTTACTGACGCAAAAATACCCATGAAAATAGCAGCGCCCACCAGACTGTATACCCCGTGATGTGCAGCCCACCGACATGTTCATTCCCGGCTTCGTCAGCTCTCCATTACTGACTAGTAAATGCCACCTCCAACATTGCGATGTTCCATTAGGATGAAAGTACTTTTCATGCACTTGTCATGTTGCCCAAAGGCTTTTGCACTGTGTATGGAAATAAGGGGCATTTGGGAATTATCGGCGGAGAAGATGTTTAGATACACATGTGTTGACTGGTTTCTTAGTCTTCTAAGTCATTTGAGCCATATTACGTGGGACCAAATTATTTTCATATTTTGGAGAGCCTGACATTTGAGAAATGATCTGATTTTTGGTAAAAGAAAGAAATCTATCTTAGCATCCGCTACCTTTGTGGATAATTATTGGTCATCATTTGTTGCTCATGCCGTACCTCTTGTGGACACAAAAAATAAAGAAAAAGGTCAAATGCATGGATTGAGAACTGTTCCTAATTTGGCGGTGACCAAGATGGATTGGAAGGCCCCGCCTCCAGGTTATATCAAGATTAATGTCGACGCAAGTCCCATGGAGAGCATCAGCGCCACAAGTGTGGATGTGGTGGCTAGAGATTCTTCTGGGTATGTCATTATATCGTCTTGGGATTTCATTGGGTGCTGTAAAAGTGTGGAGGAAGCGGAGCTAAGGGCGTGTATTGCCGGTCTTTATATAGGTGCTATTATTGTTTTTAGTACTCTCCACAATTCTATAATTTTAGAGACTGAATGTGCGTTTGTTGCTGCATCCCTTGCAAATGATCTTTTTGACAGGTCAAATTTGCTCGATTTGAAGAACAAAGCAAGAAGTATCACTAAGCTGATTAATAGCTTACAAATCAACAAGATTAGCCGCTCGGCCAATGGGGTAGCACATTTAATTGCAAAGTTTTGCTTTGATAATAGATCGGATGGTATTCTTATTAATAATGTACCACCTTGTATGGTGAATTCTGTAATGAACGATTGTAACTCTCTTTTGGTTAATTAATATTAGAGGTGGTGTTCAAAAAAAAACATTGCAATGTTCCATTGGTCCACGTAGCAGGAGCATGCGAGCTCGTCCAACATATCACCTCTCTCCTTTTACCACTTTATCACTATCTGGCTCAATTCCTTCTCTCACAATGTTTCTTCGAACTCACTTTTCTTCTCTCTCCTCTAACTCAATAAGAATATTAGCCTTTTTTCAATAACAATATAATTATTACATCCTTATAGCCCGCTTATATCGAGAGTGGATTTTGGAACTTGTGCTCTATGGGGCTTGTTTTTTGAAAAAATTGAAAATCACATTTTAAAGTTTCAAAAATTCTAAGAAACACACATGGACATATAAATGTATACTACATTACTGTAATATTTCATGATGAAATAGGCTTTGGTGTGAGATGCACAAAAAAAAATTATGGACTTGGATAGAGAATAGTGCATGTGCTAGAAATATATGATTTTTTTTGTGTAGCTCTCATCAAAACTTATTTCATCACATAGATGTAGTATAAATCCCTAAGGTTCATGTTTTTTTTCATATTTTTCAAAACTTTTTTTTTGCGGGTGATATTTTTCAAAAACTTTAACATATGATTTTTACTTTTTTTTGAAGAGAGAGCTCCATGTCGCTCGAGCTGAACAGTACCTTAGTTTACTTGCACTCATGAAGTGAATTAAACAGTGGACCTCGAAATAAACAAAGCAAATTAAATACGTACTCCTAATTGATGGGCCCAAGAGCATACAGTTGCCAACATTTGGCCCGCCCGAAGCAGACACCACCACCGACCAAACCCTACATCTCCTCTCCTCACCGTCGCCGCCACTCAGAGCATCTCCAACAGGCGCGGCAAAACGCGCGCCCGCGCGGTAAAAGCAGTTTTTCGCGCGTGTCGGTTGGTTCCGCGCGCTTCAGCGATGGCGGGAAGTAACCGTGCGCGGGAAGCGTTTGCGCGCGCGGGGGAGAAAGCGGCAGGCGGCCCGGTAGATTCGGCGCGCCGCTTCACGCGCGCCTATAAAGTCCCGCGCTTCGCCACGCGCACAGAATAGCCACGTGCCCTCCTCCTCGCAACCTCGCCGCTTCGCCACTTTCTGCGCCACCATCGCGCCACCATGTCGTCGCGCCGCCGGGGTGCTTCGGACTTCCGCGGCGTCCGCGAGCGCCCCAACGGCTGGTACTCCATCAAGATACGGGCCGGCGACGTCTGGCTCGGCCTCGGGACGTTCCGGAGCGCGCGCGAGGCGGCCCGCGCGTACGACGCGGCGGCGTGGCGCTTGGAGAGGCCCCGGTCGCAAATGAATTTCCGGGACGTCTTCACACGCGAGGAGGCGCAGCGCGTCGCCCCTCCGCCGCGTCTCATCACGGACATGGACCGTGCCGACCACTCTCGGCGGCAGCGCCGTCTCCTCGTTGCCGAGGAGGACGAGCGAGCCATGGCGGAGTGGCGCCGTCGCCACCCAGAGGACGTCGACGCCGAGCGTGCCTACTGGGTGGAGAGGACGGCAAGGCGCCGCTCGGAGCGGGCGGACCGGCGTCAGCGGAAGGCAGTGGCGAACGAGCAGTGCGACATCATCTCCGCAGGTGGGAGGTGAAGGAAATATACCCTAGAGGCAATAATAATGTTATTATTTTATTTCCTTATATCATGATAAATGTTTATTATTCATGCTAGAATTGTATTATCCGGAAACATAATACTTGTGTGAATACATAGACAAACCAAACGTCACTAGTATGCCTCTACTTGACTAGCTCGTTAATCGAAGATGGTTATGTTTTCTAACCATAGACATGTGTTGTTATTTGATTAATGGGATCACATCATTAGGAGAATGATGTGGTTGACATGACCCATTCCATTAGCTTAGCACCCGATCGTTTAGTATGTTGCTATTGCTTTCTTCATGACTTATACATGTTCCTATGACTATGAGATTATACAACTCCCATTTACCGGAGGAACACTTTGTGTGCTACCAAACGTCACAACGTAACTGGGTGATTATAAAGGAGCTCTACAGGTGTCTCTAAAGGTGAATGTTGGGTTGGCGTATTTCGATATTAGGATTTGTCACTCCGATTGTCGGAGAGGTATCTCTGGGCCCTCTCGGTAATGCACATCACATAAGCCTTGCAAGCATTACAACTAATGAGTTAGTTGCGAGATGATGTATTATGAAACAAGTAAAGAGACTTGCCGGTAACGAGATTGACTTAGGTATTGAGATACCGACGATCGAATCTCGGGCAAGTAACATACCGATGACAAAGGGAACAACGTATGTTGTTATGCGGTCTGACCGATAAAGATCTTCGTAGAATATGTAGGAGCCAATATGAGCATCCAGATTCCGCTATTGGTTATTGACCGGAGACGTGTCTCGGTCATGTCTACATTGTTCTCGAACCCGTAGGGTCCGCACGCTTAAGGTTTCGATGACAGTTATATTATGAGTTTATGAGTTTTGATGTACCGAAGTTAGTTCGGAGTCCCGGATGTGATCACGAACATGACGAGGAGTCTTGAAATGGTCGAGACATAAAGATTGATATATTGGACAGCTATATTCGGACACCGGAAGTGTTCCGGGTGATTTCGGAGAAAACCGGAGAGCCGGAGGGTTACCGGAACCCCCCCCCCCCCGGGGGAGAAGTAATGGGCCATATGGGCCTTAGTGGAGAGAGAGAGGGGCAGCCAAAGGTGGGCCGCGCGCCTCCTCCCCCCTGGTCCGAATTGGACTAGGAGAGGGGGGCGGCGCCCCCCTTTCCTTCTCCCTCCCCACTTCATTCCCCCTCCTAGTAGGAGTCCTACTCCTACTAGGAGGAGGACTCCTCCTTGGCGCGCCATAGGGGCCGGCCGGCCTCCTCCCCTTGCTCCTTGATATAACGGGGCAGGGGGCACCCCTAGACACATAAGTTGATCCACGTGATCATATTCTTAACCCTGTGCGGTGCCCCCTTCCACCATAATCCTCGATAATATTGTAGCGGTGCTTAGGCGAAGCCCTGCGACGGTAGTACATCAAGATCGTCACCACGCCGTCGTGCTGACGGAACTCTTCCCCGACACTTTGCTGGATCGGAGTCCGGGGGTCGTCATCGAGCTGAACGTGTGCTAGAACTCGAAGGTGCCGTAGTTTTGGTGCTTGATCGGTCGAGCCGTGAAGACGTACGACTACATCAACCGCGTTGTCATAACGCTTCCGCTGTCGGTCTACAAGGGTACGTAGATCACACTCTCCCCTCGTTGCTATGCATCACCATGATCTTGCGTGTGCGTAGGAAATTTTTTGAAATTACTACGTTCCCCAACAGTGGCATCCGAGCGTAGTTTTTATGTGTTGATGTTATTTGCACGAGTAGAACACAAGTGAGTTGTGGGCGATATAAGTCATACTGCTTACCAGCATGTCATACTTTGGTTCCGCGGTATTGTTGGATGAAGCGGCCCGGACCGACATTACGCGTACACTTACGCGAGACCGGTTCTCCCGACGTGCTTTGCACAAAGGTGGCTAGCGGGTGACAGTTTCTCCAACTTTAGTTGAACCGAGTGTGGCTACGCCCGGTCCTTGCGAAGGTTAAAACAGCACCAACTTGACAAACTATCGTTGTGGTTTTGATGCGTAGGTAAGATTGGTTCTTGCTTAAGCCCGTAGCAGCCACGCAAAACTTGCAACAACAAAGTAGAGGACGTCTAACTTGTTTTTGCAGGGCATGTTGTGATGTGATATGGTCAAGACATGATGCTAAATTTTATTGTATGAGATGATCATGTTTTGTAACCAAGTTATCAGCAACTGGCAGGAGCCATATGGTTGTCGCTTTATTGTATGCAATGCAATTGCGCTGTAATGCTTTACTTTATCACTAAGCGGTAGCGATAGTCGTGGAAGCATAAGATTGGCGAGACGACAACGATGCTACGATGGTGATCAAGGTGTCGCGCCGGTGACGATGGTGATCACGACGGTGCTTCGAAGATGGAGATCACAAGCACAAGATGATGATGGCCATATCATATCACTTATATTGATTGCATGTGATGTTTATCTTTTATGCATCTTATCTTGCTTTGATTGACGGTAGCATTTTAAGATGATCTCTCACTAATTATCAAGAAGTTTTCTCCCTGAGTATGCACCGTTGCGAAAGTTCTTCGTGCTGAGACACCACTGATGATCGGGTGTGATAGGCTCTACGTTCAAATACAACGGGTGCAAAACAGTTGCACACGCAGAATACTCAGGTTATACTTGACGAGCCAAGCATATACAGATATGGCCTCGGAACACAGAGACCGAAAGGTTGAGCGTGAATCATATAGTAGATATGATCAACATAGCGATGTTCACCAATGAAACTACTCCATCTCACGTGATGATCGGACATGGTTTAGTTGATTTGGATCACGTAATCACTTAGAGGATTAGAGGGATGTCTATCTAAGTGGGAGTTCTTTAGTAATATGATTAATTGAACCTAAATTTATCATGAACTTAGTACCTGATAGTATCTTGCTTGTTTATGTTTGATTGTAGATAGATGGCCCGTGCTGTTGTTCCGTTGAATTTTAATGCGTTCCTTGAGAAAGCAAAGTTGAAAGATGATGGTAAAAATTACACGGACTGGGTCCGTAACTTGAGGATTATCCTCATTGCTGCACAGAAGAATTACGTCCTAGAAGCACCGCTGGGTGCCAGGCCTGCTGCTGGAGCAACACCAGATGTTATGAATGTCTGGCAGAGCAAAGCTGATGACTACTCGATAGTTCAGTGTGCCATGCTTTACAGCTTAGAATCGGGACTTCAACGACGTTTTGAACGTCATGGAGTATATGAGATGTTCCAGGAGTTGAAGTTAATATTTCAAGAAAATGCCCGGATTGAGAGATATGAAGTCTCCAATAAGTTCTATAGCTGCAAGATGGAGGAGAACAGTTCTGTCAGTGAGCATATACTCAAAATGTCTGGGTATAATAATCACTTGATTCAATTGGGAGTTAATCTTCCAGATGATTGCGTCATTGACAGAATTCTCCAATCACTGCCACCAAGCTACAAGAGCTTTGTGATAAACTATAATATGCAAGGGATGAATAAGACTATTCCCGAGCTCTTCGCAATGCTGAAAGCTGCGGAGGTAGAAATCAAGAAGGAGCATCAAGTGTTGATGGTCAACAAGACCACTAGTTTCAAGAAAAAGGGCAAAGGGAAGAAGAAGGGGAACTTCAAAAAGAACAACAAGCAAGTTGCTACTCAAGAGAAGAAACCCAAACCTGGACCTAAGCCTGAAACTGAGTGCTTCTACTACAAGCAGACTGGTCACTGGAAGCGGAACTGCCCTAAGTATTTGGCGGATAAGAAGGATGGCAAGGTGAACAAAGGTATATGTGATATACATGTTATTGATGTGTATCTTACTAATTCTCGCAGTAGCACCTAGGTATTTGATACTGGTTCTGTTGCTAATATTTACAACTCGAAACAGGGACTACGTATTAAGCGAAGATTGGCTAAGGACGGGGTGACGATGCGCGTGGGAAATGGTTCCAAAGTTGATGTGATCGCAGTCGACACGCTACCTCTACATCTACCTTCGGGATTAGTATTAGACCTAAATAATTGTTATTTGGTGCCAGCGTTAAGCATGAACATTATATCTGGATCTTGTTTGATGCGAGATGGTTATTCATTTAAATCAGAGAATAATGGTTGTTCTATTTATATGAGTAATATCTTTTATGGTCTTGCACCCTTAAAGAGTGGTCTATTCTTATTAAATCTCGATAGTAGTGACACACATATTCATAATGTTGAAGCCAAAAGATGCAGAGTTGATAATGATAGTGCAACTTATTTGTGGCACTGCCGTTTGGGTCATATCGGTGTAAAGCGCATGAAGAAACTCCATACTGATGGGCTTTTGGAACCACTTGATTATGAATCACTTGGTACTTGCGAATGGTGCCTTATGGGTAAGATGACAAAAACACCGTTCTCCAGTACTATGGAGAGAGCAACAGATTTGTTGGAAATCATACATACAGATGTATGTGGTCCGATGAATGTTGAGGCTCGTGGCGGATATCGTTATTTTCTCATCTTCACAGATGACTTAAGCAGATATGGGTATATCTACTTCATGAAACATAAGTCTGAAACGTTTGAAAAGTTCAAAAAATTTCAGAGTGAAGTTGAAAATCATCGTAACAAGAAAATAAAATTCCTACGATCTGATCGTGGAGGAGAATATTTGAGTTACGAGTTTGGTGTACATTTGAAACAATGTGGAATAGTTTCGCAACTCACGCCACCTGGAACACCACAGCGTAATGGTGTGTCCGAACATCGTAATCGTACTTTACTAGATATGGTGCGATCTATGATGCCTCTTACTGATTTACCGCTATCGTTTTGGGGATATGCTCTAGAGACGGACGCATTCACGTTAAATAGGGCACCATCAAAATCCGTTGAGACGACGCCTTATGAACTATGGTTTGGCAAGAAACCAAAGTTGTTGTTTCTGAAAGTTTGGGGCTGCGATGCTTATGTGAAAAAGCTTCAACCTGATAAGCTCGAACCCAAATCGGAGAAATGTGTCTTCATAGGATATCCAAAGGAAACTATTGGATACACCTTCTATCACAGATCCGAAGGCAAGACTTTTGTTGCTAAATTTGGAAACTTTCTAGAGAAGGAGTTTCTCTCAAAAGAAGTGAGTGGGAGGAAAGTAGAACTTGACGAGGTAACTGTACCTGCTCCCTTATTGGAAAGTAGTACATCACAGAAACCAGTTTCTGTGACAACTACACCAATTAGTGAGGAAGCTAATGATAATGATCATGAAACTTCATAACAAGATACTACTGAACCTCGTAGATCAACCAGAGTAGGATCCGCGCCAGAGTGGTACGGTAATCCTGTTCTGGAAGTCATGCTACTAGATCATGATGAACCTACGAACTATGAAGAAGCGATGGTGAGCCCAGATTCCGCAAAATGGCTTGAAGCCATGAAATCTGAGATGGGATCCATGTATGAGAACAAAGTATGGACTTTGGTTGACTTGCCTAATGATCAGAAAGCAATGGATCTTCAAGAAGAAGACTGACGCTGAAAGTAATGTTACTGTCTACAAAGCTCGACTTGTCGCAAAAGGTTTTCGGCAAGTTCAAGGGATTGACTACGATGAGACCTTCTCACCCGTAGCGATGCTTAAGTCTGTCTGAATCATGTTAGCAATTGCCGCATTTTATGATTATGAAATTTGGCAAATGGATGTCAAAACTGCATTCCTGAATGGATTTCTGCAAGAAGAGTTGTATATGATGCAGCCGGAAGGTTTTGTCAATCCAAAGGGAGCTAACAAAGTGCGCAAGCTCCAGCGATCCATTTATGGACTGGTGCAAGCCTCTCGGAGTTGGAATAAACGCTTTGATAGTGTGATCAAAGCATTTGGTTTTATACAGAATTTTGGAGAAGCCTGTATTTACAAGAAAGTGAGTGGGAGCTCTGTAGCATTTCTGATATTATATGTAGATGACATATTACTAATCGGAAATGATATAGAATTTCTGGATAGCATAAAAGGATACTTGAATAAAAGTTTTTCAATGAAAGACCTTGGTGAAGCTGCCTACATATTGGGCATCAACATCTATAGAGACAGATCTAGACGCTTAATTGGACTTTCACAAAGCACATACCTTGACAAAGTTTTGAAAAAGTTCAAAATGGATCAAGAAAAGAAAGGATTCTTACCTGTGTTACAAGGTGTGAAATTGAGTAAGACTCAAAGTCCGACCAATGCAGAAGATAGAGAGAAAATGAAAGATGTTCCCTATGCTTCAGCCATAGGCTCTATCATGTATGCAATGCTGTGTACCAGACCTGATGTGTGTCTTGCTATAAGTCTAGCAGGGAGGTACCAAAGTAATCCAGGAGTGGATCACTGGACATCGGTCAAGAACATCCTGAAATACCTGAAAAGGACTAAGGATATGTTTCTCATATATGGAGGTGACAAAGAGCTCATCATAAATGTTTACGTTGATGCAAGCTTTGACACTGATCCGGACAATTCTAAATCGCAAACCGGATACGTGTTTACATTAAACGGTGGAGCTGTTAGTTGGTGCAGCTCTAAACAAAGCGTTGTGGCGGGATCTACATGTGAAGCGGAGTACATAGCTGCTTCGGAAGCAGCAAACGAAGGAGTCTGGATGAAGGAGTTCATATCTGATCTAGATGTCATACCTAGTGCATCGGGTCCAATGAAAATCTTTTGTAACAATACTGGTGCAATTGCCTTGGCAAAGGAATCCAGATTTCACAAGAGAACCAAGCACATCAAGAGACGCTTCAATTCCATCCGGGATCTAGTCCAGGTGGGAGACATAGAGATTTGCAAGATACATACGGATCTGAATGTAGCAGACCCGTTGACTAAGCCTCTTCCACGAGCAAAACATGATCAACACCAAAGCTCCATGGGTGTTAGAATCATTACTGTGTAATCTAGATTATTGACTCTAGTGCAAGTGGGACACTAAAGAAAATATGCCCTAGAGGCAATAATAATGTTATTATTTTATTTCCTTGTACCATGATAAATGTTTATGATTCATGCTAGAATTGTATTATCCGGAAACATAATACTTGTGTGAATACATAGACAAACCAAACGTCACTAGTATGCCTCTACTTGACTAGCTCGTTAATCAAAGATGGTTATGTTTCCTAACCATAGACATGTGTTGTCATTTGATTAATGGGATCACATCATTAGGAGAATGATGTCGTTGACATGACCCATTCTATTAGCTTAGCACCCGATCGTTTAGTATGTTGCTATTGCTTTCTTCATGACTTATACATGTTCCTATGACTATGAGATTATGCAACTCCCGTTTACCGGAGGAACACTTTGTGTGCTACCAAACATCACAACGTAACTGGGTGATTATAAAGGAGCTCTACAGGTGTCTCCAAAGGTGAATGTTGGGTTAGCGTATTTCGAGATTAGTATTTGTCACTCCGATTGTCGGAGAGGTATCTCTGGGCCCTCTCGGTAATGCACATCACATAAGCCTTGCAAGCATTAGAACTAATGAGTTAGTTGCGAGATGATGTATTACGAAACGAGTAAAGATACTTGCCGGTAACGAGATTGAACTAGGTATTGAGATACCGACGATCGAATCTTGGGCAAGTAACATACCGATGACAAAGGGAACAACGTATGTTGTTATGCGGTCTGTCCGATAAAGATCTTCTAGAATATGTAGGAGCCAATATGAGCATCCAGGTTCCGCTATTGGTTATTAACCGGAGACGTGTCTCGGTCATGTCTACATTGTTCTCGAACCCGTAGGGTCCGCACGCTTAAGGTTTCGATGACAGTTATATTATGAGTTTTGATGTACCGAAGTTAGTTCGGAGTCCCGGATGTGATCACAGACATAACGAGGAGTCTCGAAATGGTCGAGACATAAAGATTGATATATTGGACGGCTATATTCGGACACCGGAAGTGTTCCGGGTGATTTTGGAGAAAACCGGAGAGCCGGAGGGTTACCGGAACCCCCGGGGAGAAGTAATGGGCCATATGGGCCTTAGTGGAGAGAGAAAGGGGCAGCCAAAGGTGGGCCGCACGCCTCCTCCCCCCTGGTCCAAATTGGACTAGGAGAGGGGGGGCGGCGCCCCCCTTTCCTTCTCCCTCCCCACTTCTTTCCCCTCCTAGTAGGAGTCCTACTCCTACTAGGAGGAGGACTCCTCCTTGGCGCGCCATAGGGGTCGGCCGGCCTCCTCCCCTTGCTCCTTGATATACGGGGGCAGGGGGCACCCTTAGACACATAAGTTGATCCACGTGATCATATCCTTAGCCGTGTGCGGTGCCCCCTTCCACCATAATCCTCGATAATATTGTAGCGGTGCTTAGGCGAAGCCCTGCGACGGTAGTACATCAAGATCGTCATCACGTCGTCATGCTGACGGAACTCTTCCCCGACACTTTGCTGGATCGGAGTCCGGGGATCGTCATCGAGCTGAACGTGTGCTAGAACTCGAAGGTGCCGTAGTTTCGGTGCTTGATCGGCCGGGCCGTGAAGACGTACGACTACATCAACCGCGTTGTCATAACGCTTCCGCTGTCGGTCTACAAGGGTACGTAGATCACACTCTCCCCTCGTTGCTATGCATCACCATGATCTTGCGTGTGCGTAGGAATTTTTTTGAAATTACTACGTTCCCCAACAGGAGGTCGTTCTTCACCTCGGACGATGAACGTTGGGACGACATATGGCTCTCAACCTCGGACGACACCGACGAGAATGATGATGGTGATGGTAGCGACTTGGAGTAGTTTTCTATCTATGTATGCCGTAGTAGTTTGTATCTATCTATCTATGCTGTAGTAGTATCTATCTATCTATGTATGTCGAACTATCTATCTATCTATGCCGTAGTAGTTGCACCGATGTAAAATATCTTTGTATCGTTTTTTTATCTATGTAATTTTAATTTAAAAAATATTGTAGAATGAGTGCGCGCTGCATTTTACCGCGCCTGCTGAAGCTGCGCGTGCGCGCGGCTTTTCAGCGCGGCTGCTGGAGCAAACGCTGCGCGCCGCGCCAAACCAGGCGATGGGCGCGCGCCAAATCCGTTTTTACCACGCGGCGCGTTGGGCGCCTGTTGGAGATGCTCTCATTCACAGACACCTCCTTGCTCCTCACTCGTCGCTCGCCTCTTCGCCCGAAACCTTAGCCGGGCTCCTCGTGCTCTGCTCTCCTCCCGCCGCCGGCGGCCATGGACGCGGAGCAGCTCCTGCCGTACATCTACACCTGCCTCCCCGAGCCGCCAGTCTCCCACACCGCCCGCCTCGCCGCCCGCCGTACCGCCCCCTACCACGGCGTCGACCGCATTAGCGGCCTCTCCGACGCGCTCCTCCACGACATCGTCTCCCGCCTCTCCTTCAAGGAAGCAGCGCGCACCGCCGTGCTCGCCACGCGCTGGCGCCGGGTCTGGCTCTCCGCGCCGCTCGTCCTCGTTGATACCCACCTCCTGGAGTAAATGGCACCGGCGGTCCGAGAACTTGCGCTGCGGATGCACTTAAGTCACGGTACTTGCAAAGCGAAGAAACCCGTCATAGAACTTGCATTACGGGTGCAGATAGGTCACACAGGTCATCTGAACCGGCCAGCTGTCCGGTTTTCTCCCTCTAACGGTCAAGCGCGATAAATTTGTTCACGACTTTAAAAATATATGTGATTCGTGACTTTAAAAAAATGTTCGTGAACGATAAATTTGAAAACTATTTGTTCACGACTTTAAAAAAATGTCCGCGAACATTTCAAAAAATATATTCGTGACCCACGACTTTAAGAAAATGTTCGTGAACCATAAATTTGAAAACTATTTGTTCACGACTTTAAAAAAATGTTCGCGAACGTTTAAAAAAATATATTTGTGATCCGCGACTTTAAAAAATTGTCCGCGAACGATAAATTAAAAATAATTGTGATTAGTGACTTTAAAAAGATGTCCAGGAACGAAAAATTTGAAAATGTTTTTGAATGATAAATTTAAAAATGTTCGTGAATGATTAATTTGAAAACTATTTATTGACGGCATTAAAAAAAGGTCGAGAACGATAAATTTGAAAAATATTTTTGATTCGTGAACAATTTTTTTAAGTTGTGAGCATTAAAAAAATTGTGATTCACGACTTTAAAAAAATTCGCGAACGATAAATTAAAAAAAATTATGATTCGTGACTTTAAGAAAATGTCCATGATTTTTTTTGAAAATGCTTGCGAATGATAAATTTGAAAATTTGGTGAATGATTAATTTGAAAACTATTTGTCCACGACTTTAAAAAAATTTGAGAACGATAAATTTGAAAAATATTTGTGATTTGTGAACATTTTTTTAAGTTGTGAACAGTTAAAAAAATATTTGTGATTCGCCACTTTAAAAAAAGTTCGCAAACATTAAATTTGAAAAGATTTATTAAAAACATTTGTGACTCGTGATTTTAATAAATGTCCATGAATGAAAATTTTGAAAATGTTTGCGAACAATAAATTTGAAAATGTTCATGAAGGATTAATTTGAAAAATATTTGTTCACGACTTTAAAAAATGTTCGCGAATGATAAATTTGAAAAATATTTGTGATTTGCGAACATTTGTTTTAAGTGGTGAACATTTAAAAAAATGGTTGTGATTCGCGAATTTAGAAAAAAATTCTCGGACGATAAATTAGAAAATATTTATTAAAAATATTTGTGATTCGTGACTTTATAAAAATGTCCAGGAACGAAAAATTTGAAATGTGACCTATCTGCACCCGCAACGCAAGTTTTATGACGGGTTTTTCTCGAAAATAGAACAGGCCGGTTCAAATGGCATATGTGACCTATCTGCACCCGCAATGCAAGTTTTATGACGGGTTTTTTCAGTTACAAATACCGTGACTTAAGTGCACCCGCAGCGTAAGTTCTCGGACCGCCAGTGCCATCTACTCCTCCTGGACCACTGGCCCCCGACCCGCGCCGACGCGCTGGCCGTCTCGGCCGCGGTGTCGCGCGCCCTCGCCGCTCACCCCGGGCCCTTCCGCTGCGTCTACCTCCTCTGCACCCCCATGGACGCGTGCCACGCCAAGCTCAAGCGCTGGCTCCGTCTCATGGCCGCCAAGGGCGTCCAGGAGCTCGTCCTCGTCAACCGCCCCTGCCCGCGCGAGGTGAATCTCCCCGGCACGCTCTTCCGCATCGCCACCCTCACCCGCCTCTACGTCGGCGTCTGGAAGTTCCCTGATGTGGCCTGCCTCGGCGACGCCTCCTTCCCCAACCTCCGCGAGCTCGGCATCTTCGGCGTCGTCATGGAGGATGGGGACGTCGAAGCCATCGTCGCCAGCAGCCCCGTTCTGGAGATCCTCAACATTCAAGGGAGCGTGAAGGGGTTGGGCCTCCGCCTCGTCAGCCAGAGCCTCCTGTGCGTGCAGATCTTCGATTCCGTGATGGAGAGCGTCGTCATGGCGGACACCCCGCGCCTCAAGCGGCTCATCCTGTACAAGGTTCGGCGATCTCTAAACCCTGCCAGTGGCTTGCGCACCGGGATCAACATTGGCAATGCCCCCAACCTGAAATCGTTCGGGTACCTGGAGCCAGGAAAGTGCGCCCTTGAGGCCGGCGGCACCATCATCATGGTAGATCACCTATCTAAACTTTCCATTTGTTCAATTGGCAAAGATGTTCAATTCAATGTCTGATCTTTCTTTGTTGAATAATTGGGCGCATTCCATTCCAGCCTGGGATGAAGCCAAGCGCAAGCACTATGTTCACAAGCGTGACTACGCTGAGCCTGAATGTGCGTTTTGGAGTCCATGATGATGCCAAGATGGTGGCCACTTTCCTGAAGTGCTTTCCTAATGCGTCGAGTCTGCATATCAGGGTACTCATCTTCATCACCACCTACTATAAGCTCCTAGCATTATATACAATGAAAGAAATAGTGTGCCATTGCAAAACAGCGCCGTCCTTAAAATACACTATTAGCATTCTATATTGCGTTCTCGCTTCATTCACTTGCTATTAGTGAGACATCGTACATTGGTTTATTTAGCAAGACATTGCTTAGAATGGTTTAGCATGCTATTAGCAGCGCTACTATCTTTTCAGTTATTATCCATCATCTTTTTAGTGTTGCTGCTGCAATGCATAATTCATCAGTAGTTAACTGTTCACTGACTTAACCAATCTGCAGTGTGAAAGATGTGATGAACCCACTGGCAAGCTCGAACTTAATAAGTTCTGGGATGAGGTTGGCCCTATCGTGAGCATTATGTTGCGCGTCGAGATTATGACTATCCGTGAATTCAGAGGGGAGGAAGGCAAGATGGCTTTTCTCAAGTACTTCCTGCAGAACGCAAGGGTGCTGAGGCATGCGGTGTTCATCTTCCGCAATCCTGATTTATCTTCAATTTCAAGGGCGAAAGGGCGCTCCATAGCGGGGAATCTGACTAATTTGACATGGGGCAGTACTAAAGACTGCGGATTCATGGCGTATGGGAGTTCAGATCCTGAAGGAGGCAGACCATGTTGCTTCAAAACCGGAGCAGATTTTTCTTGTGACCCTTTTTGCTGGTGAAGTTAAAAGCACCAACATGTTTCATCATCCAAGCTTAATGTCCGTTGGAGTGGTCAGTGTTCTTTTGCAACATCGTACAAGCGATCGTTTTGGGCAGTGTTCTTGGTTCTAGCATGGTGTTTTGGGCAGTGTTCTTGGTTCTAGCATGGTTAGCTTGAAGTGTTGAGGTCAGTGGCGCTACTATTCATGGACTATTACTCCTATGCATATGTCAGCATGTGTTTTCTTTAAGTAGATGAATGCTGCTTTAGCTTCTGCTGGGCTTATCTTGGTAGTGATGGTTGCCTGATAAAACCAGACTGTAAAACTGGATGTTGTTTGGCTTGAATGAAATGGGGTATGGTGAAAAGCCCTGACGTTCGCATGCATGAGCCTTGTTGAAACTAATCCCTTTGGCTTAAGTAGTGGGTATGGTTTGATAGAACTTACATATACCTATATAATAGGTACTTCCTCCGTTCCAAAATAGATGACTCAACTTTGTACAAGAGGGAGTACGTGCTAAGCTAGCGTGATGGACTATCAATACTCCTTATGCATGCCAGTATGTGTTTTGTTTAAGTAGATGGTGAAAGTTGATTTAGCTCTGCTGGTTTTATCTTGGTAGTGATGGTCTGATGGTTGCCTGATAAAACTAGATGGTAAAACTGGATGTTGTTTGGCTTCAATGAATTGGGACATCCATATTTCAACATTATCAATGTTTGACTACAGTACTTTCAAAACGATAAATCCTGGAGCTACCCATGTAAACCCTTTTCCCACATCCACGACTTGTCACTTGGCTGTGAAATCTTCCTCTAGCTGCTAGTACTACACAAGAGTTAATGCTAGAGCAATGCTACAGTGGAGCATGCATCATCCGTTCAAAGACTGCAAGTTTGTTGCATCATATCATCACACAAAACTATTGCTGATCTTTTTTGAGGCATTTCTCTATTATTGATGAATTGTTGATTGTCTTGGGCACCATAAACCGCGGGCTGCAAGAAAAATCTCGGCCCACGGTGATGAACAAAAAAGGAATTTTATGAATCATTGAGCGTTTTTACACATTGACGAACATTTTTTTATTTTGCTACAAAAAAATGTTCACGGATTTGGGAAGAAAAGAAAAAAAGAAAAAAGAGAACTCAAGAAAAACAAAAGGAAACTAAACGGGACATGGGCCGGCCCATACGAACGCCCACCGCACCAGGGGGGTGCGCGCCAGGTCGCTCAGCGGCGCCCTATGCGCCATATAGGAACCCGCGCGCAAGAGCTATGTCTCGCCTGTGGCACTTCCACTTATGGGCCGCTTCCTGGAAGCGGTTTTGAGAAGATTCTATAGACCGGTTTTAGAAGCTTCCGCGTGGGCTTTTTCCCTTCTTTGTTTCTGTGAGATGGTTTTCCACTTATTTTCATTGTGTTTTTTGGGGGGTTTCGTGTTTGTTTGTTTTTACTATTTTTTTTCAAATACATGTTGATTTTTCTAATACAGGTTGAACAATTCTCGTATGAACCCTGAATAGTTTTTAGGAATGCGCTAAAAAAATCAAGTACATGTTGAACATTTTTGAAATGCACACTGAATAATTTGTATACATGTTAAACATTTTATAGATACACAATGAACATTTTCCAAATACACGTTGAGCATTTTTTTGAATGCATATTAAACACTTGTCAAATGCACATTGAACATTTTTTAAATACGCGGTAAATATTTTTTTAACACACATTGAATATTTTTTATAAATGGCATGAATATTTTTTTAAACGTGTGAAACTTCTTTAAGTGTTACGATTTCCGTGAAAGCTATGAAGCATTTTTCCACAATCACACGAACAAATTTGTACATTGTACAAATATATATATTTAATATGTCACAAATACAATTTTGTAACGCATGAATATATTTTAAATGTGATGATTTCTATGAATGTTATGAACATTTTAAAAAGACTAGATAATTGCCACTGCCTTACGACGAGGGCATAAATATTCCCACTTAACGGAACGAGGCGGAGCGCGCGGATGCCGCTGCCATTGATGCCCTCCTACAGGTGGAACCGGACGTCTTGGACTTGAACCGGGCGGCAGAGGCTCAACTCGATGTGGAGCGCGCGGATGCCGCTCTCATCGAATCACTACGTCGTTGTGATACACACCCTCTACGGGCCAACGTTGTTGAGCCCGGCCACCGCCGTGATGCTACTATCTGCTGAAGCAAGGCCGGGGAAGCACTTGGAGGAGCCCCGATAGGTCTGCAGGGTCGTCGGGCTCGCGGACCACCACCCCTCTATACTCCGCCAGCAGTGATGGCTCCGACTCCGACTTGGGCTTGAGTAGGGGGCCGCCAGAGCCTGTCCCAGGCTCGGGCTTGGGCACGAGTAGGGGCGCGCGCAAGCTCGTCCTGGGCTCGGGCTTTGGGACTAGCAGGGGCGTCGTGGGAGCTCGACCTCGGTCCGGCTTTGGGATGCTCAGGCCGGCGTCGCGGACTGTAGAGCTCGTCCCCGGCGTCCCTGGCTCCGGCTTAGGAACGCTGAGGCCCCTCCTGCTGCTGGCACCATCGCCGCCTCCTGCAGATGTGGGTGTGGCCCGCGGTGTGGATCGAGCCGTGGTCCGCGGCGGCGAAACCCGGTCACCATCGTCCAGACCGAGCTGCTCGCGGCACACGGCCATGAAATCAGGGAAGGATTGTGACCGGGTTGGCGTCGGACTGTAGAGCCCGTCCCAGAAGGCGTACCTCTCATCGATGTTGTTCTGTGACGCTGGGTAGCAGCCGTCGTAGTGCTGGATGCGGGCGGCGTTCTCCTCCATCAGGATCTCCGACCACCGCTGGTTGTTAGGCGCGTAGCGCTGCTTGGACCGCTCCTTCGGCGGCAGGCTTTGGCAAAATTCACGTAGTGCGCGCAGAATGGTCGGCGTGCCGACGCTGGGGACATGCTCCACCGTAAGGCCCTCTATGCACAAGTGCTATCCGACCGGCAGGTGCGTGTCCGGCGGCACCATGATGCCGCGGCAGCCGAGGAGCGACGTCTCGTCGACCTGGAGGGTGCGCTGCATGCCGAGAATGAAGAGCGTGTGTCGTCGTTCCAGGCCGCTACTTCCCACCCCACCATCGTGCCTGGCAATTTTTTGCGGCTACGAAAGGGGAGACATCTAGGGTTCAGTGGACGTGGCTAGGGTTTGGTGGAGGCACACGACGAAGAAGGCTGTGGGGCAGCGATGGGAGGGGAGGGGATTGTGACAGGAGTGGGTGAACACCGTTGTGCCGTGTGGCTATAAAGTGCATTAATAGGCGTGTTGCGGGCACGCCGGTGACGCTGCTCCTCGCATGGGAAACCGCATGGTGCGTACTCGCCGGTGTGAAACTGCCGACGTGACCACGATGTGACTACTCATGCATGCGAGCAAGCACACGGTCAATTGTAGAGCGCCACCTGGCACGATGTGTCAACCCACACGTCAGTAATAGCGCCGGCTAGCAGTCAACTCCCTTTGACCAACGACAAACCCCCGTTTGGGCATTGGTGAGGATGGGTGGTGCGGTGGACGGGAAAAGTGAGAAAAAGAGTTTGCTTGGGCAAAACCGAGCAGGACTAAGCAATGAGGGGCACAGAAACAGAAATTCCTTGTGCTTATGTGCTTCTCACAAAAGCGAAATTATACTTCCTAAAAAGGGAAAACACTGCCTATGCTATTGCGAGAAGCAAAACTATGCTTTTCGAAAAGGCAAAAACTTAGTTGTGCTTCTAAAATTAAATGAAAAAGCATGACTGTGTTGGGGCCCCGCATCAATAATTATCGAGCTGAATTGGGGCTGCCAAATGCTCATCGAACGGTCCTAAGGTCGTTTGGATCTAAAACTAATATCCGAACGTTCGGAAATTAGAAATTTCGTTTTTTTGAAATGGTTCACTATTCTTGATCTTTCTTCAGGCATTTCTCTTTCGCTGATGAATCGTGCATTTGTCTTGACCTCTTGGCATCATGCACCGTGGGCTGCAAAAAATCTCTGCCCACGGTGAAGCAAAATTATCAACCTTTCCTGGATTTGTACTTCCTGGCGCAGCTCCCGAACGCTATTAGATTGAGGCAACCAAGTCCGGCCATCATCCAGAAGAAGCGATCCAGGTGACCCTCATTCAGGTCGTCGGGGATCCACCCCGGCGCGCCGCCAGTCGCCGTCGCCCACTGCACGGTCGTCAGTAGGAACGAGCTAAGGTAGCCGCCGGCCGCTATTGCAAGGAGCCCGAGCGCCGTGCACACGGTCTTCATCGCGGCCGGCGCCTGGCCGTAGAAGAAGTCGAGCTGCCCGATGGTGGTGAGCACCTCGCCCACGCCCATCAGCGCGTACTGCGGCGCCTGCCATAGCACGCTCGTCGAGTTTGGCGCAGCACGGAGGCGCGCCGTCTCTAGAAGCGCTGCAGAGGCCATCGCGAGCACGGGCATGGCGAGTCCGGCACCGATCCTCTGCAGCTCCGAGATGCCTTTCTCCCTCCCGGTGAGCCTCCTGGCAGCCGGAACGAAAGCCCGGTCGTAGAGCGGGACCAGGAGGATGATGGTGAGTATATCGAAGGTGGACATGGATGCCGGCGGGACGCGCACGGAGCCGACGGTGGCGTCCATCGCCATGCCTTGCTCGACGAATGTCGACGTGACCTGCGCCGACACGGCATAGAAGAACACGACGGACGCCCAGAGCGGCAGCATCCTCACGAGAATCTTGAACTCCTCGACCTGCGTGACGACGCAGAGTCTCCACGGGCTGGTCCGCGCTGGCGCGGCTGCCGCCTCCACCTCCTTGTCCGAAGCCACGAGAATGGCGGCCTTGTCGAAGAATCTGATCAAGCAAGCAGCATATCAGTCATTCAGTCTAGTGGTAACCAAGCACGCGACGCGAGGTAAACTCAGAGGATTGTAGTAACTGACTGGAGATCGGTGGTGTGGTCGATCCTCGGAACTCCGGCGAGGCCGTCCTCCAGCATGCCGTAGAGCAGAGAGCTATCGGCCGGAAGCTCGATGCCGCACTTTCTCACGGCAGCGACGACGACCTGGCACACTCGGATGAGCGGGCTGCCGCGGGTACGCTGAAATCTATACGTCCGCAACGCCGCAACCAGGCAAGACAGGCCGGCGGCCAGGACGACCGCTGGGATGGTGAGGCCCAGTGCCCAGCCGCAGTGATCCTGCACCCACACGATGGCCGTGCTGGATATGAGCGACGCGCAGTTCATGTTGAATATGTACCAGTTGAAGAAGGAGCCCTTGGTGGCGCGCTCCGACGGATCGCCGTCGTCGAACTGGTCGGCGCCGAAGGACATGAGGCACGGCCGGAGGCCGCCCAAGCCAATGGCGATCATGTAGAGGCCGAGAAACAAGACGAATTCCTGAGACGGCACAATGTTGGACGACACGATGTTCTTGACGAGCAGCGGCAGGTACGCTGAGAGAGCTGTCATCAGCATCCCCTGCAAGCGAAAACAGAGAGCTGTCAAAGTCTAATAATCTTGCAGAATTCAATTCAAGTCAGGATCAGGCAAAAACTTACTGCGACGCCGATGAAGCAGGAGACGACCATGGTGCGGTACCTTCCGCAGTAGGAGTCTGCGACGACGGCGCCGCCGAGAGGCATGAGGAAGCAGGTGGCCTGCCAGGTGGACACGTTCCTCGCCGCCGCGACGTTGCTCTGGCCCAGGACGCCGGTGAGGTACGTGATGAGGTTGAAGGAGATGCCGTGGAAGGCCAGGCAGTAGCAGAACTCGGTGCCTGCGTGGCACACCATCGATCAAACTAAATTAACCATCACGCAGAGACACCATCGATCCAAGATTAAAACTGAACTAATCATCATCACACAAAGAATTTTATTACTAGTACCGAGAACAGGTGAATAAAGAAGAAATAAATTACCAAGAATTGAGCGGCACGCGCGCCATCCACCCGTGCGATTCTTGAGCGCCGGGTTCCCGTCGAAATCAAGGGACCCGTCGGTGGTGTACGCCTCCGCCGCCTGCAACGGCGATCCCCACCAAAGTTAACAGCGAGACATCATCCATCTCAGGGGTTGAAATAATACACAGGCGAAAGGGAGAAAGAAAATGAAGGAGGCAAGGCTAGGGGGACCAGACCTCGGCGGGAAGGCCGGCAAGCAGGGCCACCGTGTGCTCGCCGGTGGAGGCCATGGCGGGAGCTTGGGAGCGTACACCTGTCATTTGTAAGATGCTGCAATTGGGCCGTGCAGGCAGCCTCGTCCTCTAAGCTGGCCCCATGTTGTTGGCATAGAGAAAATTTCCGCAGACTATAATTAAAACAGCAAGAGCATCTCCAATGGGACAAGGGGAAGCGTTTGTGTAGACTCTTAGGCCTCTTTTGGTTCATAGGATAGGATTATCATAGGAATAGGAATCTTGTAGGAAATGGGATGACGTGTATCTCAAATCCTATAAATAGGAATAGGAAACAAGATGTCATTTGGTTGACACCAAAGGAATTTTTCCCATTGAGTCTAGGCTCTTTTTTATTTTCCTATGAAATGTGGAGGATACGAACCAATCCTATATACGAATAGGAATCCATTCCTATGAACCAAAAGGCTCTAAAGGAAAAAATCTTATAAGAATCCTATCCTCTAAAATTCCTATGAAATTCCTCTAAACCAAAGGAGGCCTAGGAAAGATTAAATATCACAAAACTGCTCCTGGACTCGGTCCAGGGCCAGGGCAAGAGGGTGCTGTGGACCAGCATAGGCGCGATGCTATGGTCCCTGTGGCTGACATGCAACGAACTTACCATTGAAGGACAGCTCCCGACGCATCCGGCTAATATTATCTATAAATGCTCTTTCCTCTTGCAGCAATGGAGTCCGTTGGTGAAGCCGAAGGACGCTGATCTCATGAAGCATGCCCAAGTCTGTATTCACCAGGTTTACGTTGCGGCTAGGGAGCCGGTGGTGCCAGCCTGAGGGTGGGCACTTGTTTTTGTTTTGGCGAGTCAGCGTACTCAAGGCCATGGACTTCGGCCTTGTAATAATTCGCGCAGTCAGGCTCTGAACCTTAAGCTTCCTGTTTCTCGCGTAGCTCTGGCTTTTGTCTCGAACTTGTAATGTCCGTGGTTAGCTACTCTGCCTGTTCCGATGTGGGCTTTATTAATTTAAGGCCGGACGCTCCCAGCGTCTACGTTCTAAAAAGAATCACAAAACTAGAAAATATCTAAGCGGCCTAGCTTTTAGCACCAGACAAATAACTTCAACAGCTCCTGTAAAAAAAATTCCGTAAAAGTTGGAAGTTGGCAGACATCAACTTTTCCCAGTTTGTGTAAACTTCTTTCCATAAAATCTGTTTTTATTTCTAATTTTGTTAAATAAACCTAGCTAATGGTGTAAAACCCGCATGTCATTGGCACGAGAGAGAGAGAGAGAGTGTGTGTGTGTTTGCGTGTGTGTGTGTGTGACAGTGAACTGCATGGTGCGGTGGAGGGTGGTGGCGCGGCGGTGCACCGGCGTGGAAGCGTCAGGAGAGCATCGAGGCGGTGGCCCGTGCATGCGGGCAACGTGACAGCGATACAGGGTGGCCATGCGAGGGCGACAGTGGTGGTATCGCAGCTGTCCTACCGCGGTGACCGGCACGGGGTGGCACAGTATGGGAGGCACGACGGTGGCCCCAGGCCTTGTTGGGGCGGCGACGACAGAGGGACGACGTAACAAAGCGGGCAGCGGAGGGGCGGCGGCCAAGTGGCGGTAGTGGCGGTTGATAGACTCTTAGATCTTCCCGAAAAAAAAGATAGACTCTTGGAACACTAGGCTAGATTAGATCCAGTAAACCAACCTTCTCCTAGTGTTGATGAACTCGGGCCGGTGCCGGCCATGGTGAAGTAGCGGCCGGTGATGGCAGAGAGATAGCGACGGTGGTGTGCTTCCCGTGAGCACCGCGCTAACCCTAGATCGATAAGGAGTGTTGGTGGGGTTTATGATAGCGATTAACCTCGTAACTCGTGCCCCGGCCCTCATCTCCGTTTATATAGCGCGGGTCACAGGGGTCCACCAACCATGGTTTGGTTGAGCGCCCCCAATCAGGGCGCGATGCAAGGGCCCATTCGACCTGTTGGGCTCGAACGGGAGAGAGATCAACCTAACAGCGGTATCGCAGCCGTCCTACCACGGCAGACGGCACGGGTAGCGCAGTATGGGAGGCATGACGGCGGCCCAGGCCTTGCTGGGGCGGCGGCGACAGAGGGACGACGCGACAAAGCGGGCAGCGGAGGGGCGGCGGCAAAGTGGCGGCATGACAAGATGACGTCAGGCGACATGCCGGAGTGACGACGCACGGCGCTCATCATGAACTTGTCATCTTCTACCCGTCAAATTATATGGGAAGGGCTAATCTTTCCTTAAACTTAACGGACGGATGAGGTGATTATACAGGATTCCGTAATGTTTTTCTGGATCAACGGAACTGGTGGAGGCCTTTTTTTTCGCTCAAACTTTTCTTGAATGATAAGTAGTAGGAGTAGTTCTTTTAGGGATACGGGGTCTATTGTAGTTGTTCACGACATACGCTAATTAAACAGCCAAGCTGCCTCGTGCGGGGAAGAAAACGATATGTGAATGTGGGCTCTGCAACCGCCAAGGCACCAACGGAAAGTATTAGAGCAACACCAACACCATTCATCAAAACGGACATCATTAAATATCCACAAACACGTCACGGCGTCCGACCATATCCATCAAATATCCGTCATTTGGACAACGGAGAGAGAAAGAGAAGAGCATACAAAATAGGTTTGTGGTGGGGCTTCTGCAGTAGCGAACAAGCATCGCTCGGGTACTACTGCCGCGGGGCGAGTCAGGCGGCTGGTGCGGAGTGAGTCGTGCAGAGACGCCACATGGATTGAACCCGCGCTTACGAGACTACGAGAGCACACCACTGCATTCCCACCACCGGGCTAGGAGCTCACTTCAAAAAAAAAAACCACCGGGCTAGGAGCCCATCCACAAAACACAAAATTAATAAGTAAGAACAAAATGAAAAAGGAAATAAAAAAGGAAGAACAATAAAACCAAAGATGAAACCGGACAATCAAAAATAATAAATAAATAAACGGAAAGTCAAGACATACAAAAAATGAAAAATGAAAAAATAAAAAAGAAGAGAAAGATGAAGCAAAGAAAGACAACTTCTTTCAAAAAAAAAAGAGAAGCCACCGTGGCCCCAACCACTACATGCAAACTCGCTTGTGCAAGGGAAATAAAAAGGTAGAACAAATCCTATATATTCTATATTTAAGAAGTTGATCCTCAGCTGTTTATCTCAACATGCACACATGCCACATCATCATACATCCCATCTCACCAACTCCACTATCTTTATTTCTCTTAACATGCATGCATGAAAATGTTACCTATAATAACTCCCTCAACATGCACACATCCCAATTTATTAACCCCGCTAATTTTATTTCTCTCAACATACATGAGAAATACTATTCAATAAAGATTTCATCACTATACAAGAATCAAATATAGCAAATCAGATGTATTTTTAATCTTTTGTCTCATATTCAAATTCATGGCAACCAAATATCCTCAAAATGATATATCGTAACCAATTTTCGCATGTCTTCGCATGTCTTCACCACAACACGAAAGATATCATCTAGTTGTACAAAACACGACTCAGAAACACGGTAGAAACTCGGGCTAGAGGAGCAAAAAGTACAAAGCCCATAAGCAAGAAAAGGCCTCGTCTCAACCCGCCCCTCCTACCAGCGCAGAGGCAAAGAAAAACTCATGTTCGAGCCAGCCTACCCATGCACACAAATATTCACACTTCTATATCCTACAGTCCAAGACATCGGCTGAGACTTTGCTAAATCTTAGTTAACTGAAATTTAGCAAAACCCACAAGGAAAACTATACGGGCCGTCGCACATGCCGTTAACACACGAGAAACAAAAACATGCTCGAGCCTTCATGTGCGCTTGCGTGAATCATAAAGGAACTTCAGTCTAACGGTGAAACATGCAACCAAGTCTCAGTCGATTCTATATTTATGGGATCTTACGTCGAGATCCATGCAAATTTTTCATTTTAGTTTTACGTCAAGATCAGTCGATGTTATGTTACCTGATTTAGACTTGATTAAGTCCCGAGACCTAGCCACACCCATTTAGTAAAACCGTTCTTTTAGCCCCACCAAGACAAGTGCCGCTCAAGCCCAACCTGGATGTGAAGCAACTTATTGCGATCGGAGGATGGTATCTTTGGTGGATTCGGCGTGAGACCACTCATAACGGATCTCCCCCACCCCCTTGCAAATGGCCAATGTCAATTCTTGCTATAGCTAATAATTTTCAGCAAGCAAATGCAAAGAATATGGCACCAGCGCAAGATAGATGGAAGAAGCCGGAGTTCAGGTTTGTAAAACTAAATGTTGATGCAACATTTTATATGGCAGAAGGAGTCACTAGTAGAAAAAGGGTCAAATGTGAAGCACATTAGTGCCGGTTTGAATTTGAGCCGGCACTAATGTGTGCATTAATGCCGGTTCCAACGGCTAGCCGACCGCTTTCATTAGTACCGGTTCGTGGCGAACCTTTAGCACTGGTTCGTGCCACGAACCGGTACTAAAGTGAGTGGTGGCAGGATGTTGTCAGTCCGGGGCCCCTCCAGCACCTTTAGTACCGGGTCATATCACGAACCGGTACTAAAGGTCGTCCTACATAGACCCTTCGTCCACCCGAGCTCGCTCTGTTCTTCCCCTTTCCCCTTTCCTCTTTGTTCTTTTCCCTCTTCCTCTCAAGCTCATCACACATTTTGCCCAAAATTTGTCAAGATTTGAAGGCCCCCATCCATTCACATGATCACAAAGGTTAGCAACTTTGTCCTTTCATCTCTCATTGCTAGATTAGCTCGTGCAATGCTTTGTATAGTGATTGATTTTTGAGTTTAGTAATTTGGGAGGAATTATATATATGTGCTAGTATTTGATTTATATGCAATTTGAGGTCAAAAATAACACTTAGTTTGCATATGTAGGTGTGGTTTACTTAGTACCTTCTAAATCTCCATCGTAACCACCGTCGATCGCTCGCAACGTCCCGTCGCTGGCACCACCTTATGGTGAGCCTCTTGTTCATGAAGTTCTATATAAAAAATTGATGTTTGCGTGATTTGGATATATAGTTACTCATATAATTATCTTACCCATACGTTGTTTGTTATACATAGTGCCATGGTTTTGATATCCGTCCCCGTCGGCCCTCGTCCGGGTTATGATTCGGATGTGGTATATTCTCTTTTAAAACTATTCATTGCATTTCGTGTTTATGACAAATTATGCCCATCAAGTTGATATAGATATTTGTATGTAGGAGGTAGTTGAACCGGAAATTCCAACCGACCCTATTGTCGAGAGGTTAAATTTAGTTGAAAGAGAAAACGAGGATTTGAAGGAAAAATTGAAAAGAATTGAGGGGGAGAAGATGGAATTGGAGTTGCATGTTGCCGATGTCGTCGATGATCACAAGATTAAGATGGAGAAAATGCGCTTGAAGATTAGAAAGATTAGAAAATATGCCATTCATAGTGAGGCTTGGTATCATTATGCTGTTGGATCAATTGTTACCTTAGTTGCGATCTTGATCGCATTTGTTGTTGCATTTAAATTCTTTAGCTAGAGAGTTATTTGTTTGTTGCATTTAAGTGTTGTATGATATTTATGTATGAACTTTATGTATTGTATTAATTTGGTGTTTTCGGTGCTATGTATTGAAGATGAGCCGGCAATGGATGTACGATGACCGATGCTCTCCCGACTTCATTAATGGTGTGCGTACTTTTCTGCTTGCGGCTGAGGCAAACAAGCGGGCGGATGGTTTTATGTCTTCATGTGCTGGCTGTAAGAATGGTCACAATTACTCTATGTCAAGAACCATTCACGTCCACCTGTTTGAGTCCGGTTTCATGCCCCACTATAATGTTTGGACCAAGCATGGAGAAAGAGGGGTTATGATGGAAGACAATGAAGAAGAAGAGGACGACGACAACTATCCTGGCCATGGGTTCCCTGAATATGATGATACAACAATGAGGGAAGAAGCTGAGCCGGTAATGCGGGAAGAAGCTGAGCTGGCAATACGGGAAGAAGCTGAAGAAGAGGCATCGGATGAGCCCGTTGATGATCTAGGTCGGGCCATTGCCGATGCAAAGAGAAACTGCGCAAGTGATTTGGAGAAGAAGTTGCAGCGCATGTTAGAGGATCACAAAAAATTGTTGTACCCGAATTGCGTAGGTGACAAGAAAAAGCTGGGCACCACACTGGAATTGCTACAATGGAAGACAGAGAATGGTGTATCTGACAAGAGATTTGGAAAGTTGCTGGTAATGATAAAGAATATGCTTCCAAAGGACAACGAATTGCCCGAGAGTACGTACGAAGCAAAGAAGGCTGTCTGCCCTCTAGGGTTAGAGGTGCAGAAGATACATGCATGCCCTAATGATTGCATCCTCTACCGCGGTGAGTATGAGGATTTGAACGCTTGCCCAGTATGCGGTGCATTGCGCTATAAGATCAGCCGCGATGACCCTGGTGATGTCGAGGGCGAGCGCCCCAGGAAGAAGATTCCTGCCAAGGTGATGTGGTATGCTCCTATAATACCACGGTTGAAACGTTTGTTCCAAAACAAAGAGCATGCCAAGGCGATGTGATGGCACAGAGAAGACCGTAAGAAACACGGAAAGTTGAGAGTACCCGCTGACGGGTCGCAGTGGAGAAAAATTGAAAGAAAATACGGGAAGGAGTTTGCAGATGACGCAAGGAACGTATGGTTTGGTCTAAGCGCAGATGGCATTAATCCTTTTGGGGAGCAGAGCAGCAACCATATCACCTGGCCTGTGAGTCTATGTTTGTATAACCTTCCTCCTTGGTTGTGCATGAAGCAGAAGTTCATTATGATGCCAGTGCTCATCCAAGGCCCTAAGCAACCCGGCAACGACATTGATGTGTACCTAAGGCCATTAGTTGAAGAACTCTTACAACTGTGGAATGGAACAGGTGTACGTGCGTGGGATGAGCACATGGGGGAAGAATTTGACCTAAAGGCATTGTTGTTCGTGACCATCAATGATTGGCCTGCTCTCAGTAACCTTTCAGGACAGACAAACAAGGGATACCGCGCATGCACGCACTGTTTGGACGATACCGATAGTATATATTTGGCTAATTGTAAGAAGAATGTGTACCTGGGACATCGTCGATTTCTTCCGAGCAGGCATCCCGTAAGAAAGAAAGGCAAGCATTTCAAAGGCGAGGCGGATCACCGGACGAAGCCTCGCCACCGTACTAGTGCTGATGTACATGATATGGTCAAGGATTTGAAGGTGGTCTTTGGAAAGGGTCCTGGTGGACAACCTGTTCCGAATGACGTTGACGGATGCGCACCCATATGGAAGAAAAAATCTATATTTTGGGACCTGCCCTACTGGAAAGACCTAGAGGCCCGCTCCGCAATCGACGTGATGCACGTGACGAAGAATCTTTGTGTGACCCTGCTTGGCTTCTTGGGCGTGTATGGGAAGACAAAAGATACACCTGAGGCACGGGAGGACTAGCAACGTATGCACGGAAAAGACGGCATACATCAAGGTCATGCAAGCTACGCTCTTACCAAAGAAGAGAAGGAAATCTTCTTTGAATGCTTGCTCAGTATTAAGGTACCGTCTGGCTTCTCGTCGAATATAAAGGGAATAATAAACATGGCAGAGAAAAAAATTCCAGAACCTAAAGTCTCATGACTGCCACGTGATTATGACGCAACTGCTTCCGGTTGCATTGAGGGGGCTTCTACCGAAAAATGTTCGATTAGCCATTGTGAAGCTATGTGCATTCCTCAATGCAATCTCTCAGAAGGTAATCGATCCAGAAATCATACCAAGGTTAGAGAATGATTTGGTGCAATGTCTTGTCAGTTTCGAGTTGGTGTTCCCACCATCCTTCTTCAACATCATGACGCACGTCTTAGTTCATCTATGTGAAGGGATTAACGTTTTGGGTCATGTATTTCTACACAATATGTTCCCCTTTGAGAGGTTCATGGGAGTCTTAAAGAAATATGTTCATAACCGTGCTAGGCCAGAAGGAAGCATCTCCAAGGGCCATAAAAATGAGGAGGTCATTGAGTTTTGTATTGACTTTATTCCTGACCTTAAGCCGATTGGTGTTCCTGAATCGCGGCATAAGGGCAGACTGGATGGAAAAGGCACGCTAGGAGGGGAACAAATAATATGTATGGATGAACATTCTCTCACTGAAGCACACTACACAGTTCTACAGAATTCCGCCTTGGTGGCTCCATATATGGATGAACACAAGAATTTGCTACGCTCCAAACACCCAGAGCGGTCTGATGACTGGATTACACGTGAACAAACCAGGAGTTTCGCCAGCTGGTTGCAGACACGTACCATGCATGACGCCTCTATTGAAGATGACCTGTACTTGCTGTCCCAGTTACCATCTTCGAATATAATGACTTTCAAAGGGTACGAGATAAATGGTAATACATTTTACACG
Source organism: Triticum urartu (assembly GCF_003073215.2). Taxonomy (NCBI): domain Eukaryota; kingdom Viridiplantae; phylum Streptophyta; class Magnoliopsida; order Poales; family Poaceae; genus Triticum; species Triticum urartu. The sequence continues at coordinate 92,165,152 of NC_053023.1, read as the reverse complement.
ATCGCCCAAGATAAGAAGAGCACCAACCAAAACAATGGTGTCTTCTTTGATGCAGAAACCAAGACGGGAAAGGAAACATATTATGGTTATATACAGGACATATGGGAACTTGACTATCGACGTGGTTTGAAGGTCCCTTTGTTTCGGTGCAAATGGGTCAATATGACACGAGGCGGGGTAACGGAAGACCCGCAGTACGGAATGACAACAGTGGATCTCAACAATCTTGCGTATGCATACGAATCATTTGTCCTAGCCAATGATGTGGCACAGGTTTTCTATGTGAAGGACATGTCTACCAAGCCGAGAAAAAGAAAAGATAAGGAAGTGAATGCATCGTACGATGAGCCAAAGCGGCACATAGTTCTTTCTGGGAAGAGAAACATCGTGGGAGTGGATGACAAGACAGACATGTCAGGAGATTATGAAAAGTTTGATGAAATTGCTCTATTCATAGTGAATATTGACCCGAGCATCCAGTTAAATGATGAAGATTTTCCATGGCTACGGCGCAAAGGGACACACGCGAAGAAAAAGTTTCACACCCAAAGATCTGGGATGTGATCGGCTTCGCTATCATCAATTTCTTCTGTGTTTCACACCCAGGAGGGAATCTCTGTAATAGTTAGGGTAGCTAGTTATGTGTTTTGGCATTTGAAACGCGAAGAAATTTTATGTGCAAGCAAATTCTTTCATGCATTTACTGATTTTTTTCAGCTAAATGACCCTGAAATTGAAAAGCATTTCAAATGAACTCAGAAAAGGTTGAAAGTTGGCATGGTATCATAATTTCACCCACATAGCATGTGCAAAAAAGTAGATAGGGTTACCGCAAAAACTAGATGCACTTCGTGTACAAAATGGACAATCTCTTTCGAAGTATCAAGGTTTCGGACAAAAACTCATCCGTTACAAAGGCATTTCATTTTTTAAATAACCTAAGCATTACCAAATTGAATATAATGATAAAACACACTAATATTAAACATAAGAAAAAAGAATCACTGAAAAATCTATTTTCAAAGTTAAGTTATTCACAAACTAGTGATTCACACAAATTTCAAATAATTCAAAATTTAAACTATTCAAATTTGTAAACTACCGGTACTAACAGAAAGTTTGTAATTTTTTGTACCTAAGGCAAAAATATTCACAAAGAAACTCTAAATACAGCAAAAAACAACTCAAAAATAAATAAAGCAAAAAAAGAAAAAAAAAGCCCACCTACTGGGCCACAGCGGCCTGCATACGACTAGAAACCCAAATTCTAGTTGGGCCAGGATGCAGGCCCGCTAGCCCAGTAGGACCAACAGGGCATCGCAGCAGAGGTAGGCCCAGAAGGCTTGCTTAAGAGAGGAGCTCGAGAGAGCAGCGACGGCGGGGCTTATAAGCAGATGCGAGTGCCCCTCGGCTAGCGAGGTGGGACTAAACTTCTGCGCCCCTCGCCTGGCAGTGCACACCCTTTAGTACCGGGTCGTGGCTCCAACCGATACTAAAGGGGGGGCCTTTAGTACCGGTTGGTGCCACGACCCGGTACTAAAGGGGGTGCGGTTCCCGCCGCTTCGCCTGGCCAAAACAGACCTTTAGTACCGATTGGTGGCTCCTACCAATACTAAAGGTGGGTTCTATATAAGAAAACACTTCAAAAACTTGTCAGTTTCTCGTCTTCTTTCTCCTCTGCCCCGTCGCCGCCGCCCCCATCGCCGTCCCTGTCCCCGTCCCCGTCGCTGCGCCGCGCCCCGTCGCCACGCCCGCCCCGTCCTCCCGTCGTCCCCTCCCGGCCCGTCCCCGTCCCCGTCGTCGCTGCCCCGTCCCCGTCGCCGTCTCCGTCTCCGTCCCTGTCGCCGTCTCCGTCCCCGTCGTCGCTGCCCCGTCCCCGTCGCCGTCTCCGTCCCCGTCCCCGTCGCCGCCCCCGTCGTCGCGCATCGCCGGTGAGCTCCTGCCCCGGCCGCCAACTACACACACACACATTGTTATAGAATTGTTAGCAATCTTTCTATTTTTCAGTTATAGAATTATTAGAAATGTTAGTTTTAGTTATAGAAATGTTAGTTATATAGAAATGTTAGTTATATAGAAATATTAGAAATGTTAGTTCTATTTTTTAGTTATAGAATTATTAGAAATGTTAGTTTTAGTTATAGAAATGTTAGTTATATAGAAATGTTAGTTAGTTATAGAAATATTAGAAATGTTAGTTTTAGTTATAGAAATATTATAAATGTTAGTTTTAGTTATAAAATTTAGAATTTGCATATATGAAATCACAATCCATCATTTAAAAAATGTTACTTTACTTTTGCGGCATATAGTATTTGTTGTCGACGATGCCCGGCCCGCATCCTCGCCGTCGACCCGTTCGCGACGACGTTCTGCTTCAGAGGACCCATGTCCGGGACTGGGCTCCGCCGGGCTGGCACTGGGAGGTGCTACCTTCAGGGGCGCGACGCTTGGTGAGGAACCCGGCCCCGGGTCCCGTCGTCGACCCTCATCTCCTTTGGTGGCGTTCGCATGGGCCACTTTCGGTGCGGAGGGAGCCGGCCCCGCCGGAGGTGGTACGTCGCCGTGTCAGGGAGGAGGACGAGCACGTCCATTGCTACATGGCTGCTATGGACGTCAGGTTCTCCAATACCTGGCAGGTTCTTTGGGGAGATCACCCGAGCTATGATCCAGTGATGGTTCCTTCACTTTGGTTGTCCACCGCCTAGATTACTCTCTAGTATTCGATCTTTATTAGCTAGCTAGCTAGTGATGTATTCGATATATAATATTCGAGATGATTTATTCGAGATTATATATATTATTCGAGACGATGTATTCGAGATTATGTCTATTATTCGAGACGACGTATTCAAGATTATATTCGATGATGCTTATTATGTACTATGATTGATTTAGTTTTTCCTTATTAATTGATTGCATCCATGCATTGTAATTTGAATATATTTCTTTTGGATTAGTTAAACAAAACCTATGGCGGACAATACCGGCAGAGTGGGAGAAGAGGCCCTGTTCAATATCATACGCAATCCTCGCGGGCCAGATGATGATCAGAATGAAGAAGATTATGACGGCTCCCAATATCTAAACAACACCGAGGAGGGTGATATGATTCGATCGCGACGACCGAATTGATGAAGTCATGAACTATGAACATGACGAAGAAAATGTTGATCTTGAAACAACAAAGACCGGCGAGGTATATATATTTATATAAGCAGGCATCTGGTGATCATCACATGTTTTAAATGACTTGAAGATATATTAACGAATTGATCTTTCTTCTTTCAGCCATCCGGATCGAGCAAATCTTCAGGCAACAGGAAACGAGGCCCGAACAAAAAGTTGAAGGAGGGCGTAAAGTACAATATCAAGGCCATCAAACCTAATGGCGAACCATTAGCGCTAAGAAGATTGCGGACAAGTTCATTCGTCAGTGCGGAGTTCTTGTGAAGGACCAACTCCCGATCTCCCTTCAAGAATGGAGAGAGCCAGCAAAGCCACGTCCAGGAGTTACTTTTGTCGACGACAGACAAAAACTTCTGCTTTGGGAAATGCTCATGGAACATTTCACCCTACCAGATCATTTCACAGATGCAGATGTGGAGAAAGTCAAGGACGCTGCTCTTAGGAAGATGGCGGTTGCATTCAAAAACCACAAGAATCGTGAATGGGCCAAGTACGTCAAGGAAGGAAGGAAGACTCCAGTATTCAAGGGAACACTAGAGAAGCAAAGTGCTCATTGGGACGATTTCGTAAAATTCAAGGATTCAGAATTATCTAAGGAACGGTCGAGAATAAACAAGGCCAATGCTGCAAAAAAGGATAAGTTTCATAAGTTGGGGCCAGGTGGCTATGCGGTGGGAATGCCTAAGTGGGATAAGTCTGAGAAAGAGATGGAGGATGCAGGTGTCACTCCAGAAACATTGAGCTGGCCCCCAGGTGCAGGGCTTGGTTCTATGCGCATGGGGGGGGGGAGTTGGACCCGAAGACAGGCAAAGTTTCGAAGAAGTCATGTCTGGACGGAGCCGAAGATAAGCTACTTGTTGCAATAGAAGAGGCTCGATCAGGGGTGTTCCATCCCAACAGAGAGAACGACGAGCTTACACGTGCCCTGGGAAATCCTGAACACCCAGGAAGAACACGAGGCATGGGCGCTATTCCGTGGTATGAGGGGTTTTCGGACTGGAACACCGACTACAGAACCCGTGCAAGAAAGAAGATTGCGGAGAAGAAGAGGAAGATGGAGGAGGAGCAGGAAGCTAGACTTTGAACGCCTTCAAGACCTAGAATCAGCGCACGCGGACTTGGCAGTCAAATTCCAGCGGCAGCAGGAGCAGATCGACTCACTTAGCCAACAAAGGGGGTCTCAGCAGCTGCAGCAGCTAGCGGATGATCCAGCATTGGATAGCACCGTCCCATCCATGCCGAGAAGCAGCGTGGGTTCCGCCCCGGGCAACGCATTGCTGGATAGCTACCCAGTGGATGACAACATGGAGAACACTAACTGCGAGCTACACTTCAAAATGAAGAACATATCCATGAAGGTGGCGGACGCCCTTGCTTTTACAAATCCCCCCAGGCAACCTTCCATTGCAACCCGATTCCAGCGGGCTATGCTTGTGTCTTGGTTGATGAGGTGGTGGACCAATATTCGGGGCTAGAGCTTGACATCCCTGGAGGTGACGATGAGCACACACTGGGAGAGGCCAACCATTGTATCATCCTACTGAGAAAGGATTGCAGCATCTTTCGAAGGCCACCGACACCGCGTCATCCGACTCCTCGTCGAAGTCCGCCACCGAGTCAGTAGACTCCTGCTCCTCCAAGTCCACCAACGCGTCAGTCCACTCCTCCTCCAAGTCCGGCACAGCTTCAGGCCACTCCAAGTTTGGCAAAGCGTTAGGCCACTCCTTCTCCAAGTCCGGCACAACTTCAGGCCACTCCTCCTCCAAGTCCGGCACTGTTTCAGGCCACTCCTCCTCCAACTCAGCCACGTCAGCCATCTTCACCGCCTCAGCAATCACGGAAGAGAGCCGCCTCAGCTATGGTGCGTAGCGGTACAAGTCGAGGTAGTACTGGAGGTACAGGCGGAGGGAAGCGATTTCAATATGGTCCAAGCCTCACGCCTCTTCCGCAGAGGCCTTACGACAAGTCCGAGGAGGAAAACGTAGCCTATCCAAGGCCGAGGTGGAAGCCCATTTTGCACCGAAATCGCCACCGCCGCCAAGGGAGAAAGTGCCTGAGGAAAAGATTGACGACTTCATTCGTATGGCTAGATCACCAGCTCCCAAGCCTGTTGACACAGACTATGAGCGCCACATCAAGAAGTTAAATCGAGCACGTCTACAGAAAGAGGCGACCTCGAGCTCGAGCAAATCAGCTGGCAAAAGGAGCGGTAAAACCATTCCCCAGCTGGGAGAACAGGCGGCGCAATCAATCCCCCCGCTTGTTGTGCCAACAACACATGAGAGTAGGCACGCCCAATATTATTGTGGGCAAATCGTTAACGTTCCCGGGCTGGGCGATGTGGTAATAACCGAGGAGCATATTGAGCAGGCTGAAACGCTCATGATCACTGTTGGACAACTCCTCGATATCGAGCCCATGTCTCCGACTAGAGAGGAGGAAATAAAACGGAAATATGTCCGGGGCCAACCTTTGGTCAATCCAGACGAGGTCAAGAAGTTCCCAACAAGAATGTATGAATTGCATCAATGGTACATGGACATTACCAAGATTTCCAATCGAGAGTCCCTCATGGTGAATGTCAAGAAGGATCATTACTACCATGAGAAAGCTGTGACCGTTGAGTATTCAGAACTATTTCAGCTATACAATTAAGGTGCACTCGACAAATCTATCGTCAGTTGCTATTGTCCGTAAGTGATTTCTTTCTGTAATTTAAGTCTCAAGCTAGCTGTAGTGATCATTTTGATCAATCATTACCTGTAATTATCCTCACTATATTCTTTTCTGTGGTATTATGCAGGATGAAGATTTATGAAATGAAAAAAGGTGGACGCTATGGCATTGGGTTCGTTGACCCAAATACCATTAATGAATACACATGGAAATTAGATCCATATTACGAAAAAATTGTAGAGGAAAGCACGCTAGAGTTCTTCAAGCGCCTCAAATACAATGAAGATATACTACTTCCTTACAACTTCGAGTGAGTCACACTGTCTTGTACTACAAATTCTGTTTTTGCCTACTAGCTAGCTACATGTTTTTGCTTACATATGCCCGCTTAATTAAGACATGCAAACGTGTGTGCATGCAGATTTCACTGGATCTTGTTAATCATTAAAGTTGATGAAGGAACAGTTGAAGTACTAGACTCACTACTTAAGAAAGCAAGTGACTACACCATCGTGAAGGGGATAGCCAACAGGTAATTTCAATTATTATTAACTATATCTCGGCCTATTTAATTAGTTCGTCATTTCCTAATAACAACTATTTAAGAACCCATTTATTCATTTTCTTTGTCGGCGGGCAGGGCTTGGGCAAAGTTCATCAAGGCCACTCCAGGCCCATGGAAACAAAATCTAAAATGGTATCGACCCCAAGTAAGTAATTAAGTAGTACTAGCTAGCTGCCATCTCTTTAATTATCATGCTTGATTAAATATTATCCGATCAAATTCCATTCTCATAAAGGCCCTGAAGCAGGCGCCGGGGAATAATCTGTGTGCATACTACGTTTGCGAGAACATTCGCATGATGACGTCCGAAAGGAGCAGATCTCAAAGACAGGAGTGGGTACGTTTGTCAGAACACTATTCACAATTTTTACACCATTATCGATATCTAGTCACACAACTAATACACATGCATATTGATCTCCTTCTTAACAGTTCAAAGAGGTGCGGGAGAAGCTCCTAACAAAGGACCGCATAGAAGCAATTCAAGAGGAAATAGCGGGATTTTTGCTCGACCAGGTCATAGATCCCAAAGGAGAATACTATTACCCGCTACCGCCCCCATGAACCACTTCCAATTGTTATCGTGCTCCGAAGGCACCAATTAGCCTAATGCCACTGGCTCCGAAGGCACCAATTAGGATGTGTGTATATATGTGTCACATCCCTAGTTCTGGTATGACCTAGACCAGCTAGCCATTTGTGCATCATATTTAAATTCCATTTAAATTTGAAATGGGGATTTGTGAATACCTCAGAATCATTTCTGGAAATAATCCAGATAAAAATTTCTCCAAAAAGGTCCAAGAAAATGTTCATGTTACTCTCTGAAAATATTGGTTAGAGGTAAAAATCAAACCAATATTTTAAGGAACTCATAAATATTTATTTTGGACAATTGGAGTTAATCCAGTAATTATTTACATTGGATAAATATTTTTATATATATGAAATATTGTCCAATAATTCTGAATTTTGGTGAGGGGCTTTGGAATAATCCCTTAGGCCCCTGCAAAAATTGTCAGAATTAAATAAAATGATTTGGTATTTTTATCAAATCAAAACAAATGTCAGAAAAATAGAAAAGAAAACAAATAAAGGAAAAAGCCTACCTGGACCTTACCTGCAGCCTCGCAGCCCAGTGGCCAACAGGCTGGCCCAGCTGACTGGCGCTGCCAGTCGTCATCTCCACCGCGCCAGAAGGACGCCGAGCGCGTGCTCGCCGCGCGCGAGCACACGCCGGCCACCTCCTGCTTCCCCGCTCGCTGCTGGAGGCCCCTGACGGCGCCACGCACCCCCTCGGCCCTCTCTCACTCCCTCGAGCTCTCTCCTCCCCCTGGTGCTCCCTCTTCCGTTTTCCCGAGCGCGCCCGCCGCCGCCGCTTGCTGCTGCCGCAGCCATCGCCTCCCACTCGCTTCTCCGACGTGCCCAAGAGCTTCGCCCCGGCTCCGTCTTCCTCTCCACCGAGCCGCGCCTCGCCGGAGGCCCTGCATCATCGTCATCTTCATCATCTTCGTCGCCGGCCGCCGGAGATCCCCCTTGCCGCTGCGCTTGCCCCGGTGCATCCCCGAGCCCGCTAACCATCCCTACGGATCCTAGTGAGCTCCTCCGTCTTTCCGCTCACCCCCCGTGCCATAATTTGCGCGCTAGCCACCGCCCTGCGTGTCCCGAGCGCCGCCGTTTGCCATGACCGATGAGGTCCTCGCTCCTGAGCGTCTCCGCTCGATGCAGTGGCACCAGCGTGCTCCTGGAGCTCCCAGGAGTCCGCCCCACTGCTTAGCTCGCTCGTTAGCCAAGCGTAGCACCTCGCCCGCGCTAGGCCGAGCTCCGGCTGCCGCCTCACTCGCCGCCGACGCGTCTCCGGCCACCCAACGGTCCGGCCGTCGTGCTCAGCTCCCTCCCCGCGCCGCGTAGAGCACGTAGGTGCCCCGCACGAGCCACCCTACCCACCGCCAAGGTCGGCCCCGAGCTCACCCGAGCCACCCTACCCATCCCAGGCCCAACTGCTGCCACAAATCGACGCAGACGAGTGCTCGTGTCCCGCAGATGCCCTCGGCCGGCCATTTGGTCGCCGGAGGAGGAATTCCGCAGCCCTCCGCCGCATTCGGCCTCGCCGGCGGCTAAACGCCGGTGGGGTTGACCGGGTCAACCCCCCCAGTTGACCTGGTGTTTCACCACCCAGGGTCAATGACATGTGGGGCCCGGCTCTGCTAAATTTAGTTTAGGATTAGTTTAAAAATTAATTAACTCTCCTAATTAACTATGGCACTGACGTGTGGCCCCCACACGTCAGATTTGACCTGGACAGCCACGTTGACTCGCTGACGTAGTGATGACGTCATGCTGACGCAGTTATTCTTTTCTGGAATTATTTTAAACTGGAAATTCCAGAAATTGATTTAAACTTCAAAAATTCATAGAAATTCAACCGTAGCTCAGATTGAAATAATTTATATATGAAAAATTATCAGAAAAATTTCAATCTATCCATCTGTACCACTTTCATGCATGACAAACCATCTATACATGCTGTATATATGAAAACACACTTATGGCATATTTAAGAGCTTAATTTGGAGTTGTATTTGAACCCTTGGTTCAAATGGACTTCAACCAAATAAATGCTAGATGCATTAACTCAAACAACATCACATACTCATGCCATGTTCATGCATCATAATGTTGCATATGCTTGTGTTTGATTTCCGACACCGTTCCTTCTCGATAGGTCCTGCTCCGGAAAGTGTTCGAGAGTACCTGTCTGAGGAGCAGTGCCCCCCTGTTGATCTACCAGGCAGGAAACCTCCCCTTGTTCATTCCGATACAATCCCACTCTCTCGCTCCTGCTCTCATTTATTGCATTAGGACAACAACGATTCAACCGCTACTTTATGCTGCGGTAGTTGAACCCATTCCTCTGCATGACCTGTCATTGCCACAGTATATAGTTAAAACCCACTAGCATGTGTAGGAGTTGTTTGAGCCATGTTGTGTTCCTACCATGCCATGCCTGCTATTGCTTAGAGTTGTGTCAGGTCTGATTCATCAGGAATGAATTGGAGTGTTATGATATGTTCTGGTGTTGAGAGTTAAGCGTGTGAACACGATTTGGTAAAGGTAGCGGTGAGAGGCCATGTAGGAGTACATGGTGGGTTGTCTCATTGGGACCGTCCTTAAGAACTAAGTTCTGTGTAAGTTGTACAATGACTAGCTACTACCACACATTGGGCTCCGGGCGCTCCAAGCTTTCTCGACTTATTAACCGCCTTGATCTTGTCCAGGAGTTACAAATAGTTTCTGGTGTTTGTAGGTAGTGCTATTTTTCTACCGAGTGGCACCCGACAGGGTGGGCTCGGGACAGACTAGGCACAGGTGGCACGGTGTACGAAGTGGCACCCGGATGGTTGGCTTGGGAACCCTGCTCACATCGTTTGGGGCCGTGAGCGACACCCCGGCCGGATCTCCTTGCGGATGGAACCCAAATAGGCGATAAACCTTGACTAGAGTTTTGCATGGTTAGTTAGGTCATGGACGACACCCTTGCCAGGCTTCCGCTTGAAGGTTGCCGAGATACATGACGTGTACATGATGATAAGTGGTGAGAGCATGTGTGAGGAAGTACACCCCTGCAGGGTTATCATGATCTATTCGAATAGCCGTGTCCTCGGTTATGGACTTCTTGGATGCTTACGTGGTACATAGACAACTTAAAGTGGATACTCTAAAATGCTCAAGACAAGTGTGAGTGCTATGGATGGCCTTCTCGTAGGAGAGACAGGGATGAATCCATAGTAGTGTATTGATGTGGTGATTAGTGGACTCGTGTGCGCTGCCTCATCTCAAAGAAGTTTCTCATTGTCGTAGAACAGGATAGCCACCGAGTCAAAGCTGGCTTGCTGCAACTAGACCCCCCATTACCTTCTTGATACAAATGCATGTATGATAGGATCTGATGTAAGTCTTGCTGAGTACCTTTGTACTCACGTTTGCTTTATTTATGTTTTGCAGATGAGACATCTGTCTCACTAGTAGTACCGCTTGGACTTCGACGAGTAGCTTGTTACCTGAGCTACGATCTTGTACCTTGGAGGGACATGTAGATAGTCAGGCTTCTCAGCCTTTTTCTTTTGTAGTTGTCTGTACTCAGACATGTAATGCTTCCGTTGCTTGTATGCTTTGAATGATGGGTCATGTGACCCATGTTTGTATTTTTGCTATGTGGCTCTTCTGAGCCTTTATCTATATGAGTTGCGTTATGTTGTGATGCCATGTTGTACATCACATACTTGCATGTTATGCGTACGTGTGACGTGTATTGCTATGTGTGGGATCCGACAATCTAGTTGTTTGTCCTTGGCAGCCTCTCTTATGGGGAAATGTAGTCTAGTGCTTCCTTGAGCCATAGTAGTCTGCTACAGCCCGGTTCACCAGAGTCCTGCTAGCCCAGCACTACTACTCAGAACACTTGACTGGACGGCATGTGTTCCACTTCGTTCCTATGTCTGTCCCTTCGGGGAAATGTCACGCGGTGACTTCCGGAGTCCTATTAGCCCAGTGCTACAGCCCAGATTCATACGCTGTTGACCGACATGCTCGATGTGATTCATGTATGCCTGTCTCCATAGGTCTGTGCCGCTTTGGGTTCACGACTAGCCATGTTGGCCCGAGTTCTCTGTCATATGGATGCTAGAGACACTATCATATACGTGAGCCAAAAGGCGCAAACGGTTCCGGGCCATGGTAAGGCGACACCCGTGGGGATACCGTGCGTGAGGCCGCAAAGTGATAAGAGGTGTTACATGCTAGATCGGTGTGACTTAGAATCGGGGTCCCGGCAGCTTTGGTATCAGAGCCTGACTGCCTGTAGGATTTCCAAGCCAACCTGGTCGAAGTTGAGTTTAGAAATTCTTTAGTTATGTAAGGGAATTGATTGTGGAAGGGAACATAAGGCTCTCTTTACTCCTTATACCTCATGTCCTTCTGATCTGAGTCATCCTATCCTTCCTAAGGGGTTAAGGAACTAGGCTTTCTCTTCCGTCTTTCAGGGTCACGTGTTACTACTCCGTAGTCTCTAAGGTTTGGTTGATCTGAGTCATATCCCAGTTTGAGTACCTCCGGTGTAGCCTGTTTAGTAATATCTCAGAACCTTGAGTAATGATGTTGAGTATGGTGCTACCCCATCTTTTGCAGAATGTCTCATTTCAAGCATTTTACTGCCGTTATGCTGCCGGAATTTCCCTAGGAGTTCAAGAGATAGTATTTTTCTCGTACTATATTCTACATCCTTATGATGATGCTGAATCCATCCTTGTTTCCTTGGTTGGTTCTTCAGGATGTTGCCGGTTAACCGAAGTTCTGTTGCTCGTATCCGGAACCACGGAGATGGTAGGGATGAGGATCCTCCCGACTAGTCTTCGTTGGCAGAGTTCATGTTAGAGGCTAAGAGGAACAAGTGTGAGTCTAACCGCTTGCTAGCACGTATTGAGGAGAACACCTCCCATCAGCACAAAGAGTCAGCGTCCATCTATGATTTCATTGGTCTGAAACCACCTACCTTCCATCATTCCATTGAACCACTTGATGCAGATGACTGGCTCCGTAGTATCACCCACAAGCTGCGTTCGGCGAACGTAGCTGAAAGTAACAAGGTCACCTACGCTGCTTATCATCTCGAAGGTCCTGCTAGTATTTGGTGGCAGAACTATGAGGCTATGCTTCCAGCTGGCCAGAAAACCACCTGGAGAGATTTCACTGAGGCTTTTCGCGAGCATCACATTCCTCAGGCTCTCATTGATCGCAAGAGAGAAGAGTTTTGTAGTTTCACCCAGAGTAAGATGGTTGTTGATGCTTACAGCGGAGAGTTTGAGAACCTTGCTCGCTATGCTACAGAAGAAGTGTCCACAGACGCCAAGAAGCAGGCCAGGTTCCGGAAGGGTCTCAACCCCAAGTTGTGTCATGATCTTCACTTGCACCATTGCAATACATTCCAGGCTCTTGTGAACAAGGCCATTAATGCGGAGACAGCTCAGCTCACTTACGAGGAGTCTCATAAGCACACCCGTGATTTTGTTTCTTTCTCCGGTTCTAGTTCGCAGAAGCGCCGGATTTGGGTTCCGAACTCCGCTCTTCCACCCGGATATTCACCAAGGCCATCTTCTGTGGCGCCTCACCCAGTTCAGTCATATGCTCCACCCAGGCCTATTGGTAGACCGCTTGTCAAAGCGGGTCCACATCCTACTTCAGGGACTTGTTTCACATGCGGAGAGCCAGGAACTATGCCCGTGACTGCTCTCAAACCAACTATGCTCCACCCAGCCTGAGAAGTCTGTTGGCCGTGGTAAGCCATCACGCAAGATGATTAGTGTCAAGTCAGCTCCCACTGAACATGGATGTGTGCATCACGTCTCAGCTAAAGACACTCGTGATGATCCGGATGTCGTTCTTGGTACACTCCTTGTCAACTGTCACCCGGCTTCAGTTCTGTTTGATACCGGAGCATCTCATTCCTTCATTTCCGAAAGTTATGCCAGCTTGCACAACATATCCTTTTGTGATATGCCCTCTCCACTAGTAATTCAAACTCCTGGATCCAAATGGCAAACTTCTAGTGTAAGCCATGGTAATGAAATCCTTGTTGAAAGACTTGTATTCCTTGCGTCACTTATAGCCCTCAAGTCTACGGATATTAACATCATCTTGGGTATGGACTGGATGAAAGCTCACTATGCCAAGATTGATTGTTACACTAGGTCTGTTCAGCTTACACACCCATCTGGCAAGATAGTCACCGTCTCCACTAGGGTTGCAAAGCGTCAGCTCTATTCTCTTAATGCCAACCCTCTTCCTGACCTTGAAGATATCCCGGTAGTCCGTGACTTTCCGGATGTCTTTCTAGAGGAACTGCCAGGTATTCCACCTAACAGAGATGTAGAGTTTGTCATAGATCTTATTCCAGGAACCGCTCCAATTTCTAGAAGACCTTACAAGATGGCACCCTTAGAACTAGCCGAGCTTAAGAAACAACTTGATGAATCCTTGCAAAAGGGTTTCATCCGTCCTAGTTCTTCTCCCTGGGCTTGCCCCATCCTCTTCGTCAAGAAGAAGGATGGTACGAACCGGATGGTTGTAGATTATCGTCCCGTTAATTTGGTCACGATAAAGAACAAGTATCCGCTCCCCAGGATCAACGATTTGTATGATCAGCTCGCTGGATCCTCAGTCTTTTCAAAGATGGATTTGAGGTTAGGCTACCACCAAATCAAGATCAGAAATGGGGACATTCCTAAGATGGCTTTTGTCACTCGTTATGGCCAGTATGAGTACACCGTCATGTCCTTCAGTCTAACTAATGCTCCAGCTACATTCTCCCACTTGATGAACTCGATCTTCATGGAGTACTTAGATAAGTTCGTCGTGGTTTACCTCGATGATATCCTTATTTACTCGAAGAACGAGGAAGAGCATGCCGAACATCTTAGACTTGTGCTAGAAAAACTCAGAGAGCACCACCTTTATGCCAAGTTCTCCAAGTGCGAATTTTGGTTGCCAGAAGTGACCTATCTCGGCCATGTAATCTCTGGTAAGGGCATTGCTGTCAATCCCGAAAGAGTTCAGGCCGTTCTTGATTGGACTCCGCCTGAAACAGTTAAGCAAGTTAGGAGTTTCCTTGGTCTAGTCAGTTATTGTCGCCGCTTCGTCGAGAACTTCTCCAAAGTGGCCAAACCTCTCACGGAACTTCTCAAGAAAGATAAAAAGTTTGAGTGGTCCCCACAGTGTGAGCACAGTTTCCAGGAACTGAAAAGACGCCTGACTTCTGCTCCCATACTTGTGCCACCGGATTTCACTAAGGACTTTGTTATCTACTGCGACGCCTCACGACAGGGACTAGGTTGCATTCTTATGCAAGATCTCCATGTGATTGCCTATGCATCTCGACAGTTGCATCCACATGAGGAGAATTATCCTACACATGATCTAGAGCTTGCAGTCGTAGTCTATGCACTTAAGACATGGCGACATTACCTTCTCGGCAAACGTTGCGAGATTTACACCGATCACCAGAGTCTCAAGTATATCTTCACCCAACCAGATTTGAACCTTAGGCAAAGACACTGGTTGGAGTTGATCTCAAATTACGACTTAGGGATTACCTACACCCCGGGCAAGGGGAATGTCATGGCTGATGCGCTAAGTCGTAAGTCCTATTGCAACAATCTCATGTTGCAGCAAGGCCAACCACTTCTCCATGAGGGATTATGTAAACTTAACCTTCACATTGCTCCTCATGGATTCCTTTCTACCTTGGTGGCGAAACCTACTCTTGTGGATCAGATCATATCTGCTCAGAAGCAGGATACGGGAATTTCCCGGATCAAGAGAAACATTAACAAGGGAGTTGGTGGTAGTTTCTCTATAGACGATCGTGGTGTTGTTTCCTTTGAGAGTCGCTTGGTGGTTCCCAAGAATCAACATCTTTGACAATTAATCCTTAAGGAGGCGCATGAATCTCCTCTCACGATTCATCCCGGTAGTACTAAGATGTATCAGGACCTACGCCAGAGGTTCTGGTGGACTAGGATGAAGAGAGAAATCGCTCAGTTTATTGCTAATTGTGACGTTTGTCGTCGCGTGAAGGCAGAGCATCAGAGACCTGCTGGCACCCTTCAACCTTTAGCTATTCCTGAGTGGAAATGGGATAAAGTTGGTATGGACTTCATCACCGGCTTTCCCAGGACCAAGAAAGGGAATAATGCTATCTTCGTAGTCATTGATCGTCTTTCCAAAGTGGCTCACTTCCTACCTGTTCGAGAGATTATCACTGCTAGTCAGCTCGCTGACTTATATATTTCTCGAATAGTGTCACTTCATGGTGTTCCACTAGAGATCAATTCAGACCGTGGTAGTCTTTTCACTTCTCATTTCTGGGAGAGTTTCCAAACTGCCATGGGCACCCATCTTTCCTTCAGTACCGCTTTCCACCCTCAATCAAGTGGTCAGGTCGAAAGGGTCAACCAAATTCTCGAAGACATGCTTAGGGCTTGTGTTATCTCATTCGGTATGGATTGGGAGAAGTGTCTTCCCTTTGCCGAGTTTGCTTATAACAATAGCTACCAATCCAGCCTTAAGAAAGCTCCTTTTGAGGTTCTGTATGGATGAAGATGTCGAACACCTTTGAACTGGTCAGAAACCGGTGAAAGACAATTCTTTGGACCGGATATGATCCAAGAGGCAGAAGAGCAAGTTCGCATCATTCGTGAGAATTTGAAAACAACCCAATCTTGTCAAAAGAGCCAGTATGACCATCGTCATAAGGAAGTGACTTATGAAATTGGCGACAAAGCTTATCTTCGGGTTACCCCTTTGAAGGGTACCCATCGATTCGGTATCAAGGGCAAGTTGGCTCCTCGTTACATTGGTCCCTTTCTCATTCTCGCTAAACGAGGAGAGGTTGCCTACCAGTTGGAACTACCACCACATCTTTCTCGAGTTCATGATGTCTTCCACGTCTCTCAACTCAGGCGTTGCTTCTCGGATCCCATCCGCGGAGTGGACCACGAAACGCTTGATCTCCAAGATAACCTCACTTATCGGGAGTACCCTGTCTGCATCCTTGATCAAGCAGAGCGTGTCACCCGGCGTCATAACATCAAGTTTCTCAAGGTTCAGTGGTCTCATCATTCCGAGAGAGAGAAGCTACTTGGGAGCGTGAAGATCGTCTTCGACTTGAGTACCCCACTTTCTTTCCGCCGACTCCTGAATCTCGGGACGAGATTCTTCCGAGTGGGGGCGAGTTGTCACATCCCTAGTTCTGGTATGACCTAGACCAGCTAGCCATTTGTGCATCATGTTTAAATTCCATTTAAATTTGAAATGGGGATCTGTGAAACCCTCAGAATCATTTCTGGAAATAATCCAGATAAAAATCTCTCCAAAAAGGTCCAAGAAAATGTTCATGTTACTCTCTGAAAATATTGGTCAGAGGTAAAAATCAAACCAATATTTTAAGGAACTCATAAATATTTATTTTGGAAAATTGGAGTTAATACAATAATTATTTGCGTTGGATAAATATTTATATATATGAAATATTGTCCAATAATTCTGAATTTTGGTGAGGGGCTTTGGAATAATCCCTTAGGCCCCTGCAAAAATTGTCAGAATTAAATAAAATGATTTGGTATTTTTATCAAATCAAAACAAATGTCAGAAAAATAGAAAAGGAAACAAATAAAGGAAAAAGGCTACCTGGACCTTACCTGCAGCCTGGGGCAGCCCAGTGGCCAACAGGCTGGCCCAGCTAACTGGCGGTGCCAGTCATCGTCTCCACCGCGCCAGAAGGACGCCGAGCGCGTGCTCGCCGCGCGCGAGCACACGCCGGCCACCTCCTGCTTCCCCGCTCGCTGCTGGAGGCCCCCGACGACGCCACGCACCCCCTCGGCCCTCTCTCACTCCCTCGAGCTCTCTCCTCCCCCCTGGTGCTCCCTCTCCCGTTTGCCCGAGCGCGCCCGCCGCCGCCGCTTGCTGCTGCCGCAGCCATCGCCTCCCCCTCGCTTCTCCGACGTGCCCACGAGCTTCGCCTCGACTTCGTCTTCCTCTCCACCGAGCCGCGCCTCACCGGAGGCCTTGCATCGTCGTCATCTTCACCATCTTCGTCGCCGGCCGCCGGAGACCCCCCTTGCCGCTGCGCTCGCCCCGGTGCATCCCCGAGCCCGCTAACCATCCCTACGGATCCCAGTGAGCTCCTCCGTCTTTCCCCTCACCCCCGTGCCATAATTTGCGCGCTAGCCACCGCCCCGCGTATCCCGAGCGCCGCCGTCCGCCATGACCGATGAGGTCCTCGCTCCTGAGCATCTCCGCTCGGTGCAGTGGCACCAGCGTGCTCCTGGAGCTCCCAAGAGTCCGCCCCGCTGCTTAGCTCGCTCGTCAGCCAGGCGTAGCACCTCGCCCGCGCTAAGCCGAGCTCCGGCCGCCGCCTCACTCGCCGCCGACGCATCTCCGGCCACCCAACGGTCCGGCCGTCGTGCTCAGCTCCCTCCCCGCGCCGCGTAGAGAACGTAGGTGCCCCGCACGAGCCGCCCTACCCACCGCAGCGTCGGCCCCGAGCTCACCCGAGCTCCGGCCATCCCAGGCCCAACCGCTGCCACAAATCGACGCGGACGAGTGCTCGCGTCCCGAAGATGCCCCCCGCCGGCCATTTGGTCGCCGGCGGAGGAATTCCGCAGCCCTCCGCCGTGTTCGGCCTCGCCGGCGGCTAAACACCGGTGGGGTTGACCGGGTCTAACCCCCCCAGTTGACCTGGTGTTTGACCACCCAGGGTCAATGACATGTGGGGCCCGGCTCTGCTAAATTTAGTTTAGGATTAGTTTAAAAATTAATTAACTCTCCTAATTAACTATGGCACTGACGTGTGGCCCCCACACGTCAGATTTGACCTGGACAGCCACGTTGACTCGCTGATGTAGTGATGACGTCATGCTGACGCAGTTATTCTTTTCTGGAATTATTTTAAACAGGAAATTCCAGAAAATGATTTAAACTTCAAAAATTCATAGAAATTCAACCGTAGCTCAGATTGAAATAATTTATATATGAAAAATTATCAGAAAAATTCAATCTATCCATCTGTACCACTTTCATGCATGACAAACCATCTATACATGTTGTATATATGAAAACACACTTATGGCATATTTAAGAGCTTAATTTGGAGTTGTATTTGAACCCTTGGTTCAAATGGACTTCAATCAAATAAATGCTAGATGCATTAACTCAAACAACATCACATACTCATGCCATGTTCATGCATCATAATGTTGCATATGCTTGTGTTTGATTTCCGACACCGTTCCTTCTCGATAGGTCCTGCTCCGGAAAGTGTTCAAGAGTACCTGTCTGAGGAGCAGTGCCCCCCTGTTGATCTACCAGGCAAGCAACCCCCCCCTTGTTCATTCCGATACAATCCCACTCTCTCGCTCCTGCTTTCATTTATTGCATTAGGACAACAACGATTCAACCGCTACTTTATGCTGCGATAGTTGAACCCATTCCTCTGCATGACCTGTCATTGCCACAGTAGATAGTTAAAACCCACTAGCATGTGTAGGAGTTGTTTGAGCCATGTTGTGTTCCTACCATGCCATGCCTGCTATTGCTTAGAGTTGTGTCAGGTCTGATTCATCGAGAATGAATTGGAGTGTTATGATATGTTCTGGTGCTGAGAGTTAAGCGTGTGAACACGATTTGGTAAAGGTAGCGGTGAGAGGCCATGTAGGAGTACATGGTGGGTTGTCTCATTAGGACCGTCCTTAAGAACTGAGTTCTGTGTAAGTTGTCCAATGACTAGCTACTACCACACATTGGGCTCCGGGCGCTCCAAGCTCTCTCAACTTATTAACCACCTTGTTCTTGTCCAGGAGTTGCAAATAGTTTCTGGTGTTTGTAGGTAGTGCTATTTTTCTACCGAGTGGCACCCGGCAGGGTGGGCTCGGGACAGACTAGGCACAGATGGCACGGTGTAGCAAGTGGCACCCGGATGGTGGGCTTGGGAACCCTGCTCACATCGTTTGGGGCCGTGAGCGACACCCCGGCCGGATCTCCTTGCGGATGGAACCCAAATAGGCGATAAATCTGGACTAGAGTTTTGCGTGCTTAGTCAGGTCTTGGCCGACACCCTCGCCAGGCTTCCGCTTGAAGGTTGCCTTGATACATGACGTGTACATGGTGATAAGTGGTGAGAGCATGTGTGAGGAAGTACACCCCTGCAGGGTTATCATGATCTATTCGAATAGCCGTGTCCTCGGTTATGGACTTCTTGGATGGTTACGTGGTACATAGACAACTTAAAGTGGATACTCTAAAATGCTCAAGACAAGTGTGAGTGCTATGGATGGCCTTCTCGTAGGAGAGACGGGGATGAATCCATAGTAGTGTATTGATGTGGTGATTAGTGGACTCGTGTGCGCTGCCTCATCTCAAAGAAGTTTCTCATTGTCGTAGAACATGATAGCCACTGAGTCAAAGCTGGCTTGCTGCAACTAAACCCCGCATTACCTTCTTGATACAAATGCATGTATGATAGGATCTGATGTAAGTCTTGCTGAGTACCTTTGTACTCACATTTGCTTTATTTATGTTTTGCAACTGAGACATCTGTCTCACTAGTAGTACCGCTTGGACTTCGACGAGTAGCTTGTTACCTCAGCTACGATCTTGTACTTTGGAGGGACTTGTAGATAGTCAGGCTTCTCGGCCTTTTTCTTTTATAGTTGTCTGTACTCAGACATGTAATGCTTCCGTTGCTTGTATGCTCTGAATGATGGGTCATGTGACCCCTGTTTGTATTTATGCTATGTGGCTCTTCTGAGCCTTTATCTATATGATTTGCGTTATGTTGTGATGCCATGTTGTACATCACATACTTGCATGTTATGCGTACATGTGATGTGTATTGCTATGTGTGGGATCCGACAATCTAGTTGTTTGTCCTTGACAGCCTCTCTTATGGGGAAATATAGTCTAGTGCTTCCTTGAGCCATAGTAGTCCGCTACAGCCCGGTTCACCGGAGTCCTGCTAGCCCAGCACTACTACTCAGAACACTTGACTGGCCGACATGTGTTCCCCTTCGTTCCTATGTCTGTCCATTCGGGAAAATGTCACGCGGTGACTTCTGGAGTCCTGTTAGCCCAGTGCTACAGTCCGGATTCATACACTGTTGACCGACATGCTCGATGTGATTCATGTATGCCTGTCTCCATAGGTCTGTGCCGCTTTGGGTTCACGACTAGCCATGTTGGCCCGGGTTCTCTGTCATATGGATGCTAGCGACACTATCATATACGTGAGCCAAAAGGCGCAAACGGTTCCGGGCCATGGTAAGGCGACACCCGTGGGGATACCGTGCGTGAGGCCGCAAAGTGATAAGAGGTGTTACATGCTAGATCGGTGTGACTTAGAATCGGGGTCCCGACAATATGTGTGAATTAATTAATGGTGGTTGTGAGACATTCGATGATATATATATATATATATATATATATATATATATATATATAGTATGATCGGTTCTACTAGAAATTCTATTTATATCTATGCATAACATGTACAGTATGTAGTATCATCGTAAAATACCAGTAAACGAAAAAGAATTAAATGGAAAACACAAAATTAAATGAAAAAGAAATCATAAACCCAACCCCATCCCCCCCTCAACCTTTTAATACCGGTTGGTGACACCAACAGGTACTAAAGGGCTCTCTGCCCCCGAAGCTGACTCGTGCCACGTGGTTGCCCTTTAGCACTGGTTCGTGCTGAACCGGTACTAACAAGGGGGGGGGGGGGGCTTTAGTGCCTACACTTTAGCACCGGTTACCGAACCGGCACTAAAGGGCCTTACGAACCGGTGCTATTGCCCGGTTCTGCACTAGTGAGTAGGAGCTACTACAACAGTGACCAGGGATGCGAATGGATCCTTTCTAGCTGCTTAATGTATTTATATTCCTTATACATCAACTGTGGTTATAACCGAGGCGTTGGCAATGCGGGATGGTCTGAATTTTGCAAGTTCGCTAGGTTTCCCGCGAGTGGAGGCGGAGTCGGACTCGTTGATAGGAAAATTGAATCTTGTGATGGCCAGACAAGATGGTGGGATGAAGCTGCTGCAATTTTTGCTGAATGTGTGGACATTTCGTCATTAATTGGGAAGGTCAGATTCAAACATTGTTATCGTAGTTCAAACCAAGCGACGCATGTGCTAACAAATTACAATTATTGTAATAACTTTGTAGTCATTGGACGGACGAGCCGCCAGGCTGTCTTGTCTCAAACCTTGTGGACGATGTAATATTATAATTTCTATCTACGTTAATGAAGCTAGCCATGATGGCCTTTCTAAAAAAAGTAAAATTGAAATGGTTCACTACGGCAGATCTTTTTTGAGGCATTTCTCTATTGCTGATGAATCGTGCTTTTATCTTGGGCATCATGCACCTGGGCTGCAAAAATATCTCTTCCCACCAAGAAGCAACTTAAAAATCAGCAACCCTTCCTGGATTTGTACCTCCTGGCGCAGCTCCCGAACGCCATCAGATTCAGACAACCAAGTCCGGCCATCATCCAGAAGAAGCGATCCAGATGACCCTCGTTCAGGTCGTCGGGGATCCACCCCGGCGCGCCACCAGTCGTCGTCGCCCACTGCACGGCCGTCAGTAGGAATGAGCTCAGGTAGCCGCCGGCCGCTACCGCGAGAAGCGCGAGCGCCGTGCATACGGTCTTCATCGCGGCCGGCGCCTGGCCGTAGAAGAAGTCGAGCTGGCCAATGGTAGTGAGCACCTCGCCCACGCCCACCAGCACGTACTGCGGCGCCTGCCACAGCACGCTCGTCGAGCATGGCGCCAGGGGCGCCGCCTTCGCCGTGCGGAGGCGCGCCGTCTCTAGAAGCGCCGCGGCGGCCATGGCGAGCACGGGCATGGCGAGGCCGGCGCCGATCCTCTGCAGCTCCGAGATGCCCTTCTCCCTCCCGGTGAGCCTTCTCGCCGCCGGAACGAAGGCCCGGTCGTAGAGAGGGACCAGGACGATGACGGTGATTATATCGAAGGTGGACATGGACGCGGGCGGGACGCGCACGGAGCCGACGGTAGCGTCCATCGCCCTGCCTTGCTCGACGAATGTGGACGAGATCTGCACCGACACGGCATAGAAGAACACGACGGTCGCCCAGAGAGGCAGCATCCGCACGAGAATCTTGAGCTCCTCGACCTGCGTCACGATGCAGAGCCTCCACGGGCTGCGCGGCACCGGCACGGCGGCTGCCTCCACCTCCTTGTCAGAGGCCACGACAATGGCGGCCTTATCGAAGAATCTGATCAAGCAAGCAACAGATCCATCTTGAGTGAGTGGTGAATTGAACCAAGCAAGCTGCAAGCAGATACGAGGAGAATTGTAGTAACTGACCGGAGATCAGTGGTGTGTTCG
This sequence comes from Triticum urartu, assembly GCF_003073215.2. Taxonomy (NCBI): domain Eukaryota; kingdom Viridiplantae; phylum Streptophyta; class Magnoliopsida; order Poales; family Poaceae; genus Triticum; species Triticum urartu. Next base: position 92,142,755 of record NC_053023.1, on the reverse strand, counting down.
ATCCTCTCGACTCCCTTCATGGCGAGGTCGTCTTCCGGCATGTCGTAGAGCAGAGAGCTGTCGGCCGGCAGCTCGACGCCGGACTTTCTCACGGCAGCAACCACGACCTGGCACACTCTGGTGAGCGGGCTGCCGCGAGTTCGTTGAAACCTATACGTCCGTGACGCCGCGACCAGGCAAGAAAGCCCGACGGCGAGGACGACCGCCGGGACGGTCAGGCCCAGCGCCCAGCCGTAATGATCCTGCACCCACACGATGCCGGTGCTGGATATGAGCGACGCGCAGCTCATGTTGAACACGTACCAGTTGAAGAAGGAGCCCTTGGTCACGCGCTCCGATGGATCGCCGTCGTCGAACTGGTCGGCGCCGAAGGACATGAGGCACGGCCGGAGTCCGCCCAGCCCAACGGCAATCATGTACAGGCCGAGAAACAAGACGAACTCCTGAACCGACACCATGTTGGACGAGGTGAGGCCTCTGAACGACACGCCGCTCTCGACGAGCAGCGGCAGGTACGCCGAGAATGCTGTCATGAGCATCCCCTGCAAGCCAAAAACACAGAGACCAAACTGTAACGATCTTGCAGACTGTTCTCTGAATTTTCTCAATTAATTGAAGTGCTCCAGGCATGACGTCGACTGCAGAGTATCGTAATTAATTCAAGTGCTATTCTGTATGATATTCTTGATTGCTCCATTGGGACATGACATAGAGATGCATACTGTGCGCAGAGCGATTCTTGATTGCGGTGCAGAGTGGCCGGGAGGAGGATTAGGTAACGTACTGCGACGCCGATGAAGCAGGAGACGACCATGGTGCGGTACCTTCCGCAGTAGGAGTCGGCCACGACGGCGCCGCCGAGGGGCATGAGGAAGCAGGTGGCCTGCCAGGTGGACACGTTCCTCGCCGCGGCGACGTTGCTCTGGCCGAGGACGCCGGTGAGGTACGTGACGAGGTTGTAGGAGATGCCGTAGAAGGCCAGGCAGTAGCAGAACTCGGTTCCTGCATGAACACCGTCGTTCCAAGGTAACGAGATTACTACCAAGAACAGGTGAAGAAGAAATAAATTACCGAGAACTGCGCGGCACGCGCGCCATCCCCCCGTGCGATTCTTGAGCGCCGGGTTCCCGTCCAAGTCGAGGGACCCGTCAGTGGTGTACGCCTCCGCCGCCTGCGACGGCAAAATCCCATGCCATGGGTTAAAATCCCATGCAGACGAAAGGGGAGAAAACAATTGAACCGGAGCAGAGACGGGGGAGACGAGACGGACCTCGGTTGGAAGTCGGGCGAGCAGGGGCACCGTGTGCTCGCCGGCGGAGGCCATGGCGTGCGAGAGGAGCTTGGGAGCGTACGCCTCTCCCTCGTCCAGTGCTTCACTTGGCGGCAGTGCAGTGGGTGGACGTCCTGACGGACGCATCCTGGCAATTGGAGTGGCTGCAGATGCGAGGTTGCTAGGCCGCCTTAGCCAAGGCGCCAGTGATTGAGCCCTTTTGCTGAGACTGAGAGCGACATGTGAAATGTGGACGGGGCAACCGCGGCCATGGCGCCAACCAAAAGCATCAGGCCGCAAATCGCAAATGAAAAGATAGATAGAAGAATATTATCGGGTGACTGTGCCAACCGATCTTTCCGTAGCGAAGGGCAACCACATCCACTGGATTCAGCACGCAAGTATGGGCGTGCTCTGTGGATGCTAAATGGTTTCTTCCCTTTTTGGGACGACACCTCGCACTTATGGTCCGCCATGGTTTAGAGCATCTTCAGCGGTCTTTCAGGGACTTGAAATAGCGCCGTTCTACGGACGAACCGACGATAATTTTTACGTAGGGGCAATTGAGTTCCCAGCTGCCACCTTAGGTCGTCCTCAGGCGTTGATTTCGACCCACTATCGACGCAAATTGGTCCACTTTTTAGCCTGTTTTCGGCACAAATTGGCTCACTGTCGGCGCAAATTGACCAATTTCGGCCCTATTCGGTGTGCTTGGGCACACATTAAACAGAAGCTATTTTTATCACATAGTTCATCACAGAAAACCAATAGAAATCAAATATTTCAATACAAATTATATATTTCAACAAATAAAAACTCAGATTTCATCACACATCGAGCTAGGCGTTGCCCTTAAGCCTTCATAAGTGCTCCACCAGATCCTGCTGCAGTTGTTGATGCATCAGTGCGTCTCGGATCTCCTGACGCATATTGAGGAAGGCAATCTAGGTTGTCGGTAGATGGTGATCAACTTGGGCAAAATGACCCTGCATGTAATACGGTTCAGTGTCAAACACTGGCTCTTCCTGCTCGCTCTCAAGTTGATAGAGCAAGTCATGATCTCCCACATTTGATCTTTTGACCAGGTCTGAGCGGGGTACGAACAACAGCAAATCGAGATTGGATCACACCAAATGCCCGCTCGACATCCTTCCTACAAGCCTTCTGAACCTTCGCAAAGTTGGAGTTCTTGCCTCCTGGCGCAGGGTTTGAAATAGTCTTCACAAATATGGACCATATCGGATAGATGGCATCTGCTAGGTAGCATCCCTTGTTGTAGTGCCACCCATTGACCTCAAAGTTCACCGGGGGAGAATGACCTTCAACAAGCTTGGCAAAGACAGGGAGAGCACTGCAGTACGTTAATGTCATTGTGAGTTCTGACATACCAAAGGAGTGTCAAATCCAGAGGTCGTCTGTGGCCACTGCCTCAAGTACCGCACTGCAACTGCCTTTGATGCCTTTGTACATCCCCTGCCAAGCAAATGGACAGTTTTTCCATTTTCAATGCATGCAGTCGATACTTCCAAACATCCCAGAAAATCCTCTTGCTGCATTCTATGCTAGGATTCGAGCGGTGTCTTCAGCATTGGGTGATAGCAAGTATTGCGGTCCAAACACTGCCACCACTGCCCTGCAGAACTTGTAGAAACACTCAATAGTCGTGGACTCGGCCATGCGCCCATAGTCTTCCAGTGAATCACCGGGAGCTCCGTATGCAAGCATCCTCATAGCTGCCGTGCACTTCTGGAGTGAAGTGAATCCAAGTGTGCCGGTGCAATCCTTCTTGCACTTGAAGTAGCTATCGAACTACTTGATGGAATTCACAATCTTGAAGAAGAGTTTTCGGCTCATCCGATAACGGCGTCGAAATACTTTGTCACCGTGCAGTGGAGCGTCGGCGAAGTAGCCGGAGTAGAGCAAGCAATAGCCTTCCAGCCGATGCCACTGCTTTGCCTTCAGCTGGCCCGATGCCGAGCCACCTCGCCGCGGCTTTGCATTGATCGCGAGTAGGCTGGCCAGGGCGGCGACGACCATGACATGCTCTTTGTCTTGGGCGTCGGCATCGGCTTCCTCCTCCAGCAGCGCCGCGAGCGCCTCCTCGTCGTCCGAGTCCATCGCCGAGCAGACAAATCACCGAACACCTGTCAGGTGTGGTAGGCGCGTAGCCACCGGGATCGGCAAGGCGCCGGGAGGGTGTGCGCGGGGCGGGGAGGGGGGGAGGGGGGGAGGGGGGATCTGGACATGCAAGATGCGTTTTGGCCTGACAGTGGTGGCCTAGTGCAGTGGGTTTGGCCTGGGATCGCCAGACCCAAAAACGGGCCGAGATGGCGGATTTCGGCATCTTGGGGCACAACTGGGGTTTTTTTTTGGCGCCGGCTCGAAAAAAGTCGTCCTGGGGCCATGTTAGGGGCACGGCTGGAGTTGCTCTTAGGATGGTTTCTGTGACAGCTTTAACTCGCCGTGCATTTCTTTTCGAAAATGTTATCCGGCTGTCGTACGATATTTGACACATGTCAGTGAACGCTCTAATCGCCGTAGGTTTGCGCCAACGAATCTTGAAGCTAGCTAGGGTGCGTCGTGGGCGGTGGTTTCCACTTGGTTGGTGGCGCATCGCCACCGGGTCAAGCGCCGCTGCTCGCCGTCGACAAGTCTTCATCCCTTACTTCTGACATCGCTGCTATCGACGAAGGCAAGCGCCGTAGCTCGTCGATTCGTTGTCGTGCATTTCGCTCTTTTGTTGGCACGTAAACTTCTCGTGCCCGGTTGGGCAAAGAGCCCAGGCAAATGATCTCAAACATGCTAGACGGCGCGCACGACGGGTGGCCGACACACCCGTGCACAACCGGGTATGGGAAGCGGACAGTTGCGTGCAACGAGAGGCCGGCCAGTCGCCTCTCCAACTCGGACGGCAAATGCACGCGTAGCTGGGCAAGCCATAAACACGAGTCTCGCACCAGCTACACAACCTGGCTGGGTCCGAAGGACACAGCCAGGCAGACCCACAGCATCACACGGGCGAGGTAGCCCCCATGGCGGTCGAGGACGCTGACGGGCTGACCTGGTATTGCCATCGCGCCCGAGACAACACGCGGGGGCGACAAAATATACCTCATGACCGTGGCCCCGGTCGCATGCACGTCCCACCCTTCATTGACCCCCGAGGGAAGTTGTGCCGCTGCAGGCCCCCGTGTAGATCAAACGGCCAGGAGATCGCCATGGAGCTAGCCGCAGGCCCCACGCGCAACTGATGGTGAAAAGGGTACTCGCACGGTCGCACCCATGGGAGGCAGACTCGACTGCACGATGGCTCGCGCGCACAGGCGGTCTAGCCGACATGGACCGCTGAGACGGGTCGCTTGCGTGCGGGATGTTCGGGCAGATCGGACGTCCCGCGCGGGCGAACGACATCGAGAGGCAGACCTGGCTGCACATTCGCGTGCAGGCAGCGTGCGGGAATGCTCTCATGGCCGCGGAGGAAGCCATCCCATGATGGTGGCCCCAAGTACGCCCCGTGATCCACCAGTCATGCACCGCTGAGTCGGGACGCTCGGTGCGCACGGTCCAGGCATATCAGAGTGCGCGGGGAGCCTACGAGAGACCCTCATGGCACGCCAATGGCAAGCAAGACGCCGCAGAGGCCTTGTTCACCCTCGATGGCCCTAGAAAGCGGGTACTCCAGCATCCATTATAAGATTAATAACATGTGAACAAAACATTGAAATATATATGACTTATTACATTTGATTATGTATAGTTTAAAATTTTTTGAATAAAAGTAGTAAAAAAGCGGAAATCCAATTCGGCTTTAAAATGCTTTTCAAATGTCAAAACATGAAAAAGAAGTGTCTATAGTTACATCTAAATGCTACTACCCGCAAATTTTTAGGTGAAAATATTAAGCACTTTTGCATGCGCAAAAAAACAACAAGTTGAACACCGAACGCCACCTCCAAATGTAACACCCAATTTTGTTTTTTCATTGACGCAATACTGCTACTCCGTTTCGCATGAAAACTATCAAGCATGCTTGCGACACTAACATGAACATCTATAAAAGAAATTCTGAATTTTCTAAATTTATTTACTATTTTTTAATTTATTGTTCATCCGGATGCAAATGCACCTAGTGTTGGTGGTGGGTCTTATTTCATCCATAATTGTACGATGATGTGTCATACTTGCATGTTGAGATAAATAAAGCTAGTGTGGATGACTCAATATATAGGATTCTTGTGCAAAGATAATGTAATTCTAGTAATACAAAAAGTGGCATGAGTCCTTTTTTGTCATTCTAGATTTTCCACTATTGCTGATCTCGGTTGGATGTGTGAGTTCATACAAGTTAATTGTTTTTGGGATAAAGAAATCGTTGCAACATTATTTGATAATCAAAAGGTCACTAGTTGAGTTCGCAAAAGAATAAAAAATAAAATTCCAGAAGAATATAATCACCATTTGTAAAAAGTGTTCACTTATGTTTGACTTTCAACAATTATATTAATCTTTGTTTGAACGTTTAGGTTCTAATAGTAAGTAATACCATAACACACACTTCTAATTTGACTCACCTTCAAGAATAGGGTTGTCACATACATTATGTTTTAGCATCCATAATTTTGTAAGATTCAACATAAAAATAACACTCGTAAAAAATACAATGCCGATGTGTTATAAAAATACAGATTTGACTTATCACGACATTATAGTCCACCTCACTGACAGTTTGAAACATCGTCTGTATAGCACTGCTCTTTTTTCTAAGAGGGTAAGCAAAAGTGGGCTTCATCTACAATTAAATATTCTCATATAAAGATAATGTAGTTATAGTGGCACACATTATTTTGCTGGCATGCTATTTCTGATGATCTCAGACATGGAGTTTCGCTCTTGGATGCAGATCTTGCGATGCACGATTGACAGTTTTGCATGCAAATACTTAGGCCTCACTCTCAGGCTGGCCATAGTGAAAGTATCATAGCCGGTATCATGCACTCGGGAATAACAAACATGATGATGTGGTAGTGAATTAAAGAAGAGAGAGAGGGGGTTAGAGTAACATAGGTACAAATGATTAGCCGTGGCTTTTTGTGGTGTGCCAAACATGAAGCATGGGGCGGTAAATGTGTCGACGCATGGGAATCGGTTTGCACACCAAAATAGCTTAATGCGGCTTTGATGGCACGGTGATTATGGTTGCGGCGCACTGACAGATTGAGACCATGAAAGGAGTTCAGGATCACTGTACCAAGCGAGGCACTCGCAGTCTACCATTCGGCGGTGGTGGCCATAGTGGGCAACGATGGCGACGCCCTTTTCTGGGAGGACCACTGGCTCAACGTTTACCGCATCCAAGAGCTTGCGTCGACGTTATATGTGAAGGAAATATGCTCTAGAGGCAATAATAAATTTGTTATTTTATATTTCCTTATTCATGATAAATATTTATTATTCATGCTAGAATTGTATTGATTGCAAACTTAAATATATGTGTGAATACATAAACAAATACCGTGTCCCTAGTATGCCTCTACTAGACTAGCTCGTTGATCAAAGATGGTTAAGGTTTCCTAACTATGAACATGTGTTGTCATTTGATAATGGGATTACATCATTAGGAGAATGATGTGATGGACAAGACCCACCCGTTAGATTAGCATAATAATCGTTCAGTTTATTGCTATTGTTTTCCTCATGTCAAATAATTATTCCCTCGACTATGAGATTATGCAACTCCCGGATAACGGAGGAATACTTTGTGTGCTATCAAACGTCACAACATAACTGGCTGATCATAAAGATGCTCTACAGATATCTCCGAAGGTGTTTAGTGATTTAGCATAGATCAAGATTAGGATTTGTCACTCCGAGTATCGGAGAGGTATCTCTGGGCCCTCTCGGTAATACACATCATAAGCTTGCAAGAAAATGACCAAGGAGTTAGTCATGAGGTGATGTATTACAGAACAACTAAAGAGACTTGCCAGTAGTGAGATTGAACTAGGTATGAAGATACCGACGATCGAATCTCGGGCAAGTAACATACCGATCACTACAAAAAAATACACTTCCGTGATGATACATGTTTGTCATAGTAGGTCACGTTTTTTGTCATGCATGTACATCCATGACGATTTTATGACAGAATCAATATAGTCATACCTGTGCTGCCGTAAAAGTGTTTCATGACATTACCAAAATTATCATCGCGAAAGTGTTCACTTCCATGACGATAAATCGCGCGTCATAAAAGTGATTTCGTTTAACCGACACGTGGCATCCACCGTAACAGGTCATCGTTAAGCTATCGGGTTTCAATTTGGATCCGATAACCCGTTAACAACACAGACTAATGGGGATTTTCCATGTGTAAAATTCTGAATGGCCAGAGGAACCACGTGCCGGCTCACCGTCGGGATAGATGTCATCCACTCATTGGACAGAAGGCACCTATGATACGTCGACATGTGGCACGGCCCAACAGAGGCCCATTCCGGTGAAAAGGCCGGCCCGTTTGACTTGGTCAAAAGGTAGCGACCCGGCCCATGAAAAGCCTATTAACGGCCTATTCGCATATAGCCCATTTACAGCCCGCTAAGTCACAGCCCGTTACGACTTATCCGAATTAGGCCCAGTAGCGTCATCTAGGCCGTCCAATATGATTTCAACCCGTTGTAACTTTTGGCCCATGACGTCTTTCAGCCCATATGAGGCCCTTCGTAACTCTTAGCCCATTAACGGCTCGTGGTGAAACTGGCCCGTAATGAACAGTGCATCGCTTTATATCCATTAACGGCCCATTAGTCCGTTGGCCGTTTCCAGCCCGTGTTAACTTTCGGCCTTCTAAGGGCCCATTTATTCTTGGGCTCATTTCTAGAATTCGATTACTTACGGTCCATTACTGGTGTGTTTCGCTTGTGGGCCAAATACAACCCGTGGTTATAGTCGGCCTATTTGTGGCCCGTTAATCCGTTGGGATGTTTTCATAGCGTCATCAAATACGGACTATTAACGACCCGTTATGGTCAGGCCATAAAAAAGATGATTTCCACTCTAGCCCGTTTACGAACGATTTTGCGGTCCGTTATTGGCCCACGAATAGTACGACCCATGTTTGGCAAAACGATTATACGACCCGTAGAAGGTCCATAGATGAGACGGCCCGTAGAAGGCCCATAGATGAGACAACCCATAGAAGGCTCATGGATCCTACGGCCCGTAGAAGGCCCATGGATCCCACGACCCGTAGAAGGCCCATGGATCCTATGGCCCATGGACGGCCATCGTCACTACAACAGGTAGCAGGACCATGGTCACAACAGTCCGTGTGTTGCCATGGTTATTGTGGCCTAGTTATAAAAATAGGTTATTGTGGCCACTAGAAAAACGCGGAAAAAGAACTACAGTGACTACAAGCAAACAACTAAACAAGACAATAAGGAAATAAATAAGCAAGCAACTAACGCTAGGCCATTACGGCTATTACACATATTACATCCACTGGGCATCAAAGTTCGCCACCAGTGCAAATATAGGGAACAAAGCAGCATATTACATACATTGGCCGTCTAAATTTGCCACCAGTGCAAATAAACGTAGCAGCAAAACAAGTCCATAACTGAAACAACTTCAGAAGAGCTCAAGAAACGTTATCCTGGGTATCCACCATGCTGGCAATAAGCTTAGAAATCTTATTAGCTTTGTCCTGTTTAGCGCTAAAATCCTCCCTTGTTGTTGCACCAGAAAGTATGCATCTGAATGCTCCAGGGACTTCCGCAGTCCTTCCGCTTCTTGTCGCAGCACAGCTGATCGATGTCTTTCAGCTTGTAGTTGAGACTCAAGAAACCGAACCGATTCAGACAGTGAGTTTGAATAGCTTGCGCAAGCGGTAGTGGCTAGTAACTCGAACACTAAACCAAGACAGGACTTTGGGGTTGTCTCAATATCTTTAAGATAGTTTTCCTTAGCTGTTTTATCAGCTTTGTTGGAGACCAACAAGGATGTCTCACTATCCTGAACCTTATCCGCATTACTTCCTTTACCATTGCTTAATAAGGCACTCTTCCCCAATATTCTGTCAGAATTCTAAAAGAAGAAACAAGCAGACACATAACAGGTTTAGCATGTACTAGTATATGAAACTCATTTCGGTAAACCAGTTCATTAGTAAGATGGACATGATTAAACTATCAAGTCTTCTATTGCCAAGTACTACATAATAAAAGCATCAAACAAACATATATCTATGTCCTATGGTTACTGCATTATCTTGCCAAATCAAAATAGAGACACGGTTCAAATTATATCAGTTTAACACAAAGCATCACTGAAAGAATACAAAGTGTGGGAAACTACACGACACAACAAGATTCCAGATGGGTACCACGGGTCTACATGTACAACAACACTATTGGCTATGTTGTGATGCTAGTAATGTGCATGATATGAGAAGTCAACTGTATACACAATTGAAATTGAAATCAACAGAGCTATTCATAAGAGGAAACCTGTTAAAGAAACATGCGTAAAGATACCTGTTGTGCCATTGGAGTTTCGATTGGAACCTTCAATTTAAAAATAAGTTTGTATGAGTAAATACAGTGATACAAGAGCAAAGCAGTATGCACGATAGCAATGGAATCTTAAATAAGAACAGTTATTCTTTAGGTTTAAGCACTTGTTCTACATGAACAGAGTACAATAAGATGCAAGAATATAGTACTTAAAATAACAAATGAGCTCATAGACCTTACCACATTCTTGGTTCGGGACCAGTACAGAACAAGGCATTCCCAGTCATCGTCCAATAAATGTGTCTCAGGAGAACATAAGGGAATTTGATGAGTTTCTTACCAGCGAAGTATGTTTTCTTCAGGTAATTCCGATACTGCCACCAAGCATTCTTGAAAATAGCAGAGGTATTAGCACAGTTTACCTCATCTCGAGTTTCCAAATCGGTCCTTCTCTATAGAGAAAAATGGGAAAATTTGCTGTATTATAACCATCATGGAGGTAGAATGTATGGGACAAAGCAAAGTAATTGCCATGAATAACATTACGTACACATAAATCCTAGACAAACACATGCAAATGGCATTTTCCTTCATCTTTAGTATAATATTTCCATGATGGGAAGATATGCACATAGGATTTAACAACAACAAATGCGATAGATGCTAAACTACGACTGGCTGGTTGTGCTTTCTCCACAGGAATAGGTGTACTAACTGGTGGAGTTGGGGTTCGCCGTGGTAGTACTGGCTCTTTGGGCACTGGAGCTGCCTTGCTAACTGCTCTTGTTTGGGAGCTCTGTGGTGGAGATGGTGTTGTGTCAACAGGAACTGGGTTACTATTTGCTGGGGTTGGGGTTAGATTGGGTGAAGCTGGTTCTCTGTCCATCATGACAGGGGTACAATCTGCGAGAGTCTGGGGTATGTGTGGTAGGGCTGGTTCCCGTGCATGTACAATCGGGGCACTATCTTCACCAAGAGGTATCACTGTTTTATTTGAAGACCGTGTTTTTACTCGCTAGATACTACCATCACCCGCTCCAATTCAAATGGCTAATAAACAAGAAACATAGTTGAATGTACAGACATTGTATGAGAACAGATGCAATAGATAGTGTGGAAAAAAGAGGGCATGAAATAGTTGACATGTATATTGTTTAACTAAAAAGGATAGCATGACATATTTTCACATATATGATGTCTATCTAAATTGGATGGCATAGCATGACATAATTCAAAGATATGATGACTAACTAAACAGGATGGCATGAGACAATTATATGATGTCTTTAGTAAACAGGTTCACATGACATAATTCACATAGATGTTATCTAAGTAATCAGGATCGCATGATTTAATTCACATATGTGATTTATATGTTAAGCAGAGGGCATTCACATATATGATGTATGAACTAAGAACATGGTGTTGAATATTGTGTATATGATGTCTAAACTATGCAATGCAAGACACCATATGCATGATATGAGCAGTATAACTGTGCCAAGTTAGAGCATACACCTCGGTGGGGGAATAGGACTGGTCATTTGTCCCTGAATCCATCTCTGAGGAGCTATCGGGACCCATGAAGAGATCTGCTTTGACAGGTAGCACTGTCTGCTCTGAAGACCTTGTTTTCACTCCAGATTTTTCCATTACCCACTCAAATGGCTGATTCACATGAAGAGTAGTTTAATGTACAAACATTGTCGACAAATGGAAATGTATGAAGAAAAGGATGGGCAAGATATCATTCAAATATATGATGCGTGGTTAAACAGGACGACATTGCATATTTCACATATATTATGGCTGGCTAAAAGAGATGAGGCTGCATAATTCCCATATATGATATAGAAACTAAACAAGTGGCATTACAGAACATGTCTAAACTAAGCAGATGACATATATGATGTCGAAAGTAGGCACTGCAAGGCAACTTATGCATGATATGACCAACATCATCATGCCAAGTTAGAGCAAACATCTTGGGGGGTAAATAGGAGTGGTAAACTACGTCTGAATCCGCCTCAGAACAGATATCTTCCTCTGGATTACAATCTGGAGAGTATTACAATCTGGAGAGGGGGGGAAGGGTTTGCCATTGAACCCACCATGGAGTGATGTCTGCATGACATTGTATTGCCGTGCAGAACTCTTCTCCTTTTGTCTACATGTTCAGCATGTCTGTGTACAATATCTTACATGCATACGAAAAATATAGTGAGATTAAATAAGGAGAGCATGCAAAAATCTAGAGTGATGGTAACAACCAGTGGATGGATCCAAAAATAATGATAGCAGGCTGATGATAGCTTTAAATTAATAAAAAGACAGATGATGATTGCTTTACTATTTGTTTCCCACCCAAGATGAACAACACAGGCATACCATAGGTGAACCAGATAATAGACAGAGATACTATTCATAGTTGCCTCGATATGTGCCTCACAAGTAATTTTAAAACTCAGGTTTGAACATTAATTTGAACCCGACTTGGAGTCTAAGAGGTGAATAGGACGATAAAGTAGCAGGTAATATTAAGCAATGCATAACATAAGCAGCACAAGTGAGGGGGAGAGCAGAGCAGCAGCGAGAGCGAGCGAGAGCCGGAGCAGTAGCAACGTGAGCGAGCGAGCGAGAGTCGGACTAGCAGCAGCAGATCCGGCTGGTATGGACGCCGCCGCCAAAAGGTCCTTGCACTGAGGAGATCCGCCGTGGAGATGTCGCCCGGGGCGCCGGCCTCGAGGTAGCCACGCCATGGGTGTGCGGGATGGAGCACTGTCGGTGCCGGGAGGTCGAGTTAAGGAGAAGGTGTGATGCGATGAGTGTATGATACGTCCATTTTGCATCATGCTTTTATATTAATATTTATTGCATTATGGGCTGTTATTACACATTATATCACAATACTTATGCCTATTCTCCCTTATTTTACAAGGTTTACATGAAGAGGGAGGATGCTGGCAACTGGAATTCTGGACTAGAAAAGGAGCAAATATTAGAGACATATTCTACACAACTCCAAAAGTCCTGAAACTTCTCGGAGCTTCTTTTTTGAATATATAAAAAATAATGGGTGAAGAAAGAACCAGAGGGGGCCACCAACCTGCCACAAGGGTGGAGGGCGCACCCTACCCCCTGGGCGCCCCCCGACCTTGTGGGGCCCCTGGCAGGTGATACGTCTTGAATGTATTTATAATTTTTGATTGTTCCATGTTGTTATATTATCAATCTTGGATGTTTTATAATCATTTTATAGTCATTTAATATCATTTTTGGTACTAACCTATTGACATAGTGCCAAGTGCCAGTTCCAGTTTTTTCCGTGTTTTTTACATCGCAGAAAATCAATATCAGACGGAGTCCAAATGCCACGAAACTTTACGGAGAATTTTTATGGGCCAAAAGGAACACAACGGGCCCTGGCTGTGCCTGGGGGGTACCTTTAGGGAGGCACAACCCACCAGGGTGCGTCAGGAGGCCCAGGCGCGCCCTGGTGGGTTGTGCCCACCTCGGGTGCCCTCTGGACCGCCTCTTTGCTCTATAAATACCCCAAAAATCCCAGAACCCTAGGGGAGTTTATGAAATATTCATCCAGTCACCGTAGAGTCCAGAACCACCATATCCAATCTAGACACCATCTTGGATGGGGTTCGCCGCCTCCATTGGTGCCTCTCCGATGATGCGTGAGTAGTTCTTTGTAGTCCTTCGGGTCCGTAGTTAGTAGCTAGATGGCTTCATCTCTCTCTTGATTCTCAATACAATGGTCTCTTGGAGATCCATATGATCTAACTCTTTTGCGATGTGTTTGTTGGGATCAGATGAACTTTGAGTTTATGATAAGATCTATCGTTCTATACCCATGAAAGTTATTTGAGTTTCTTTGATATCTTATATGCATGATTACTTATAGCCTCGTATTTCTTCTCTGATATTTGGGTTTTGTTTGGCCAACTTGATCTATTTATCTTGCAATGGAAAGAGGTGCTTTGTAGTGGGTTCGATCTTACGGTGCTTGATCCCAGTGACAGAAAGGGAAATGACACATATGTATCGTTGCTACTAAGGATAAAACGATGGGGTCTATCTCTACATAGATAGATCTTGTCTACATCATGTCATCGTTCTTATTGCATTACTCCGTTTCTCCATGAACTTAATACACTAGATGCATGCTGGATAGCGGTCGATGTGTGGAGTAATAGGAGTAGATGTAGTCAGGAGTCGGTCTATTAATCTTGGACGTGATGCCTATATAATGATCATTGCCTGGATATTGTCATAATTATTTGAGGTTCTATCAATTGCACAACCGTAATTTGTTTTCCCACCATTTGCTATTTTTCTCGACAGAAGCCACTAGTGAAACCTACGGCCCCCGAGTCTTCTTTCTCATATATTTGCCTTTGCGATCTGTTTTTATTTGCTTTTACTTTCAGATCTACTAAACCAAAAACCCAAAAATACTTTGCGGCACTTTATTTTATTTGCGATCTATTTATTCAATCTATTACAACTTTTTCCTGTCACACACCAATTTCTGGCACCGTTACCCGAAAGGGATTGACAACCCCTTTAACACATTGGGTTGCGAGGATTTGTTATGTGTGTGCAGGGGCTGTTTTCGTTGTGTTGCTTGGTTCTCCTACTGGTTCGATAACCTTGGTTTCATATCCGAGGGAAATACCTACCGCCGATGTGCTGCATCATCCCTTCCTCTTTCGGGAAATACCAACGTAGCTTCAAGCGACATCAAAAGGAATCCGGTGCCCATCTTTGGCTATATGGTATGTTTTACCCTGAAAAAAATAAATAAGAAGTTTTCGGGACGAAGCACCGCCGTCTCGGGGCGGAACCTGGGCAGAACCAATCTAGGGCTCCGGCAGAGCTGTTCTGCCGAGGAAATATCCCTCCGGGAGGGGGAAATCGTTGTCATCGTCATCACCATCGATCCTCTCATCGAGGGAGGGTCAATCTCCATCAAAATCTTCACCAGCACCATCTCCTCTCAAACCCTAGTTTATCTCTTGTATTCGATATTGGCCCCAAAACCTCAGATTGGTACATGTGGGTTGCTAGTAGTGTTGATTACTCCTTGTAGTTGATGCTAGTTGGTTTATCCGGTGGAAGACTATATTTTCAGATCCTTAATGATAATTAATACTCCTCGGATTATGATTATGAATATTCTTTGTGAGTAGTTACATTTGTTCCCGAGGACATGGGAGAAGTCTTGTTATAAGTAATCATGTGAATTTGGTATTCGTTCAATATTTTGATGAGATGTATGTTGTCTCTCCTCTAGTGGTGTTATGTGAACGTCGACTACATGACACCTCACCATTATTTGGGCCTAGGGGAAGGCATTGGTAAGTAATAAGTAGGTGATGGGTTGCTAGAGTGACATAATCTTAAACCCTAGTTTATGCATTGCTTCATAAGGGGCTGATTTGGATCCATATGTTTCATGCTATGGTTAGGTTTACCTTAATTCTTCTTTCGTAGTTGCGGATGCTTGCGAGAGGGGTTAATCATAAGTGGGAGGCTTGTCCAAGGAAGTGAAGCACCCAAGCACCGGTCCACCCACATATCAAATTATCAAAGTAACAAACGCGAATCATATGAGCATGATGAAAACTAACTTGAAAACAATCCCCATGTGTCCTCAGGAGTGCTTTGCTTTATATAAGAGTTTGTCCAGGCTTTTCCTTTGCTACAAAAAGGATTGGGCCACCTTGCTGCACGTTAGTTACTCTATTTACTTGTTACCCGTTACGATTTATCTTATCACACAACTATCTGTTACCGATAATTTCAGTGCTTGCAGAGAATATCTTGCTGAAAACCGCTTGTCATTTCCTTATGCTCCTCGTTGGGTTGTACACTCTTACTTATAGAAAGGACTACGATAGATCCCCTATACTTGTGGGTCATTAGTGTGCAACCTCTTTGGTGGCGCCGAGTAGGCCTCGGCTTCATGAGTCGGTGAGGATGTTGCGGTTCCGTTAGAGCAGGTTAAGGCGTCGCTGTGGGGATGGAGCAGCCGCGATAGACTTGGCGATCGTCGGAGCAGCTCCTTGGAGGTGGAGGACGAGGCAGCTGAACCGGCGGGACGATGATATGGACGACGGATCCTCATCCGGGGAGGTGGATGAGGGACGTCAAGCTGTTGCGGTGCACGACATTGTCTGGGAAGAGGCTCCGGCTGGGCAGCGGTGAGGTGGAGGATGGAGGAGGGTGCAGTTTCGCGGCTGGAGCAGAGAGGTTATGGCGGTCTGGGATTTCGAATGGCGAAAAGGGGGCAATGGGAAGGGGGAACCATGACATAGGGACGCGCTTGTCCCAAATGGAGGGTGTGTTACGAAAGTACCCTCACCGATTTGAACTAACAGCCCTTTTGGCTCAGGGTTAGAAGGGGGATTTTGCGTGTCGGGATTTGGCAGTTGGAGGGAGTTTTCGCACATGTTGTATTTTTGGGATAGCAAGGCGCGGGTTGTGAAGGCGCGAGTTTTGGGAGCACTATATCTGAATTTTCGGGATATAACAAGGCACGGGTTGAATTTTAGGGACAAGCCTAACGTGTAATATTATACTTGTACGTGCCAAATCAATTCACACTTCCCTCAACAACAAAAAATGAAAAAAAATAAAACTATTCAGACCACACAAAGAGAGAGTCTTGTCCCGTTTTACTATACAAATGCTATTCAAAGCTATGAATCCATGTTATGTCCAATTAAATTTTTTCACTGGCTGTATAATGCATGTAACCTACTCATACCAACATTTTAGTGCATTCCAAATGTCTATACTACTGCTACAATTCGAACTAAATTTGAATTAGTTTCTCTATTTGAATAAGAATCTACAATCATGATTGTTGCAAACTTCAACCGTCATTCGTGTATTACCTTAACAACACACCACATGATTACTATAGAGATAGACATGAACTATGTGTACTATATGAACTTGAATTCAATTTTTTGAATACACTTGATGTTGATTCCAAATAATAGTACATTTGATGTACTAACTAGATATTCATAATCTAAACCATGTTCCATACGTACACCGTGTTTATCACACAAAGTATAGTGCCCCGCCCCCTACATTATGACAAGTATTTAGCCCTGAACTGCAAAAGCCACACATTATCCCAAATTATAATCAATGTTATACACTATGATATCTTCTTCAAATATCCGTATCCACTTTTTTATAATGAATTATGATCTTTGTTCGTCTTTTACACCTTCACGATCCTCTTCTCTTTGTAGCTAGCTAACGGCAACTCTCTATCATGCATGCACATGCCCGCCCCCTCTCACCCTCCTCAGCGCCCCTCCATCGCGCACATTCATTATTCCTCTTTAGGTCGTTCATCGACGGTGTGTGTAGGCCCCCCGGCTCCTTCTTTCCGGCACACAGCGGTCGATATACCTCTCTAGCCAAGTGTGCCTACCAAAAACACACACTTCCCCTCTTCTCTTCTCATCGTCCATGCCCACCCTATGTCCAATACGGTTCCACGCAGGTGCACACTCCCGCCCCTCTTTTCATCGATCTCATACTCGCACACTCCTCTCCCCTCGACATAGTAGGCCTCTCGCACCACCTCCTAGCCGCACCCCTCTCCCCCTGCCCGTCTCTCCGGACCTTATTTTCTTCTAACACATGCATGCATGTATATGTACCAATCTCCCTACATATAGCTAGGTCGACTATAATTCTTTTTCCCCACACACCGATAGACTTGCCTCACTAGTTATGTATCTACCTTTCTCGGACACATGACGATTGATCTTACTATGTAGTTACGTCTTCTTACCACAACCATATCGGCCCCCCTCATCATCCTTGCATACCTCCCGACCCATCTCTCACATGCATGTGCATAGACAGGCAGACATCCCTGGCCCTCTCTTATTGATATTGCACTCGCACCCTCCGTTTGTCTAGCAAGCCTCTCCCACCACTTGTGAGAAGCAACTCCACCACCAACCCTCCGACACTCTACCTTTGTCTTTCTCAAAACCTTATTCCTCTACTACGTATATGCATGGATGTCAATCGATCTCCCTTAATACATAGCTAGGTTTCTCTCCTTCTCCACACACATACTAGTCGATCTAACCCTCTATAGTTAGGTCTCTGCCCCTCCCCCACACCGATAGTCGAACGTTGTAGGTACGTATCCATGCCATAGAGAAAAAATGCACCTCTGCCCTCTCACATTCCAGTAGGCCAGCTGCCATGTATCTTTGACATGGGCAAACACAAATTCGATGGCCTCTTTATCGACCGCACACCCACACACTTCATCCCTATTTTTGATTCTATCGATATCTCACGCCGATGATCCCTCCACTCTCTTCTCGTGGATCGCTCCCTCTATATATGATATATCCATGACTCTGTTTCACACACATTGCGTATGTTATGTTTTTTTGTTTGAGATATCATCGACACATTGCCTCTGTTTCGCACAAACCATCTCTCTCACACCCACCCACGTACGTACCTGCAACTAAAGAAGAGGTGCATGCACGACGCACATACTCATGTCTCGTTCCTGGCCACACTCGCGCGGGTACACGGTGGAGTTCATTTCTGTACGAAAAGGCAGCCCATGTGATAATTTGACGCGTGTAGCGGTTATTTACTCGAAGGAGGGTCGTGTACCACGCGTAGATGGAACAAAGTTTGACTTGACGTGTTAGTATTAAATAAAGTTATATTCCTCAATGGCACGTACAGAATATAAAATGATTGTCATCGAGAGAAAATAAAAATCCGCTCCACTATATACAATGGAGCCTGCCTGCCGGGGTTTGTCTCTCGTCACACAATCTCACACAAGGCGGCGATGGCCGCTCTCTCACCGTTGGACACTGATCCGTCCGCATCCCGTCCGCTGGCGGAAAGGGAGGATGTGCATCGTTTCTCCGTTCGACGGTGTTGAGGCAGCACGTCTTGATCTGCGGTACCCGTCGTTCTCTCTGACCAAGCTCCGGTGCGGTAGGGCCTTTGCCACTTGCTCACTGCCGCAGTATGGGCAGATCCCGGCCGCCGGTGCCCTCCTAGTTACATCCCGATGACCGTCAAGTACAACTTTGATAACCGACAAGTATAGGGGATCGTTTGTAGCCTTTTTCGATAAATAAGAGTGTCGAACCCAACGACGAGCTAAAGGCAGCACAAATATTCCCTGAAGTTCTATCAACCACCGATACAACTCCACGCACACTTTAACGTTTGCTTTACCTAGAACAGGTATGAAACTAATTTGCAAGGATAAAACTAGAAGTATTTTGCAATATAATAAAAGTTAGGTGTTTATTAAAAGGGTTTGTGTTAACAAGAAAGTTATTTGTCCCTAGGCAATCGATAACAAGTACTGGCAATCATTCTTGCAATTCTACATGAGGGAGAGGCATGAGCTAACATACTTTCTCTACTTGGGTCATATGCACTTATGATTGGAACTCTAGAAAGCATCCGCAACTACTAAAGATCATTAAGGCCGTGAAACCCAACCATAGCATTAAGTATCAAGTCCTCTATATCCCATACGCCATAGCCCACCTACTCGGGTTCAAGCTTTTGTCACTCTCGCAACCCACCATAAGCGAACCATGAACATATTGCAACACTCTCCAGCAGGGGCCCCTCACGTTTGCCTAAGAACGGAGGGCATCGTAGGACAACAACATAAATACAATATACAATCATACCAACCAAGATCACGATTAACCCAGAGGACAAAACAGATCTACTCAAACATCATAGGATAACTATAGATCATTGGAAAATAATATATGGAGTTGAGCACCATGTTTAAGTAGAGATTACAGCGGGGAGAAGAGGTGTTACACCGCTGCATAGAGGGGGAGAAAGTTGGTGTAGACGGTAGCAAGATTGTTGATGTAGATTGCCGTCATGATCCGAGCCCCGGCGGCACTCCGGCGCCATCGGGAGAGAGAGCCCCCTCCTCCTCCTTCTTCTTCCTTGGCCTCACCCCTAGATGGGAGGAGAGTTCCCCCTCTTGTCCATGGTCTCCATGGCGGCGAAGGGGCGGGAGCCCCTCCGAGATTGGATCTCCCTCTCTGTTCTCTTCTATTTTGCATTCCCCAGATCAGGCCCTTCACGGTTTCTTAAATTCCTGGAGATCCGTAACTCCGATTGCGCTGAAATTTTTACATGGTTTTTTCCATAAATTATCTTTCTTGTTCCAGAAGAAGGGGCCCAACTGACCTTCGAGGAGGGCAGAAGACACCTGGGCGCACCAGTGGGTGCCTGGCGCGCCCTGGTGGGTTGTGGGCACTGTGGGCCCCTGTTTGCGTTGATTCCACCTCCGAAAAATCACATATATTCCAAAATAATTCTCCGTAAAGTTTTATCGTGTTTGGACTTCTTTTGATATGGATTTTTTGCGAAACAAAACAATGCAACAAACTGGCACTGAGCACTGGATAAGTAAGTTAGTCCAAATAAATCATATAAAAAGTTGCCAAAATTATGTAAAAGTTGAATAATATTGTCACGAAACAATCACAAATTATAGATATGATGGAGATGTATCAGCATCCCCAAGATTATGTGGCAGCCCGACTCAGAGAAACCGGAACGCCCCGTATTCCAGCCCAGAGATCGAGGAGAAGTCTTTGGAATACGACACTGCTTGACATAGAACAAATCAGCTCTTATTACAAGAATAATAATACCAGGGTCTGATGTTACGAAGAAGCACATCAGCACGGCGACACTACACCTGCGATACTACACTTGCTCTAAGCTAGCAGTGGAACAACTCGTAGCAGCGGAATACTTCTAGCAGCGGAACAACGACGAAGGTGGTGAACTCCACTCAGCAGGAACTCTGGCTGGGACACGATCTAGCTCGCACGCACGACAACCATCGACAAGCAATCAAACAATCATGGCATCACCTGCAATCTGGCATGACACTCCAGGTCAGTACATTGAATGTACTTGCACGCTCACAACAACCATAAACATCAAGGCAAGACAATAACATAGCATTAACATGTTAATTATTTAACAACTACCATGATGAAACAACTAATAAGCAAGGTATGAAACTGATACAATACTAATAAATCACCATCTCAGACCTCCTTAACCATATCTCTCTTGGCTAACCGGCCAAGCAATATACCATCTCGATCACCTCGTGATCAAAACCAAACGGTGATCTTTCCGGCGATCACAACCATGACCAACACTTGGTCTCAAATGGTGATCCTTCCGGCTATCACTACCATGACCAACGCTGGGTCTCCAACATCATCATCAACATCCTGCCAATCTGTACTCCTCAACATATCAACATATAAATATATCATCAATAAGTCATTCCGTCATGTGAGTGTTGATCGAACGTGTGACCTAGTAGGAACCCATGCCCATGACTGAGGACGCGGCTATCAATAGATTTAAATACACACTCTGCAGAGGTAGCGCACTTTACCCACACCACAGAACCCATGGCCTCGCACTCCCATTCGGGTGGACCAACGGCATTCTGACAAAACCGATCTACTGCCATGACACTCTCCCGGCCACTCCGACCCACTCCCAACTGGGCTAGTCCTGGGTGGCCCCGTGTCTACCATAGACACAACGACCATCGTCGTGGCCAAAATGTCCCTCATGGGGACCGTGCACATAACAACAACAACGAGCACACAAGGCTTATGTCCGCCTAGCTGATCAGGGTAGTGCGTGCCCATAACCTTCCCTAGTTGGAGGCACCAGCAAGAGGCATGATAGTAGACCGCATTAGGGCCTTCCCATAAAGGCAAATGTGGTTGCACTAGAAAAGCCCGGTTCGGTGGCACGTGACCAACTTAATGATGGAATTCATCCCCAAAATATAATAGTAATGACTGATACTCCGATATCATCTATCAACCTATAATCCAAGTCATAGCGATATCCAACAAATAATCCAAATCTTAATATCATCATACCAAAATACTCCGAGGACGGTATAACACTACTATCATGATGAACCCAAGAACGATAATACTACTACTCAAATAACTATCCAGCTATGATCCAAATGCAAGCATCATCTCCATCATCATATTCCATAACATAATATCATGACGAAAATAACACTAGCCACTAATAATCCAAAGGCAACATGATATTCAAAATAGTGCTCCAAGATAATAACAGATACCATCATGACAATAATTATACTAGCCACTAAGAATCCAAAGGCAACATGTCATCCAAAGTAATACTCCAAAGCATATTACCATCATGAACATAATCATAATAGCCACTAAGAATCCAAAGGCACATGTCATCCACATAATCATCAAAATATAATTCCTAGAACTCCAAGCAATATCATGGCAATATCAACATCAAAACAATACTCTGAGTCATGCCATGAACAGATCATACATAACTAATGCAATGTTTCAAATAAATAAACCATTTCACTGCATTGCAATCATGCAAATGGAGGGTGTGGCTTGCCTGGGGTGGAAGAAATCACCGAGAAGAAGTGCGAGAAGCTCGGGAAACAAATCTCTCTCGGAGGGGGCTGATTAATGGCATGGGCAAAATGGTCATTTTCAGAATGTTAAAACATAATGAAAATGATACCAACAGAACGGGCTCGACAAAACGAAGAAGTGGGCTTTGGAATAACCTCATTTGGAGTTGTGAGCAAAAAGATATAGCTATTTTTCTGCTGGGGACCCATCTATAAAGAAATATTTTTCAGCCTGGGCCTAAACAGAAAAACTGAAAGCGCCTACGGCTAAAATACGTTTTCAGAAAAGAGAAACATATTTTCAGTCACAGTTAACCAAAGTATGCTTTCTGGACAGGAAAACGTATTCCAGAGGATACGTGTCCACTTATTTGACTAGGCAAAGGCGGGACCGGGCGCGTGGTCGCTGACGGGCGGGTCCCATGGGCTGTGGGCCCATCACTTATCCAGCTAGGCAGGCGGGGTCAACGCCTACCCGCCGATAGGTGGGGCCGCGTGGAGATGGGGCCCGCCTGGCCTGGCTCCTTCTTCCTCCTCCCGCTCGCCCGCGATGTAGAGACGAGACCGGCGGCCCGACGCGGATTCCCGACGACTCCGGCCACCCCTCGTGGCGTGTGATCTACCGGAGTGATCAGTGCGACGAGGCGGATCCATCCAGGCAAGATGCAGCCACGGGCAAGAGCTCGGCTGAGGGGAGGCCAACCGCGACGAACGGCGATCTTCGGTCGGCGGCGAGCTCATGGCAGAAGGCCACCAGAGGGGAGGGAGAGCATGGGGGCGAAGTCTAGGTGGAGGAGGAGTCTACTGGTGGTTGAACGAGAGGGGGAGGGGCACTGCCCAGCTCGAATTTGAGCGGAGACGAACGGAGGATATGGTGGCAACGGAGGTCGAGGAGGGGTTCTGGTGCTCGGGGAAGGGCCTCGGGGGACTAGCAAGATTAGTGAGGCTACTGGTGTGGTCGAGGGAGCTCGGGGTGGCTTATATAGCCGAGGGGAGGGAGAGCCGAGCTGTTGTCGCCGCGGACGCGTGGCCGGCGCCGTGGACGCGTGTGCTCGTGCATGGGCTCGAAGGCAGGCAACGAGGGAGGCACAGGGGAGACTCTCACGGGGCAGAGGCGGCCAACGGAGAAGCAGAGGAAGAAGCCGAGCGCCATTTAAAGCTCGGTCAGCCACAGTGCACCCATGGGCGCTCGACGGCGAGCGCCGGTGGGCGTCGGTGAGGGGGTTTGACGAAGAGGGAAAGAGGTCCTGGAGGACGGCGACAACACGGTAAATCTACTAGACATGCTCGCGCTCGCTGAGATGCTGAGCAGAGGAGGGGCCCGAGCAAGAAGTCATTCTGGACGCGGCCATTGCATGCCAAAGCGGTGGTCACCGCGCAGACTTGCGAGGAGAAGATGCCAAGGGTTGGCAAACGTTGTCAAGGGCGTAGTCCATCCAGGGGAGGTTGCAAACGCGGTGGTAGCTTGGTTAAAAGTGATATGATTAACTGGAAATCACCCTCTGAAGTTTACTTCAGTAAACTTGGGTGAACACTGGTGATCAACAGGGATTTTACTGGCGCCAAAGAGTTTGTCTGGGGTGATTAACTAAGGAAGGACTATGATCCTGGAGGTTTTGAGGCATAATGGAGCACAAACTAACATAGTTGCTTTCTAACTCACATTATGTGTCCAAAATCAATATTTGGATGATGCACTCACATGGAGTAACCACTTGAGGTAAAACTTGGCAGGGCTTAGTGATTTTGCCAGATAAAGGTGCTGTAAAAATTTCATACCAATTGGTTTTACTAAAATGGTACTTGCTTCACAAACATCCTTGCTGACCAGAAACTTGCAAGAATTCTAGAGAAATATTTGCTTTATGAATTGACGCCAAATTTGGTGGAGAGAAGTTATATAGGTAGGATAATGCTCTGGTAAATTTTCAGGTAAAATGAAGCAATATACAATATACTTGCTTCACAACCTGAAAATATTGACAGAATCAAAGATTTGTTGTTGTGCTCACATAGATCAAGGGATGGAGCTGAAATTTGTAGGCGTGAGATAATATGGGAACATGAAGGAGTGTGAAAAATTTCAACTCATTTGGTTAACCCTAGCTAGCACTGCCTTCACAAAGGCTTCCCTCAGACAGGAACTTTGAAAAATCACTGAGGAAGTTTGGCTAGGAAAATAAAGTTGAAATTTGGCACATGGCAATTATTTTGATGATATATCATGCCCAAAAAGTTTGGGGACAAATGGGAAAAGATAAATAACACTTGCTTCACAATGTGCTAGTTAGGACAGAATAGGAAATGAATTTATTGAGCATGATGAGGAATATGGACAATGAAATATTTTTCCATATTTGAGGAAGATATGACCCAAAAAATTTATAATAATTATTTGGGGATTTTTGGATGGACAGAAATATTGGTTGCTTCACAACCTAGGGCAGATAGGATTATTCCTTTAATAGAAAAAGGAATATTTCCTACAAAAAGGAATTAGGGTTTGGCCAAGCAGTGGAGTGACATGATCTTGGCAAAGTTTTTAGGATAATGATCCACTTGGGAGGGGAAATGGGGATGATTTCCCAGGTGACAAGGCCACAGAACCACGCCAAAAAGGAAAACAAAGCAAAAACCAATTAAATCAAAAGAAAAAGGAAAGGGTCAAAATCCAGGCTGTTACAACTCTTACCCCCTTAAAGAAATCTCATCCTCGAGATTTAGTTGCTCTACGAACAAGTATGAGTTGAGGATACCGTTTCCAACTCGGGTATCCTTTTTCCTTTATTTATTGTTCCCCAAATAATTTTATATGATTTGATTATCTTTGCTCAGGGTGGTTTGCTTCACCTTTCCCCCAATTTCTGACGGGTCTTTGCTCATATACCAATTTATTTTTACTGACGTTGATTCCCCATACCTGTGGTGGTATCCAATGGATCTAAGCATAAATTTTCCTTCGATCATGAACACCTTAATACTTCTGCCATGGGGTTGCTTCAAATAAATGCAGGCCTTCTGGTTTCAATAAATGTTGAGAATTAATCAGGGCCATCTTCTGACGGGATCTGACTGCTCATTGGTGGTACTGATTTTGATTTATTTCTTTTGGCTCGAGCATGTGGCATATACTAGAGATTTGACTGCCTTCTATCGTGAGCAATATAACGGTGTATGGAGGTATAGCTGTGTCATACCTCAAATATTTACATCTTGAGACTGGCCTGACGGGGGCTGACGGACAATTGCTTTTCCTGATAGACTGACCATGTATATGATGAGTATACTAGGTGTGAGTTGATTGTTCGGCTTTTGACTTTCTCATTTTGTCGGTATACCCATTTGGATTTTCCATATTAACCATTCCCAGCGGGTCAGTGGGATATGAGATCCTTGTAATTCATGAGATGTATCTCTACTTATCTTCCTTTGCATGATTTATGAGGCTGTGGGATCCGTACTTTCCTTTAAGTATATATGTTGGATCCGTACCTCGTATGAGTGACTGATATGATTGGGGGTGCATGCTCACCATATGTATAAGAAGAATAGGCCTCCGAACACTCGATCCTTGCGGTAGGCATATGTTTTAACTGCATTGTTCCTCTGACAAAATTATTGCAAATCTGATCCTTGATCTGTAGAGAAAAGCCATTCGTGTAGCTTGCAGAGGAAGGCTCATTAGCTTCTGCTCGAAGCTTTTGTCTGGGTAGCGCGCAGAAGAAGCCTCGGTAGCTTACACACGAAGCTTGACATGAGTATTGTGCAGGAGAAGCCGGGTTTCCATAATTGAGAAGCTTCTCCTCGGTTTTGCTTGTTGAGAAAAATTTATTTCCGTCTGTCCGAAGTTTTTACCGAGGTATCTTGTTGAGAAAGACCGTGTATCGTGGACCAGAAATTATTCACATATCATGCTGAGGAGCCTTGCATCATAAATTTCTTCCGATAACGTGTGGAATAATACCGAGTTTGTTATATCCAAAACTTCATACTGATATACAGACTGAGATCCACACACACAGACACCCATAATATTCTGTGGCTGAATATTTGCATGAGAAAATTTATTTAACTATCTTCCTTGAGCATATCACATTCTGACTTTATTTCGGATGATAACATATTTCAAGCATCATGCATTGCTGATCCAAAATTTTGTATATGACCCATACCTTTGACTGAAAATATACCGTTGATCTTGTACCTAACTCGCCTTTCTGCTGGCTGGATCATTACTGCTGTGAGGATTTTATACTGATACAGTCTTGAGTTATCAGTACTGTTGTGAGGAGTGCACACTAATGCAAAGTTTGATTATCAGCCTCACGATCAGATATTCCCCATTTTACTGTAGTCGGCTGAGAATTCCATTCTGTTTAGCTGTGTTTCCAAATATTTGAACTCCTTATTACTTCTTCGAGTTCGGTGTCAGATGATGAGCAACTCTTTGTAGGGGAAAAATAATGTAACACCGGGGCCCAAAAGAAAGAAGCAAAACAAAACTCAACTAAACAAAAGCACACAACAACAATCAATTCATACACAATTAGTGTCACATATTACTGTTAGTCACACAATATGCATGCCTACTTAAGCACACAAATATCGCGGGATCTCTGGTTCTACGATCTAGCATGCTGTGACGATGTGCACGAGGACGAATAAATGTGTGGAAGAATTGGTGTAAACAGCGCTACACCAAGTGCTAGCTTAGCCAGGTAGCAACCTGGACTAGCTCGGAGGTGAGGACGTACTTGGTAACCATGTAGCATGACACAAATAACGTTGCCACATTATTATCAAGCGGACGGAAAATATCCGTACTCATCCAAGAAATAAGAATAGCGGGAAAACTGAGCATGTTGGCATTTCCCTTTCTTGATGACTAAGACCATTAAGGGTTGCCAACATGACAAGAAAAAAGGGCGATCTGGGGTAGAAGCATGTCTACCACCGAAACAAAATGGGGCTGAAGGAAGGAATTCGGCGCGATACCGAAGCACCATTTTTGCCAACAGTGTTGGGATCACTTGGCATCACTCCGCTGGGACAGAAATGACACCAAACACCGAAGAAAAAGTAAGAAAAGAAAACTAGGGGAATGCAAAGACTGAGCTGTAGTGGATCCAAACTGATGCCATCTACACTCACCAAATAAATCGTCAGCAGCCAATAATAAGGCTATATGCATGCTGTGCAACAAACAAATGCAGCAACCATATGCAATAAACAAGCCAAACTCTATACTACCGATTTCTACCGCTTTCTACCGCTCGCGCTGACTAGGGCGTCCTATAGCCAGACCTGCTCTGATACCAAGCCTGTGGCACCCCGGCTCAGAGAGACTGGAACGCCCCGTATTCCAGCCCAGAGATCGAGGAGAAGTCTCTGGAATATGGCACTGCTTGACATAGAACAAATCAACTCTTATTACAAGAATAATAATACCAGGGTCTGATGTTACAAAGAAGCACATCAGCACGGCGACACTACGCCTGTGATACTACACTTGCTCTATGCTAGCAGCGGAACAACTCGTAGCAGCGGAATACTTCTAGCAGCGGAACAACGACGAAGGTGGTGAACTCCACTCCACAGGGACTCTGGCTGGGACACGATCTAGCTCGCACGCACGGCAACCATCGACAAGCAATCAAACAATCATGGCATCACCTGCAATCTGGCATGACACGCCAGGTCAGTACATTGAATGTACTTGCAAGCTCACAACAACCATAAACATCAAGGCAAGACAATAGCATAGCATTAACAGGTTAATTATTTAACAAGTACCATGATGAAACAACTACTAAGAAAGGTATGAAACTGATACAATACTAATAAATCACCATCTCAGATCTCCATAACCATATCTCTCTTGGCTAACCGGCCAAGCAATATACCATCTCGATCACCTCGTGATCAAAACCAAACGGTGATCTTTCCGGTGATCACAACCATGACCAACACTTGATCTCAAACGGTGATCCTTCCGGTGATCACTACCATGACCAACACTAGGTCTCCAACATCATCATCAACATCCTGCCAATCTGTACTGCTCAACATATCAACATATAAATATATCACCTATAAGTCATTCCGTCATGTGAGTGTTGATCGAACATGTGACCTAGTACGAACCCATGCCCATGACCGAGGACGCGGCTATGGATAGATTTAAATACACACTCTGCAGAGGTAGCGCACTTTACCCACACCATGGAACCCATGGCCTCGCACTCCCATTCGGGTGGACCAACAGCGTTCCAACAAAACCGATCTACTGCCATGACACTCTCCCGGCCGCTCCGACCCACTCCCAACTGGGCTAGTCCTGGGTAGCCCCGTGTCTACCAAAGACACAACGACCACCATCGTGGCCAAAACGTCCCTCACGGGGACCGTGCACATAACAACAACAAGCACACAAGGCTTATGTCCGCCTACCTGATCAGGGTAGTGCATGCCCATAACCTTCCCTAGTTGGAGGCACCGGTGAGAGGCATGACAGTAGACCGCATTAGGGCGTTCCCATAAAGGCAAATGTGGTTGCACTGGAAAAGCCTGGTTCGGTGGAACCTGACCAACTTAATTGCGGAATTCATCCCCAAAATATAATAGTAATGACTGATACTCCGATATAATCTATCAACCTATAATCCAAGTCATAGCGATATCCAACAAATAATCCAAATCTTTATATCATCATACCAAAATACTCCGAGGACAGTATAACACTACTATCATGATGAACCCAAGAACGATAAATACTACTACTCAAATAACTATCCAGCTATGATCCACATGCAAGCATCATCTCCATCATCATATTCCATAACATAATATCATGATGAAAATAACACTAGCCACTAATAATCCAAAGGCAACATTATATTCAAAGTAGTGCTCCAAGATAATAACAGATACCATCATGACAATAATCATACTAGCCACTAAGAATCCAAAGGCAACATGTCATCCAAAGTAATACTCCAAAGCGTATTACCATCATGAACATAATCATAATAGCCACTAAGAATCCAAAGGCACATGTCGTCCACATAATCATCAAAATATAATTCCTAGAACTCCAAGCAATATCATGGCAATATCAACATCAAAACAATACTCCAAGTCATGCCATGAACAGATCATACATAGCTAATGCAATGTTTTAAACAAGTTCAAATAAATAAACCATGTCAATGCATTGCAATCATGCAAATGGAGGGTGTGGCTTGCCTGGGGGGGGAAGAAATCACCGAGAAGAAGTGCGAGAAGCTCACGGAATGGATCGCGAGAAACAGATCTCTCTCGGAGGGGGCTGATTAACGGCAAGGGCAAAATGGTCATTTTCAGAATGTTGAAACATAATGAAAATGATACCAATATAACGGGCTCGACGAAACGAAGAAGTGGGCTTTGGAATCACCTCATTTGGAGTTGTGAGCAAAAAGATATAGCTATTTTTCTACCAGGGACCCATCTGTAAAGAAATATTTTTCAGCCTGGGCCTAAACAGAAAACTGAAAGCGCCTACGGCTGTAATACGTTTTCAGAAAAGAGAAACGTATTTTCAGTCACAGTTAACCAAAGTACACTTTCTGGACAGGAAAACGTATTCGAGAGGATACGTGTCCACTTATCTGACTAGGCAGAGGCGGGACTGGGCGCGTGGTCGCTGACGGGCGGGTCCCACGGACTGTGGGGCCCGTCACTTATCCAGCTAGGCAGGCGGGGTCAACGCCTACCCGTCGATAGGTGGGGTCGCTTGGAGATGGGGCCCGCCTGGCCTGGCTCCTTCTTCCTCCTCCCGCTCGCCCGCGATGCAGAGATGAGACCGCCGGCCCGACGCGGATTCCCGACGACTCCGGCCACCCCTTGTGGCGTGCGACCTACCGGAGTGATCAGCGCGACGAGGCGGATCCATCCAAGCAAGATGCATCCACGGGGAAGAGCTCAGCTGAGCGGGAGGCCAGCCGCGGCAGACGGTGATCTTCGGTCGGCGGCGAGCTCATGGCAGAAGGCCACCGGAGGGGAGGGATAGCACGGGGGCGAAGTCTAGGTGGAGGAGGAGTCTACTGGTGGTGGAACGAGAGGGGGAGGGGCACTGCCCAGCTCGAATTTGAGCGGAGCCGAACGGAGGCCATGGTGGCAATGGAGGTCGAGGAGGGGTTCTGGTGCTCGGGGAAGGGCCTCGGGGGGTGGGGGGGGGGGGGGGGGGGGGGGGGGGGGGACGGACTAGGGAAGAGGAGTGAGGCTGCTGGTGTGGTCGAGGGAGCTCGGGGTGGCTTATATAGCCGAGGGGAGGGGGAGCCGAGCTGTCGTCGCCGTGGACGCGTGGCCGGCGTTGCGAACGCGTGTGCTCGTGCATGGGCTCGAATGCAGGCAACGAGGGAGGCACAGGGGAGACTCTCACGGGGCAGAGGCGGCTAACGGAGAAGCAGAGGAAGAAGCCGAGCGCCATTTAAAGCTTGGTAGGCCATAGTGCACCCATGGGCGCTGGGCGGCGAGCGTCGGTGGGCGTCGGTGAGGGGGTTTTACGGAGAGGGAAAGAGGTCCAGGAGGACAGCGACAATGCAGTAAATCTACTAGACATGCTCGCGCTCGTTGAGACGCTGAGCAGAGGAGGGGCCCGAGCAAGAAGTCATTCTGGACGCGGCCATTGCATGCCAAAGCAGTGGTCACCGCGCAGACCGGTGAGGAGAAGATGCCAAGGGTTGGCAAACGTTGTCTAGGGCATAGTCCATCCAGGGGAGGTTCCAACAGCGGTGGTAGCTCGGTTAAAAATGATATGGTTAACTGGAACCCTCTGAAGTTTACTGCAGTAACTTGGGTGAACACTGGTGATCAACAGGGATTTTACTGGCGCCAAAGAGTTTGTCTTTTGTGATTAACTAAGAAAGGACTATGATCTTGGAGGTTTTGAGGCATAATGGAGCACAAACTAACATAGTTGCTTTGTAACTCACATTATATGTCCAAAATCAATATTTGGATGATGCACTCACATGGAGTAACCACTTGAGGTAAAACTTGGCAGGGCTTACTGATTTTGCCAGATAAAGGTGATGTAAAAATTTCATACCAATTGGTTTTACCAAAATGGTACTTCCTTCACAAACATCCTTGCTGACCAAATACTTGAAGAATTCTAGAGAAATATTTGCTTTATGAATTGATGCCAAATTTGGTGTAGAGGAGTTACATAGGTAGGAGAATGCTCTGGTAAATTTTCAGGTAAAATGAAGCAATATACAATATACTTGCTTCACAACCTGAAAATATTGACAGAATCGAAGATTTGATGTTGTGCTCACATAGATCAAGGGATGGAGCTGAAATTTTTAGCAGTGAGATAATATGAGCACATGAAGGAGTGTGCAAAATTTCAACTCATTTGGTTAACCCTAGCTAGCACTTCCTTTACAAAGGCTTCCCTCGGACAGGAACTTTGAAAAACCACTGAGGAAGTTTGGCTAGGCAAATAAAGTTGAATTTTGGTGCAGGGCAATTATTTGGATGATATATCATGCCCAAAAAGTTTGGGGACAAATGGAAAAATATAAATAGCACTTGTTTCACAATGTGCTATTTAGGACAGAATAGGAAATGAATTTATTGAGCATGATGAGGAATATGGACGATGAAATATTTTGCCATATTTGAGGAATATATGACCCAAACAATTTATAAGAATTATTTGGGGATTTTTGGAGATTTTTTTTAGATCTATGTTGATTTTTTAGCAAATTTAAACTCTATATGTCTTCATGCAAGAAAATCAAAACTAGCACCCCGTCGGCCTCTAGTTGGCCGAAGAGGGGCTCTTCAGCCTGCGCTTGACCGAAGTGGGCTCTTCAGCCTCCCGTTGGTCGAAGATTACCCAAACTAGGACGAAAATGACTCTTTGGTCTGCCGTAGGCCGAAGAGTACTCTTTGGTCAACCGTAGGCCGAAGAGTACTCTTTGAGGCCCAAGGCCTAGCATAGGCAGAAGAGCGCAGCCATGCAGCTACGGCCTCCCGTTAACGCAAAAAGTTGGGGCTCAAGGACTCTTCGGCCTACGGTTGACCAAAGAGTGCTCTTCGGCCTACGGCAGACCAAATAGTCCTTTTCGGCCCAGTTGGGGCACTCTTCAGCCAACGGGAGGCTGAAGAGCCCAATTCGGTCAACCGTAGGCTGAAGAGCCCCTCTTCGGCCAACTGGATGCCAACGGGGTGCTAGTTTTGATTTTGGTGCGTGAGGACTTATAGATTCCGAATTTGCTATAAAAATCATCACAATTTTGAAAAAAATCATTTTTAGATGGATAGAAATATAGGTTGCTTCACAACCTAGGGCAGATAGGATTATTCCTTTAATAGAAAAAGGAATATTTCCTACAAAAAAGAATTAGGGTTTGGCCAAGCAGTGGAGTGACATGATCTTGGCAAAGTTTTTAGGATAATGAGCCACTTGGGAGGGGAAATGGGGATGATTTCCCAGGTGACAAGGCCACAGAACCACTCCAAAAATAAAAACAGAGCAAAAACCAATTAAATCAAAAGAAAAATAAAAGGGCCAAAATCCAGGCTGTTACAACTTAATTCCTGCTCGTCCTCGAGTAGGTAAATGATAAAAAAGATAATTTTTGATGTGGAATGCTACCTAGCATAAACTTGATCATATATCTAATCATGGCATGAATATTAATACATAAGTGATTGAAAGCAATAGTCTATAATTTGACATAGAGACATCAATACGGAGGCATCCTAACAAACAATCATGTCTTTCAAAATATCAACTCTAAAGAAAACTATCCCTACAAAATCATATAGTCTTGTCATGCTCTGTCTTCTTAACACAAAGTATTTATCATGCACAACTGATACATCCATTTTGCATCATGCTTTTATATCAATATTTATTGCATTATGGGCTGCTATTACACATTATGTCACAATACTTATGCCTTTTATCTCTTATTTTACAAGGTTTACATGAAGAGGGAGAATGCTGGCAGCTGGAATTCTGGGCTGGAAGAGGAGCCAATATTAGAGACCTATTCCGCGTAACTCCAAAAGTCCTGAAACTTCACGGAGGCACGTTTTGGAATATATAAAAAATATTGGGCGAAGAAAGAACCAGAGGGGGGCCACCCACCATCCACGAGGGAAGGGGGCGCGCCCTACCCCCCTAGGCGCGCCCCCTGCCTCATGGGCCCCCTGGCAGGCATCCGGTTCCCATCTTTGGCTATATGAAGTCTTTCACCCTGGAAAAGAAATCATAAGCAATATCTCGGGACGAAACTCCGCCACCACGAGGCGGAACCTTGGCGGAACTAATCTAGGGCTCCGGCGGAGCTGTTCTGCCGGGGAAACATCCCTCCGAGAGGGGGAAATCATCACCATCGTTATCACCATCGATCCTCTCATCGGGAGGGGGTAAATCTCCATCAACGTCTTCACCAGCACCATCTCATCTCAAACCCTAGTTCATCTCTTGTATCCAATCTTTGTCCCAAAACCTCAGATTGGTACCTGTGGGTTGCTAGTACTGTTGATTACTCCTTGTAGTTGATGCTAGTTGGTTTACTTGGTGGAAGATCATATGTTCAGATCCATTATGCATATTAATACCGCTCTGATTATGAACATGAATATGCTTTGTGAGTAGTTACGTTTGTTCCTGAGGACATGGGAGACGTCTTGCTATAAGTAGTCATGTGAATTTGGTATTCGTTCGATATTTTGATGAGATGTATGTTGTCTTTCCTCTAGTGGTGTCATTTGAACGTCTTGCTTCGTAAGGGGCTGATTTGGATACATATGCTTCATGCTATGGTTAGGTTTACCTTAATACTTCTTTTGTAGTTGCTGATGCTTGCAATAGGGGTTAATCATAAGTGGGATGCTTGTCCAAGGAAGGGCAGTACCCAAGCACCGGTCCACCCACATATCAAATTATCAAAGTAACGAACGCGAATCATATGAGCGTGATGAAAACTAGCTTGACGATAATTCCCATGTGTCCTCGGGAGCGCTTTCCTCTATATAAGATTTTGTCTAGGCTTGTCCGTGCTACAAAAAGGATTGGGCCATCTTGCTACACCTTATTTACTTTTATTACTTGTTACCCATTACATATTACCTTATCACAAAACTATCTGTTACCGATAATTTCAGTGCTTGCAGAGAATACCTTACTGAAAACTCCATATCATTTCCGTCCGCTCCTCGTTGGGTTCGACACTCTTACTTATTGAAAGGACTATGATCGATCCCCTATATTTGTGGGTCATCAAGACTCTTTTCTGGCGCTGTTGCCGGGGAGTGAAGCGCCATTGGTAAGGAAAAATTTATATAGTGTGCTGAAATTTAATGTCACTTGTTACTATGGAAAGTAATCCTTTGACGGGCTTGTTTGGGGTATCTTCACCCCGACCAGTAGAGCAAAGAGTTGCTCCTCAACCTATTGAACCTACTGAAAATGTTTACTTTGAAATTCCTTCAGGTATGATAAAGAAACTGCTAGCTAATCCTTTTACACGAGATGGAACATTGTATCC
Organism: Triticum urartu; assembly: GCF_003073215.2. Taxonomy (NCBI): domain Eukaryota; kingdom Viridiplantae; phylum Streptophyta; class Magnoliopsida; order Poales; family Poaceae; genus Triticum; species Triticum urartu. Next base: position 92,107,883 of record NC_053023.1, on the reverse strand, counting down.
TGATTTGCACCTAATCTATGTGGATGGAGTTTGTGGATTATGTAAGCTTGCAGGTATGCCCGAGGAAGTTATCAAGAAGAAGGTCTTGCCTTTATCTTTGAAGGGAAAGGCATTGACATGGTTTAGGCCATGTGATGATATGGGATCATGGAACTACAACCGATTGAAATTGGAATTTCATCAGAAGTTTTATCCTACGCATCTTGTTCATCGTGATCGTAATTATATATATAATTTTTGGCCTCGCGAAGTAGAAAGTATTGCTCAAGCTTGGGGGAGGATTAAGTCATTGTTTTATTCATGCCCCAATCATGAGCTCTCAAGAGAAATTATTATTCAAAACTTTTATGCTCGGCTTTATCTCAATAATCGCTCCATGCTCGATACTTCTTGTATTGGATCTTGTATGATGAAGACTATTGAATTCAAATGGGATTTATTGGAAAGAATTATATGCAACTCTGAAGACTGGGAACTCGACGAAGGTAAGGAGTCAGGTATAACACCTAAGTTTGATTGTGTTAAATCTTTTATGGATACTGATGCTTTTCGTAAATTTAGCACTAAATATGGACTTGACTCTGAGATAGTAGCTTATTCTTGTGAATCCTTTGCTACTCATGTTGATCTCCCTAAGGAGAAGTGGCTTAAATATCATCCTCCGATTGAAGTAAAAGTAGTTGAACCTATTAAAGTTGAAGAAAAGACTATCACTTATAATGTTGATCCTATTGTTCATACCGCTTATAGTGAGAAACCACCTTTCCCTGTTAGAATGAAGGATCATGCTAAAGCTTCAACTTTGGTCAACAAAAGTAACATTAGAACACCCAAACCCTCTGAGAAAATTAAAGTTGAACCTAGTATTGCTATGGTTAAATATCTCTTGGTTGATAATATTGATGGGCATGTTATTTACTTTTGTAATGAAGCTGCTAGAATTGCTAGACCCAATACTAAAAATAAACATAGACCTGTTGTAGGCATGCCTATTACTTCTGTTAAATCAGGAGATCATTGCTATCATGGCTTATGTGATATGGGTGCTAGTGCGAGTGCAATACATCATTCTTTATATGAAGAAATTATTCATGATATTGCACCTCCTGAGATAGAAGAGATAGATGTTACAATTAAGCTTGCCAATGGAGATACTATTTCACCTGTTGGGATTGTTAGAGATGTTGAAGTCTTGTGTGGGAAAGTTAAATATCCTGCTGATATTCACCTGTTGGGATTGTTAGAGATGTTGAAGTCTTGTGTGGGAAAGTTAAATATCCTGCTAATTTTATTGTTCTTGGTTCCCCACAAGATGACTTTTGTCCCATTATATTTGGTAGACCCTTCTTGAATACTGTTAATGCTAAAATAGACTGCAAAAAGGATATTAATTCTGTTGGTTTAGGGGATATGTCTCGTGATTTTAATTTTGCTAAATTTCGTAGACAACCCCATGATAAAGAATTTCCTAGTAAAGATGAAATTATTGGTCTTGCTTCTATTGTCATGCCTCCTAGTGATCCTTTAGAACAATATTTGCTAGACCATGAAAATGATATGTTTATGAATGAAAGAAGGGAAATAGATGAAGTATTCTTTAAACAGGGACCTATTTTGAAACATAACTTGCCTGTTGAAATCCTAGGGGATCCTCCTCCACCCAAGGGTGATCCCGTGTTTGAGCTTAAACCATTACTTGATACTCTTAAATATGCTTATCTTGATGAAAAGAAGATATATCCTATTATTATTAGTGCTAACCTTTCAGAGCAGGAAGAAGAGAAATTATTGAAAACTCTGAAGAAGCACCGTGCTGCTATTGGATATACTCTTGATGACCTTAAGGGCATTAGTCCTACTCTATGTCAGCACAAAATAAAATTGGAGAAAGACGCTAAATCGGTTGTTGATCACCAACGATGGTTAAATCCTAAGATGAAAGAAGTGGTAAGAAAAGAAATACTAAAGCTTCTGGATGCATGTATAATTTATCCCGTTGCTGATAGTCAGTGGGTAAGTCCTGTCCATTGTGTCCCTAAGAAGGGAGGTATTACTATTGTTCCAAATGATAAGGATGAATTGATCCCACAAAGGAATGATACAGGTTATAGAATGGTAATTGATTTCCGCAAACTAAATAAAGCTACTAAAAAGGATCATGTAACACCCCAGATGTAATTTACCTTATATGTATCCCAACTCTTGCCGTTTCCGGCCTAAGTTATTTTATTTTCCTCGGGTTCAGGTTTTTGTCTCCGTGTGTTGTTGCCTTTGTCATGCATCTCATATCATGTCATCATGCGCATTACATTGCATACGTGTTCGTCTCATGCATCCGAGCATTTTCCCCGTTGTCCGTTTTGCATTCCGGCGCTCCTATCTCCTTCGGTGGTCCTTTCTACCTCTTTTCGTGTGTGCGGGTTAAACATTTCCAGATTGGACCTAGACTTGCCAAGCGGCCTTGGTTTACTACCGGTAGACCGCCTGTCAAGTTTTGTACCATTTGGACTTCGTTTGATACTCCAACGGTTAACCGAGGAACCGAAAAGGCCTCGTGTGTGTTGCAGCCCAACACCTCTCCAAAGTGGCCCAAAACCCACCTAAACCCTCTCCATAGTCTCGGTCGTTCAATCATGATCGCGTGGCCGCAAACCGTGCTCAATTTGGAGCATCCTAGCTCCTCCTATGTATAAATAGGTCCCCCCACTCCAAATCCTGGTTCATTTCAACCCTAAACCTAGTCTCCTTCCACCTCCAGCCGCCGGACGCGTCCGACCAGGCCGGACACGTCCGCCCCGCTCCCCCCGTCCAACCACCGCTCGCCACGTGTCTCGCGGGAGCCCCACATCGCCGCCCGACCGCGCCGGCCCGCCAGGCCCAGCACCGGCCCCCGCAGCCCGCGCCGCGCCCGCCGCCGCCCGCTTCCCCGGCTCGCCCGCGCGCCGCCCAGCTGACTCTGCCCCGCCGCCGCACTGTTCGCCACCCCGCCCCGCTCCGCCCTGCTTCGCCTCGACGCCGGCGGCCGCCGACTCGCCGTACCACCGACTCGCCATACCGCCAACTGCCGCGCGCCGCCCGGAGTTCCCCTCGTCGCCCCGCCGCCTCCTCTCGCCGGCGCCGCCCGGATCCGGCCGGCTCTGCCCACCCCGGCCTCCTCCGGTCACTTCTCCGGCAGAGATCCAGCGAGACATGCCGCCGCCTCGAAGTCCGTGCTCGATCTGGATCCGGTGCTACAGTAAACCCCAGGGTTGATTTTTGCCTCTCTCTAAGTCCCCTATTTTTTTCCATATTTTTAGCATTGTTCATCCCATTGTAACTCCGCATCCGTAGCTCCGATTTGCGTGTGTAGCATATCAAAATGTTCGTCTCAGAGAGTATATCATTTCATCTCATTGCATCATTTTCATTTGAGCTCATCTTGTTGCCCGAAATGCTGTTGGAAGAGGGCTATGTGATATAATTGTCAGATCTGTTTCATCAAATAGCTATTTGTCATTTTTTGCCATGATTAATGTGTGCATGATATGCTGCTGAGTTCTACATGAGTTTTGTTATATGCCATGCCATCTTTACAGAGGTGCTTACCATGTATTTTTGTGATATGTGTGGTGACTAGCGCAAGCTTGCAAAGTAGTGCATTCGTTAATGCTGTTTTCAGGGACTTAGAATTTCACTAAGTCCTTGATCTGATTTTGTCAATATGCCATATGTTCATGTTGTTTCCTAGTGATCCGTGCCTCTTTTGAGGATGATCAGTAAGGATGATTTGTTAACATTGTGGTGCTCTGTCTATCCATGTCTTTGTTTGCAATTATGGAGCACCATAGCTTGAGTCAATCGAGCTCTACTTTTGCTATTTCGTGAATCCTGGCAGATTGTTGACTTGTTAGCGATTTTGCCGAGGATGTTGTGATTGATCCGTGCATGATATGTTGTTGTTCTTGCCATGTCTAGCTTCTATGCCATGTATTCTTGATGGGTGTATGATTAGTTGGTCATGCCATGCTCTGTAGTGAGTGCATCGAGCTCGTGAACATGCCTACTCGTTAACAGATTTGCATGCTCCAGTTTTTCACCAAGTCTGTAATCTGATTATGTTTTTGCCATGTTCGCATGCTTGCAATTGTATTTTCTGATCCCTTTTGGCTCAAGGTCACTAAGGGACTTTTGTTAAGTGCTTTGGGTAGCTCCATGCCATGCCTTGCTTTGCCATGTTAAGTTCCTGTAGCATATAGTTTTCATGCTCCAAAGTGTGCTACCTGATGTTAAATTCCAGACTTGTGTTAATTTCGCTAAGTCTGAAACCTGTTATCGTTTGCATTTTTGCCATGCTTGTTTGAACCTGTTAATGGATGAATTGGCCGTAGCTCAGTGTTCATCTTTTGTCAAGCATCATAAGTGGATCCCTGCCATGTATTTTGTTGTCATGTTTGAGTGCTGTTGCATAATTATCTTGGTGCATTTAGATGGCTACTTGCTGATTATCGCAGACCGGTGCCATATTTGTTTTGCTTGCCATTTCCAAACCGTGCATCCGATTCCGGTGATGTTTATATCGATTTCAACCGAAATCACCTCACCTTTCCAGTGGCACTCTTGGATTTCCATGCTGAGGCCAGGTTCAATCATTCCTTGTCAAATCTCGCATATGCATCCCATACCGCATCCCGCATAGCATAGCATGTTTGCATCATGTTTGTTTGAGCATTGCACGTGGTTGATTGAGTTCCTTTTTCTTGTTTGTTTTGTTTGGGTAGAGCCAGGATACAAGTTCTCTAACGAGGATCCCGTTGAGTTTGCTCACGAGGATCAAGTCAACTATGACAACTTTGCAGGCAAGATGATCATACCCTCGAAATCACTTCTATCTTTGCTTGCTAGATGCTCTCTCTTTTGCTATGCCTATGCTACGATGCCTACCACTTGCTTATCATGCCTCCCAAATTTCCATGTCAAACCTCTAACCCACCATGTCCTAGCAAACAGTTGATTGGCTATGTTACCGCTTTGCTCAGCCCCTCTTATAGCGTTGCTAGTTGCAGGTGAAGATTGGAGATCGTTCCTTGTTGGAACATTGTTTATTGTTGGGATATCACCATATTATCTTATTATCTTAATGCATCTATATACTTAGTAAAGGGTGGAAGGCTCGGCCTTTTGCCTAGTGTTTTGTTCCACTCTTGTCGCCCTAGTTTCCGTCATATCGGTGTTATGTTCCCGGATTTTGCGTTCCTTACGCGGTTGGGTTATAATGGGAACCCCTTGATAGTTCGCCTTGAATAAAACTCCTCCAGCAAGGTCCGACCTTGGTTTTACCATTCGCCACCTAGCCTTTTTCCCTTGGGTTTCGCGGACTCAAGGGTCATCTTTATTTTAAACCCCCGGGCTAGTGCTTCTCTAAGTGTTGGTCCAACCCAGAGCATCGTGCGGGGCCGTCCCTTGGCAACTTGGGTTACGTTGGCTCCTGTACTCTTAGCTTATCCGGTGTGCCCTGAGAACGAGATATGTGCAGCTCCTATCGGGATTTGTCGGCACAGCGGGTGGTCTTGCTGGACTTGTTTTACCATTGTCGAAGATGTCTTGTAGAACCGGGATACCGAGTCTGATCGGAATGTCTCGGGAGAGGGAATATCCTTCGTTGACCATGAGAGCTTGTGATGGGCTAAGTTGGGACTCCCCTGCAGGGATTTGAACTTTCGAAAGCCGAGCCCGCGGTTATGGGCAGATGGGAATTTGTTAATGTCCGGTTGTAGATAACATGAAACTTAACTTAATTAAAATGAATCAACCGCGTGTGTAACCGTGATGGTCTCTTCGCGGCGGAGTCCGGGAAGTGAACACGGTGTTGGAGTAATGTTTGACGTAGGTTGTTCTAGGATCACTTCTTGATCATAGTTCTTCGTTTGTGCCTTGCTTTCTCTTCTCGCTCTCTTTTGCGAATAGGATAGCCACCATATATGCTAGCCGCTTGCTGCAGCTCCACATATTACCTTGCCTTACCTATAAGCTTAAATAGTCTTGATCGCGAGGGTGCGAGATTGCTGAGTCCCCGTGACTCACAGTTTACTTCCAAACCAGATGCAGGGACCGATGATACTGCTCCAGACGATGCGCTTGAGCTCAAGTGGGAGTTCGACGAAGACTCTCGCCGTTACTATGTGTCTTTCCCTAATGATCAGTAGTGGTGCCCAGTTGGGGCGATCGGGACCGTGTCGCATGTTGGGGTTGATCTTTTTATTTTGGTACCGTAGTCGGACCATGAGTGAATTGGACGATTGTAATGTTATTCATGCATTTGTGTGACATGGCGAGTGTAAGCCAACTATGTATCATTTACTCCTTTTATCTATATTACATGGGTTGTTGTGAAGATTACCTTACTCGCGACATTGCTTTCAATGCAGTTATGCCTCTAAGTCGTGCTTCGACACGTAGGAGATATAGCCGCATCGAGGGCGTTACAGATCATTACCCTCTTCCTTTTATTGATCAAATGCTAGAAATATTATCCAAACATACACATTTTTGCTTTCTAGATGGTTATTCTGGTTTCTCTCAAATGCCCTTGTCAAAAGAGGATAAAAAAGATCACTTTTACTTGCCCTTTCGGTACCTTTTCTTATAGACGTATGCCTTTTGTTTTATGCAATGCACCTGCTACTTTTCAAAGATGTATGACTGCTATATTCTTTGACTTTTGTGAAAAGATTGTTGAGGTTTTCATGGATGATTTCTCCATATATGGAACTTCTTTTGATGATTGCTTAAGCAACCTTGATCGAGTTTTACAGAGATGTGAAGAAACTAATCTTGTCTTGAATTGGGAGAAGTGCCACTTTATGGTTAATGAAGGTATTGTCCTGGGGCATAAAATTTCTGAAAGAGGTATCAAAGTTGATAAAGCTAAAGTTGATGTTATTGAACAGATGTCGTGTCCTAAGGACATCAAAGGTATAAGAAGTTTCCTTGGTCATGCCGGTTTTTATAGGAGGTTCATTAAAGACTTCTAAAAAATTTCCAGGCCTCTGACTAATCTCTTACAAAAAGATGTTCCTTTTGTCTTTGATGATGATTGTGTAGAAGCATTTGAAATACTTAAGAAAGCCTTGATTTCTGCACCTATTGTTCAGCCTCCTGATTGGAATTTACCCTTTGAAATTATGCGTGATGCTAGTGATTATGCTGTAGGTGCTGTTCTAGGACAAAGAGTTGATAAGGAATTAAATGTTATCCAATATGCTAGTAAAACTCTAGACAGTGCCCAGAGAAACTATGCTACTACTAAAAAAGAATTTTTAGCAGTTGTATTTGCTTGTGATAAGTTCAGACCTTATATTGTTGATTCTAAAGTAACTGTTCACACCGATCATGCCGCTATTAAATATCTTATGGAAAAGAAAGATGATAAACCTAGACTTATTAGATGGGTTCTCTTACTACAAAGAATTTGATTTGCATATTATTGATAGAAAGGGAGCTGAGAACCCCGTTGTAGACAACTTTTCTAGGTTAGAGAATGTTCTTGATGACCCACTACCTATTGATGATAGCTTTCCTGATGAACAATTAGCTATCATAAATGCTTCTCGTACTGCTCCATGGTATGCTGAATATGCTAATTACATTGCTGCTAAATTTATACCACCTAGTTTCACATACCAGCCAAAGAAAAAGTTTTTCTATGATTTAAGTCATTACTTTTGGGATGATCCACACCTTTATAAAGAAGGAGTAGATGGTGTTATTAGACGTTGTGTACCTGAGCATGAACAGGAACAAATCCTACGCAAGTGTCACTCCAAGGCTTATGGAGGACACCATGCTAGAGATAGAACTTCACATAAGGTATTGCAATCCGGTTTTTATTGGCCTACTCTCTTCAAGGATGCCTGTAAGTTTGTCTTGTCTTGTGATGAATGTCAAAGAATTGGTAATATTATTAGACGTCAAGAAATGCCTATGAATTATTCACTTGTTATTGAACCATTTGATGTTTGGGGCTTTGATTATATGGGACCGTTTCCTTCCTCTAATGGGTATACACATATTTTAGTTGCTGTTGATTACGTTACTAAGTGGGTAGAAGCTATTCCAACTAGTAGTGCTGATCATAACACCTCTATTAAGATGCTTAAAGAAGTTATTTTTTCCGAGGTTTGGAGTCCCTAGATATTTAATGACTGATGGTGGTTCACATTTCATTCATGGCGCTTTTCGTAAAATGCTTGCTAAGTATCATGTTAATCATAGAATTGCATCTCCATATCATCCAGAGTCTAGTGGTCAAGTAGAACTAAGTAATAGAGAGCTTAAATTAATTTTGCAAAAGACTGTTAATAGATCTAGAAAGAATTGGTCCAAGAGACTTGATGATGCATTATGGGCCTATAGAACTGCATATAAAAACCTATGGGTATGTCTCCGTATAAGATTGTTTATGGAAAAGCATGTCACTTACCTTTAGAACTAGAACATAAGGCATATTGGGCCATTAAAGAGCTCAACTATGATTTCAAACTTGCCGGTGAGAAGAGACTATTTGACATTAGCTCACTTGATGAGTGGAGAACCCAGGCCTATGAGAATGCCAAACTATTTAAAGAAAAAGTTAAAAGATGGCACGACAAAAGGATACAAAAACGTGAGTTTAATATAGGTGATTATGTATTGTTATAGAACTCTCGTTTAAGATCTTTTGCAGGAAAACTCTTCTCTAAATGGTAAGGTCCTTACGTTATCGAGGAGGTTTATCGTTCCGGTGCCATAAAAATCAATAATTTCGAAGGCACAAATCCGAGGGTAGTGAACGGTCAAAGAATCAAACATTATATCTCAGGTCATCCTATAAATGTTGAAACTAATGTTATTGAAACCATAACCCCGGCGGAGTATATAGGGACACCTTCCAGAACGTTTCAGCCTTCGAAAAGTAAGAGGTATGTGGTGTGGTAAGTAAACCGACTCCAAAACAGTTCTAATATCATTTTTTCTCCGCTTTGGAATATTTAAGAAAATAGGAAAATAAGAAGCAGCCCGGAAAGGACACAAGGCTTCCACGAGGGTGGAGGGTGCGCCCTACCCCCCTAGGCGCGCCCCCATGCCTCGTGGGTACCTCGTGTGCCCTCCAGACTCCGTTTTCTTGCATGGTACTTCTTTTGGTCGGTAAAAATCCATTATATAATCTCCCAAAGGTTTTGATCACCGTACCATGCAAATATCCTCTGTTTTTGTTTCGAGCTGTTTTTTGCTAGAGTTGTCAAGGCTAGGCATCATGTCGTCCCCCTCCTTCAACAATGAGCGCAACGATGCTTGGCTAATGAAGATAGAGATGAAGAGAGAAGAACCCGGGGAGATCAACAAGGATGATGGGATCAGGAAGGCCATGGAGGATCAAGTTCCGGCAGTAGAAGACGAAGACATCCTTCAACCTCATTACAATCTTCTTACCTCAACAGAGATTGAAGCTTTCAAGATGATTGAGTTAGCTCGCATACAAAACAAGTATCTCACATGTGAAAATATTTTTTTGAAGGAGCATATCAGCACACTCAAGGGCATTATCCGCAAATTGGAGGATCTCCTACGCTCGATGTGCGACTATCCATCATCACCACCATCTTATTCACCAGCAAAGGAGAACTGAGTATCTGGTATGGGCACTCCCCTTGGCAACTGCCAAGCTTGGGGGAGGTGCCCCGGTATCGTAACACCATCACACTTCTATCTTTATCGTTTTTTAGTTTGATCCTTTTGGTAATATCTTGATCTAGTAGAATAAAGTTTAGTAAGATCTAGTCTTTAGTTTTGCTTTATGATCCTTCTATGTAATCGAGTCCGTGAGCTATATATAATAAAGATTAGTATTGAGTCAAAGGCTTTGCTATCTTGCTATGATCTTGAGGGAATAAAAGTAAGAATAAAAAGAAATAAAGAGATCATATGGATCTTATGTAGAGTAATGACTTCACATATAAAGAGTATGATGAATAAAAGTTGTTGAGAGTTGACAAACATAGTTTTGGTCATCGTGCCAATTAATAGGAAGTAATAAAGAAAGAGAGGTTTGCACATATAAATATACTATATTGGACATCTTTTATGATTGTGAGCACTCATTAAAATATGACATGCTAAAAAGTTGGTGTTGGACAAGGAAGACAACGTAATGGGTTATGTTTTCTTATATCCGAATTCTTTGCACCAAGTAGAGATACTACTTGTGCTTCCAAATATCCTTAAAACCCGGTTTTGTCATGAGAGTCCACCATATCTACCTATGGGTTGAGTAAGATCCTTCAAGTAAGTTGTCATGTTGCAGGCAATAAAAATTGCTCTCTAAATATGTATGATTTATTAGTGTGGAGAAAATAAGCTTTATATGATCTTGTGATGTGGAAGCAATAAAAGCGACGGACTGCATAATAAAGGTCCATATCACAAGTGGCAATATAAAGTGACGTTCTTTCGCATTAAGATTTTGTGCATCCAACCATAAAAGCACATGACAACATCTGCTTCCCTCTGCGAAGGGCCTATCTTTTACTTTTGTCTTATACCTTATACAAGAGTCATGGTGATCTTCACCTTTCCCTTTTACATTTTATCCTTTGGCAAGCACATTGTGTTGGAAATATATATATATATATCCAATTGGATGTAAGTTATCATGAACTATTATTATTGACATTACCCTTGAGGTAAAAGGTTGGGAGGCAACACTATAAGCCCCTATCTTTCTCTGTGTCCGATTAAAACTTCATACCCATAAGTATTGCGTGAGTGTTAGCAATTGTGAAAGACTAAATGATAGTTGAGTATGTGGACTTGCTGAAAAGCTCTTATGTGACTCTTTCCGATGTTATGATAAATTGCAATTGCTTCAATGACCGAGATTATAGTTTGTTAGTTTTCAATGAAGTTTCTGATCCATACTTGACATTGTGAATAGATTGTTACTTTAGCATAAGAAATCATATGACAATATATATTGTTGTTATAAGAACGATCATGATGCCCTCATGTCCGTATTTTATTTTATCGACACCTCTATCTCTAAACATGTGGACATATTTTTGTTAGCGGCTTCCGCTTGAGGACAAGCGAGGTCTAAGCTTGGGGGAGTTGATACATCCATTTTGCGTCATGCTTTTATATCAATATTTATTGCATTATGGGCTGTTCTTACACATTATGTCACAATACTTATGCCTTTTCTCTCTTATTTTACAAGGTTTACATGAAGAGGGAGAATGCCGACAGCTGGAATTCTGGGCTGGAAGAGGAGCAAATATTAGAGACCTATTCTACGTAACTCCAAAAGTCCTGAAACTTCACGTAGGCATGTTTTGGAATATATAAAAAATATTGGGCGGAGAAAGAACCAGAGGGGGCCACCCACCATCCATGAGGGTGGTGGCGCCCCCTACCCCCTGGGCGTCCCCCTGCCTCATGGGCCCCCTGGCAGGCCTCCGGTGCCCATCTTTGGCTATATGAAGTCTTTCGCCCTGGAAAAAATCATAAGAAGTCTTGGGATGAAACTCCGCCGCCACGAGGCGGAACCTTGGCGGAACCAATTTAGGGCTCCGGCGGAGCTGTTCTGCCGGGGAAACATCCCTCCGGGAGGGGGAAATCATCACTATCGATCCTCTCATCGGGAGGGGTAAATCTCCATCAACATCTTCACTAGCACAATCTCATATCAAACCCTAGTTCATCTCTTGTATCCAATATTTTGTCCCAAAACCTCAGATTGGTACCTGTGGGTTGCTAGTCGTGTTGATTACTCCTTGTAGTTGATGCTAGTTGGTTTATTCGGTGGAAGATCATATGTTCAGATTCTTTATGCATATTAATACCCCTCTGATTATGAACATGAATATGATTTGTGAGTAGTTACGTTTGTTCTTGATGACGTGGCAGAAGTCTTGCTATAAGTAGTCATGTGAATTTGGTATTCTTTTGATATTTTGATGAGATGTATGTTGTCTTTCCTCTAGTTGTGCCATGTGAACGTCGACTACATGAAACTTCACCATTATTTTGGCCTAGGGGAAGGCATTGGAAAGTAATAAGTAGATGATGGGTTGCTAGAGTGACAGAAGCTTAAACCCTAGTTTATGCATTGCTTCGTAAGGGGCTGATTTGGATCCATATGCTTCATGCTATGGTTAGGTTTACCTTAATACTTCTTTTGTAGTTGCAGATGCTTGCAATAGGGGTTAATCATAAGTGGGATGCTTGTCCAAGGAAGGGCATTACCCAAGCACCGGTCCACCCACATATCAAATTATCAAAGTAACGAACGCGAATCATATGAGTGTGATGAAAACTAGCTTGACGATAATTCTCATGTGTCCTCGGGAGCGCTTTCCTCTATATAAGATTTTGTCTAGGCTTGTCCGTGCTACAAAAAGGATTGGGCCATCTTGCTGCACCTTATTTACTTTTATTACTTGTTACCCGTTACAAATTACCTTATCACAAAACTATCTGTTACCGATAATTTCAGTGCTTGCAGAGAATACCTTACTGAAAAGTGCCTATCATTTCCTTCTGCTCCTCATTGGGTTCGACACTCTTAATTATCGAAAGGACTACGATAGATCCCCTATACTTGTGGGTCATCAAAAACCCCAATGACAAGCCGAGCAATTGGTTCATACTTTTTAATGCGCTTCAGCTTTTTCAACTCTCACGCAATACATGAGCGCAAGCCATGGATATAGCACTACAGGTGTAATAGAGTATGATGATAGGGGTAAATATAAAGAAGACGAAAAATTAAGAAAGTCTCACATAGACGCGGCTAACCAACGGGCTATTCAGATCCCAATCAATCGATATCAACGTGAGGAGTAGGGATTGCCATGCAACGAATGCACTAAGGGCTATAAGTGTATGAAAGCTCAATATGAAAACTAAGTGGGTGTGCATCTAATCATATAATGAAAAACTCCCACTAGTATATGAAAGTGACAACATAGGAGTCTCTCCATATGAAAAACATGGTTCTACTTTGGAGCACAAGTGTGGTAAAGGATACTAACAATGCCCCTTCTCTCTTTGTTTATTTTTTTCTTTTTTCTTTTTTTCTTTCTTTCTTTTTCCTTCCTTTTCTTTTTTTCTTTTTCTTTTTCTCCCATTGTCCGGAGTCTCATCCTGACTTGTGGGGGAATCATAGTCTCCATCATCCTTTCCTCACTCGGGCACTGCTTTAAAAATGATTAATCATGATCGTCACACTTCTATTTACTTATAACTCAAAAGAAATAAAAACTACAACTCGATACCTATGACAAAATATGACTCTATATGAATGCCTCTGGCAGTGTACCAGGATGTGCAATGATCTAGCGTAACATGTATGAAATGATGAACGGTGGCTGATCCACAACTACTATGTCAGCTATATGATCATGCAAAGCAATATGACAATGAATGCTCAAGTCATCAAATAGAAGTGGTGGAAGTTGCATGGCAATATATCTTGGAATGGCCATGGAAACGCCATAATAGGTAGGTATGGTGGCTGTTTTGAGGAGGATATAGTAAGGCTTATGTGTGATAGAGTGTATCATATCACGGGGTTTGGATGCACCTGCGAAATTTGCACCACGTCTCGATGTGAGAAAGGGCAATGCACGATACTGTAGAGGCTAGAAAATTGTGGAAAGGTAAGAGTGCGTATAATCCATGGACTCACATTAGTCAGAAAGAACTCATATACTTATTGCAACAATTTATTAGCCCTCGAAGCAAAGTACTACTACGCATGCCCCTAGGGGGATAGATTGGTAGGAAAAGACCATCGTTCGTCCTTGACCGCCACTCATAAGGAAGACAATCAATAATAAATCATGCTCCAACATCATAGCATAACGAGAGACTATACGTGCATGCTTCGGGAATCACAAACCTTAACACCAATATTCTTACTAAACACAACCCTTTACTAGTACCTCCCACATATTCCATCTCTATATCGCAAAACTATTGCAAGGAATCAAACATATCATATTCAGTGATCCATAAGTTTTATGTAGGATTTTATGACTAACCATGCAAATGACTAATTCCTTTTGACTGTCTAAATAGATATAAGTGAAGCATGAGAGTTTAATTCTTTCTACAAAATATCATGCTCTAACAAATATAAGTAAAGCAAAAGAGCAATCTTTAAACAACGGTTTTCTATGTGAAGAGAAACAGGCAATCCAAACTTCAAATGATATAACTGAAGCACATGAAGCATTCTATAAAGCCATACTCGAAAGATATAAGTGAAGTGAAATGAGCATTCTACAAATCAAACATGGACTATCTCATACCAACATGGTGCATAAAAGAAAAGTGAAAACTAAATGCAAAAGTCGCTCCAAGATTTGCACATATCACATGAATGAAATGAATCCAAAAACATACCGATACTTGTTGAATATTTACTTGGGGTGCGGCATCCCCAATCTTGAGATATTGCCTCTCTTCCTTCTCCTCACATTGAGACCTCCTCGATCTTCGAACACTTCATCCAGACAAAACTTAACCTAACTTTTAGTGGCGGGTGAGGGAGTCCTGGATTAGGGGGTCTCCGGACAGCCGGACTATATCCTTTGGCCGGACTGTTGGACTATGAAGATACAAGATTGAAGACTTCGTCTCGTGTCCGGATGGGACTCTACTTGGCGTGGAAGGAAAGCTAGGCAATACGGATATGTATATCTCCTCCTTTGTAACCGACCTTGTGTAACCCTAGCCCCCTCCGGTGTCTATATAAACTGGAGGGTTTTAGTCCCTAGGACAACGAACAATCATACCATAGGCTAGCTTCTAGGGTTTAGCCTCTTTGATCTCGTGGTAGATCAACTCTTGTAATAATCATATCATCAAGAACAATCAAGCAGGACATAGGGTATTACCTCCATCAAGAGGGCCCGAACCTGGGTAAACATCGTGTCCCCTGCCTCATGTTACCATCCGCCTTAGACGCACAGTTTGGGACCCCCTACCCGAGATCCGCCGGTTTTGACACTGACATTGGTGCTTTCATTGAGAATTCCACTGTGTCGTCATCATAAGGAGGATGGCTCGCCTTGTTGTCAAGGGTAACATCACTTCTGGGGGAGCCCTGGCTGTAGGCCAAACTCTCCAACTAGGTGTCTTCGTCATGACCGCCCGCTCGGCCGCGACGCCGACGATGACTTCTCGGGTCATTGAAAATAGCCTCCACATCGGCTCGAAATTTGCCAAGCAGATGGATCCGATGGAGCTCTCCTCTTTGAACGAGATCTTGGATCGCATCGCCGCTCTGGGAGTCACTACGGACTACGATCGGATCGAGCTTAAACCCGACCAAAGGGAGATTAACTCTCCGCCGGTCACCCATCAGATAGCGGTGGTGGAGGAGCAATGTGGCGATTCTCCCTCTATCCTGAGGACGAACTATGTCCGGATTCCCGAGCTCCCCGAGCCGGATACTCGCTCACGGGAGGACACCGCCCTAACGCTGAATCCAGAATCAGGCCACATACCGAACCCACCGGGCAACATCCCGAAGCCCGAATTTCCAAGATAGAAAACTCCCCTGCCCCGAGATCACAGATTGGGTCAAGGTCTAGACTTAAATCCACCCACCCACCCAGATACAAACGATCTTTCCCACATTAGGCAAGCACCCCAAGAGAGAGTACATCACTATTGGGCCAAATTCCTCCTTGTAATGAACAAGGTCAAGGACTGTCGCAAGGAAGACGCAATTTCGTTCTTTTGCCACGACTGCATGGACAAGGGAGTCCTCAACGCCATAAGTCTCCGTGACATAACACACTACGCTGACTTGGCAGCCATAGTACGGAAATACTGTGTGATGGAAAGTGCCTGGAAAACCCAAACGTAATTTTGGGATAATCTGGCTCTGACGAAACCCCTAGTCCGGACTAAAAAGGTGCACTCTCATAAGTCGCCCAACTCAATTACAAAGAAGCAAAAGCCCACTACTGGGCGTGGAACCGTGTTGGAGGGATGGCTTAACGGGCCCTTAGAGCATGTTGGGTACTCCGACAGGTGGCCAAAAGCGGTAAGGATTATCCTCACCCAAAATACCTCAGAGCACCTTCCCACGGATAACAATACATTATTGACGGTCTTCGAGACCTTCACCTCAAATAATAGGCACAAGCGAGCACTCCGCAGCCTTGCCGAAGTCTGCCATGTGGCAACAATAAATCCATGGAGCGACACGGCTATCACCTTCAATGCCAGTGACGAACCTAAATTCCGAACAGCCTGAACACCAGCCGCTTTGGTCCTCAGTCCAATTGTGGACGGCTTTTGGCTCACTAAGGTGCTCATGGACTGCGGCAGTGGATTAAACCTCATTTATGAGGAAACTCTCCAAAAAATGGAAATATACAACAACTGTATTGAGCAAAGCAGTACGACCTTCCGAGGAATCATCCCTAGTCGGGAGGCACGTTGCGCTGGGAAAATCACACTTGAGGTGGTATTCGGCACTCCGGAGAATTACAGGTCCGAAGAAATTACATTCCAAGTGGCCCCGTTCAGTAGCGGATACCACGCCCTTCTAGGGCGGGAGACATTCACGATTTTTCAAGCCATACCCCATTACAGGTACATGAAGCTCAAAATGCCCGGACCCAATGGAATCATCACTCTAGTTAGTGATCCGGACATAGCACTCCGCGCCGAAGACAAAACAGCCGCATTAGCCCTCGAGGCATTATTCGAAGCCCTTGTGGCGGAAGAGTTAACCGCGCTGCGCTCCACGGTGGACAGGGACGACGTGATACTAGACAAATGATCCAAGTCCACCTCCTTTAAACCAGCGGACAAAATAGTTAAATTCCAAGTCCATCCAACGGACCCCACAAAAACAACATCCATTGGGGCACAGTTAGACCCCACTATAGACGCCGCACTACGGGAGTTTCTACGCGAGAATTGGGATATATTCGCGTGGCATCCTTCAGACATGCCAGGAATCCCACGCAGATTGGCCGAGCATAGCCTTAATATTCTAAAAGGATTCATGCCGGTCAAGCAGACTCTTTGACGTTTCTATGAACCTAAGCGACAAGCCATGGGAGAGGAGCTGGCCAAGCTACTAGAGGCCGGATTTATTAAAGAAATAAAACATCCGGACTGGCTAGCAAACCTAGTGATGGTACCAAAGAAGGACAAATCCTGGCGCCTATGTGTCGACTTCAAAGACCTTAATAAGGCTTGCCCAAAGGATCCCTTCCCACTCCCTCACATCGATCAAATCATCGACGCTACCGTAGGACACGAATCATTGTGCTTCCTCGACGCATACTCCGGTTACCACCAGATTAAGATGGCGGAGTCTTATCGAGCTGCAACGACATTTATAACGCCATACAGCCCCTTCTGTTTTAACACAATGCCCTTCGGGCTCAAAAACGCCGGCGCAACATATCAGCACATGATCCAGACATGTCTGGAAAATCAGATCGGTAAGACTGTGGAGGCATATGTAGACGATGTGGTCATCAAAACTAGACATGTCGACTCTTTAATAGACGACTTGAGGCTCACGTTCACCAATCTCTGAACATACGACATTAAGCTCAATCCGGAAAAATGTGTTTTCGGCGTTCCCGCCGGAAAGCTCCTGGGCTTCATCGTCTCCAGTAGAGGAATTGAAGCAAATCCGGCTAAAATCCGAGCTCTGTCGCAGTTGGCTATCCCAACTGACCTCAAGCAAATCCAAAAATTAACTGGATGTGTGGCGGCTCTAAGCCGCATTATCTCCCAATTAGGAGAAAAGGCACTTCCCTTCTATTGCCTTCTTCGGCGTACCGAATACTTCGAGTGGACGAACGCAACCACGGCCGGACTAGAAGAAATAAAAGGCATCCTGGCCACCAACCCAATCTTGGCCGCGCCAACTGTTGGCAAACCAATGCTATTATATATAGCGGCAACTCACCAAGTTGTAAGCGCAGTGCTCGTCGTGGAACGAGAGATGGACGGACATAAATTCCCACTTCAAAAGCCAGTATATTATGTATCCACCGTCCTCACTCCATGCAAATCACGGTACCCACATTATCAAAAGATAGCATACGCGGTATTCATGGCATCCCAGAAATTATGACACTACTTTCAAGAGTGTTCAATCATGGTGGCCTCTGAAGTACCACTCAATGACATCATAAACAACCATGATGCCACGGGCGGGATTGCCAAATGGGCCATCGAGCTCCTCCCATTTGACATAACATACAAACCATGGTGAGCCATTAAGTCGCAAGTATTGGCCGATCATCGCCAAATGGACGGAAGCCGAACTCCCTAAAGAGTACGGCGCATACTCCAATTGGATCATGCACTTCGACGGCTCTAAAATGCTAGCTGGTCTGGGGGCTGGCGTCGTCCTGACGTCCCCCATCGGAGATATAATGCAATACGTACTCCAAATACTATACACGGACTCCAATAACGCAGCCGAATATGAGGCCCTATTACACGGTCTCCGGATGGCAGTCTCCACGGGCATCCAACGCCTAGAGGTGCGTGGGGACTTGAACCTTGCAATATCCCAAATAAATGGAGACTTCGATGCCAAGGATCCGAAAATGATGGCATATCGCAACGCCGTTCTAAAAATGTCAGCTCGGTTCGAGGGGCTTGAATTCCACCATGTGGCTCGGGAAAACAACCAGGCGGCAGACATCCTCGCCCGTATCGGCGCTAAACGCGACCCTGTCCCACCGAACATCTTCCTGGAAAGACTGTTTAAACCATCCGTGGTATGGGAAGGGGACACCGGCAAAAGTAGTCCGGACCCGGCCACAACCCCAGGTATCGAACACTCTGACACAATCGGAGGCTCGGCCACCGAAATAACACCTTCGGCCCACGTGATAATGGCTGTCATCTCCCCGTGACAGAACCATTCCTAGCCTACCTAACTAGGCAGGAACTACTCGAGGACCAAAATGAGGCACGTTGCATAGTGCGGCAATCTAAAGCCTACAAGGTCCACGAGGGAGAGCTTTATAAGAAAAGCACAACCGGAGTCCTTCAAAGGTGCATCTCCGAAGAGGAAGGGCAGAAGCTTTTGGCAGAAATCCATGCCAGACTTGGCAGTCACCATGCCGCAGCCTAGGCCCTTGTAAGCAAGGCCTTCCGTACAGGTTTTTATTAGCCGACGGCCCGGGCAGATGCATAGCATCTGGTACAACATTGTGTCGGTTGCCAGCTTTTTGCAAACCAAAGCCACATGCCACCCACCACCCTCCAAACAATCCCCATTACTTGGCCCTTCGCGGTCTGGGGGCTTGATATGGTCAGACCCCTTAAAGGGGGAACCCATAAGAAAAAAATACTTACTGGTCATGGTGGATAAATTCAGCAAATGGATAGAAGCCAAACCTGTCAAAACGGCTGAATCCGGACCGGTGATAGACTTCATATCCGGGGTCGTACACCGTTATGGTGTCCCCCACAGCATCATCACCGACAACGGCATGAACTTTATAGCCGACGTGGTGAAACTTTGGTGTAGCAACATGGGCATCAAGCTCGATTATGCTTCTGTCTATCATCCGCAAACTAACGGTCAAGTCGAACGAGCGAATGGTCTTATCATGAGCGGCATTAAACCCAGATTAGTCCGATCCTTAAAGGAATCAGACACTCATTGGGTAGAGGAGCTCGACTCCGTACTATGGGGGCTGCGGACCACGCCGAATCGCACTACCGGATACACACCGTTTTTTATGGTGTATGGCGCTGAGGCGGTTCTGCCTTGCGACATAATTCATGACTCACCTCGAGTGCGCATTTATGAAGAAAGAGAGGCCGAGCTCGATTGGCAGGACAGTTTGGATGCCCTGGAGGAGGAGCGCGACGTGGCAAAAGCCCGTTCCGCATTCTATCAGCACCAGGCTCGAAGGTATCAAAGCAGAGAAGTGCGGGCCAAAACCTATAACATTGGCGAACTAGTTCTACGCCTGCTGGAGAAGAAAAAGAACAAGCTCAAGCCCAAATGGGAAGGTCCCTTCATTATCGACCAGGTTCTGACCGGTGGAGCGTACCGTCTGCGGGATGCATCGGAAAATCGACTCGAGCCAAACCCATGGAACGCAGCCAGACTCCAAAGACTCTACGCCTAGCGCCGGACTCTATGTTCGTCTCCTTACCTCCATCAATTTATTACACATCTGTTTTCTCTCTCTTTATTTCTATTTTTTTCTCTTCAAGGCCCTAAAGGGCTACACTTGTGTCTTGGTTACACAATCTTGACGCGCTAACCGTGCTCAATATACCTGGGGGCTTCTTATACAGAAGCTCAATCAAATTACCCTTCCGGGCTTTATGCCTCGCACATGTGTTATTCTTCCGCATGTATCTTTTTTTCGCCATTATATGCATCGATATGACTTAAGTTTTGGCCAAGCTGGGTTGCCTGGCTCTTGTATTTATGCCCTATGTTCCCATTAATTCGGCTAGGGCATAAGGGGAGCACCTCTCCGATTGTTACTGCCGGGTCCGGATGTGTACCTCAGACTGGGTGAAGCCGAAAGCTAGTGTTCTTAAGGGAATATTTGGTCGGTGAATAAAAGATGACTTTCATTTAAATTACTACACGCCCCCAGATGTTTTTAGCCTGTGTCTTGCAGTCCGGACATGCACATTAGGGCATGCGTACCCAGGGAAAGGAACCCTTAACAGAACTATTCTCCCTGGAAGATGTTTCTTACTATCCATGTAATATAACATAGCTAGTTGGGTACTTGTCTGTTCAAGCACTTATGACCCCTATGCCTGGTTTCCACGCATACCCCGGTTTTTACATAACTGAGTGGGTATTCGGATACACTCTGGACTATCGGGTCCAGAGGTCGAAGAGAAAAGGTCCGCCATGACAAATGATTTACAACCCGACTAGGGACATTACATATGTCACTTGAAGTATACAGTCACTAAGACTGATTAAATTCCTCTTCTATACCATCCAACAGACTGTCTAGCCTACAATCCTGTTGGGAATACTTTGCGGCTAATTCTACTTGATCATACACTAAACTGACAGGGATCTCTTTCCCATCGGGCCCCATAGGTCCGACTGCGGCCATGTGGTTTGGGTCCGCCTTGGTATATCGTGTCTTCACCATAGCCCAGGCTTCCCTTGCACCTTGTCGGCAGGCTGATATCTTCCATAATGGAAAGCGTCGTCGCGCTCCCTTGAGCTTCTCTATAAGCTCCCCCATGCCTCCTGGCGGGGACGCGGATGGCCACAAGGCTTGAGCAATAACCTGCATCACCTGCCGAACTTGTTCGTGCACTTGTGAGAGCTCTGGTAGAAGATCACCCGAAGACCCGGGCATCTCTTCCGTGGGACGACCCGTCAGCATACCTGCAGACATAACGCTGTTAGCAGGCTTCCTTGCCGAACTCCTTTAAACAGTTCGTTCAAGCATTTACTAAAACTGCCGCGCCGAAGCCGTTTATTCTCCTTCATGGATTCTGCAAGCTGGGCTCGGACATCCTTCAGTTCCATGCCCGGTCGGATATTGGCGTCTTGGAGATCATTTTTCTCCTGCCTGACTCGTGTCAGCACGCGCTCGCCAGCATTTCGCCGTCGATCATCACGTGCCGTATCCGCCTCCACGGCCTCCGGATTCACTCCGGGGCCACCTGCTGTCGTGGTTCTAAGACTGACAGTAGAATAGGGGGGTAGGAATGTAGAGGCAAGATCCTAGCTATGGAGGAGTTGTACATACGAGTTTTACGAGTTCAGGCACTTCTCGGAGGAAGTAACAGCCCTACGTCTCGGAGCCCGGAGGCGGTGGACTGAATATATGTGTGTGAATTACAGAAAGTGCGAACCCTTGTCCCAGAGGAGGGGGGCGGCTTATATAGAGTACGCCAGGACCCCAGCTCCCCTCCGTTACACAAGGTCCAATGCTCATAAAGGAGGGGCGTTACTGGTAACGTCTGCAGTAAAGTGTTGTAAATGCCCATAAAGCTATGGTTTAAGTCTTGACCATTGCAGAGTGGAGGGTTTCTCATCTTCTGGTGGTCGAGTGTCTTCAAGGTGGTCGAGTGAGCACATCTTCATGGTCGAGTGGATGATGGTTTCTCTTCGAATGCTTCTGATTCTTTGTAGAGATGTCCTTGGGGAGGGTATGTTGGACAGATCCATGACCCTACCCTAGGTACATAGCTTCATCATTAGCCCCCGAATGGATCAGGGTTTGAGTGAGGAAGGAGTTGGGAAAACTTCCGACCCATTCTTTGTGCTATGAGTACGTCTTGTTCTGGAACAATGAGTTGAGGTGACGACATCGAGTCCTTTCTCAGTCGCCTTGGTCCATTCTTGGTTTTTGTGGAGTGAATTTTCACGGTAGAATTCCGAATGATGATGTAGAGGATGTTTGTCTTCAGTCTGACAAGTTGCTCTGCTCTCCGCGGATTTCGCGAGATTCAAATTTTGGGAAGTGCACTAGACGGACGGAACCGAGGTTATCAGGATGGATTAGGCAAGTCTCCTCGATCTCCGTGCCACCTTTTTCGCCACGTACTGCGCGCGCGACTGTTGCGGTATTTGTTTAGATCGCTTGGGTCCACCAGTCAGTCGCTCGGGGGGCGACCTTATAAAAGGCCCCGGACCAGGCCTCTGCCCCGTGCGCTCCCATTCTCTCTTCTTCTTCTCCCGATCTCTCCGCCACGCTCGCTTCTACTCTTGCTGCCGGAGTCTCGCTCGAGCTCGACCCGTCTCCATGGGGAAAGAGAAGACGGTGGCGCTGGAGCGCGCGAAGAAGGCTACTGCGAAGGCGAAGGGCAAGCAGACCAGCCGGGGCGGATCCTCATCGAGATCCGGCCTGCCGCCGGGCTGGATCCAGGGCGACTGGATCCGCTCGACAATCACCCAGGACGACCTCGATGACCTGGTGGAGGGGGGACTGATCCCCCACAAGTCGGCACGGCTCCCGGGGAACGAAACCGAGCCGCAGCCAAGGGAGGGTGAGTGTGTTCTCCTCGCCACCCACGTAGATCACGGATTCTCACTGCCTCCCCATCCTTTATTCTGGCGTTTTTTGAACTTCTTTGGGGCTCAACTTCACCATTTCACTCCAAATACCATAGTCTATCTGGCCGCTTTCGTGTCGATGTGTGCAAATTTCTTGGGCTGTGGACCGCACTGGGTTCTTTTTAAACACATCTTCACCTGCCGCTCCCAGTCGGTCAAAAAGGCCAAATCGAGTGACGAGAGGACACAAGTGATCCAGATGTGCGGGGGTCTAGGGATCCAGATGAGGAGCAAGAGACCTTCCCTGCCATGGTCCTTCCCGACTCGGTCTGGGGCTGGCAGTCGACTTGGTTCTACTGCAAGGATAAGCCGACCCCGGGCCAGTCGACTGGACTTCCTCCTTTTTCTTTGGCTCGAGTGGAGGAGCCCGCCCCCCTGAAGGTAGTTCCAGAAGATAAGGCGCAGGTCAAGGTGCTGGTCGAGCGGGTCGTCCAACTCGTCCGCAACGGGGTGAACGGGATGGACCTGCTGGAGGTCTTTCTCGGTCGACGCATTCAACCTCTTCAGGTGCGTGATCATCCAATGTGGATGTACTCTGGGCTCGAGGATTCCACTCGGATACACCCGGAGGATGTCGGCGAGGATACCTTGGGGAAGTGGTTGATGGGGACCACCAGCAACAAAGACAACCCTCGAGGGTCTAGGAGGGTGATTCCATTCGACAACTCGCACCAGCCGGAGCAGGTATGATTCTGTTTTATCAAGTATCTTTCCGATTCACCGTGTGACATCTTATTTGTGGTCGACTGAATTTCCTTTGATCGTTGTCCTTTCAGGCCCTCATCAACATGTACTCAATGCCCAACGGAGTGCAGGAACAAGACGTCGAGGAAGAAGCGAGCAGGGGCGAGAGCGGCGAGGAGCACTAGGATGCCGAGGAGGACGAGGAGAGAGACAAATCGACTGATGATGAAGAAGTCGACTCGCCTCCTCGCAGGGAGAGGAGATCCAAACACACTCACGACCCGGCAAGCGCTCCGGACTTGGTGGCCACGCCGATTGGACAGTCTTCGAAGCGTCCCAGGCCGTCTTCCCCAATGCCGACTGAGAAGGCTCCAAAGCAGTCCAAAGTTGTGCCGCCTCCAGTGCCGAAAGCACCGAAGGCCACCTCCTCCAAACTGCCAAAAGCTTTGCCCAGGATCAAAGTGACCGTCCCTACTATCTCCGAGTAATCGTCTGACTTGTCCTTTTCGTCGACTTGGTTAACCGGACATAACCGATTGAATGCGGGTCTTTGCAGTGCTGCTATGTCAGGAACCTCTTCTCTCTAGTACTGGGACGAGGAGATGGAAGATGCGGTAACCTCCAACCCAGGTATAAACTCTTGCAATTTTGTTCTTGATTCTTTGGTCGATTGCGTTCTAGTGGTTCACTTGGGGTCAAATGATCTGCCTTGCAGCTCCACCCAACGTTATCGATCTTCCAGATGACGATGAAGATGTGGCTCTTAATCCCAGGAAGAGCAAGAAGGTAGCATCTGGTAGGATGTCTCGGCAAGGACCCACTACGACACCTCCCGTCCGTCAACCTGAAGACGTGGGCAGGGCCTCTGTGACCTTCGCTGCACCCTTGTTGAGTGAGCACCCCACACCGCCGACTGCGCATGTGATTCCTTCAGTCGTCCAGATCCACACCACAGAGCTCCAAGCCGCTGCACCTGGGTCGTCTGCTCACTTTTTCACCAGCTATCCCGTCCCGGACAACCAGTCGGAAGCGGCTGCGGAAGCCATCCGACAGGCTGACATGATGATGGAGCGGGTGAAGACGGTGCATGAGAATAGCCAGGCTGCCTACGATGCCAGTGCTGCTCTTCGGGCCAATGTCCAGGTGAGTAGACTTTCCAACTGTTTTTGCTCTGTGAGGAAATGTTACTCGAAAAATCTTCTTCTACACAACCTGCTGTTGTTTGCGTCGAATTAGAGCACCCACTGGGTGTTTTGTTATTCTTGGTAGTTTCGTTCTTCCACTCGGTCTGGGCGAGTGGGATCTGAACCGGTGGGGGCACGCTAAGTGCACCCACTGGGTGTAGTCCCCGAGACCATGGTCGACTACTGGCAGTCGACTGGGGTCTGAGTTCTTCTTTCCTTTCTTTTTTACTCCTTACACTTGACTCAAGTGGACCGGTCGAGTAGGATCCGAACCGGTGGGGGCACACCAAGTGCACCCACTGGGTGTAGTCCCCGAGACCCCAGTCGACTGGGGTTTGAACAGCTTTTTTTTGTCCAGGCGGACCGGTCGAGTTGAGTCTTAGTCAGCGGGGGCACGCCAAGTGCACCCGCTGGGTGTAGCCCCTGAGACCGCAGTCGACTGTGTGCAGTCGGCTGGGGTCTAAGCGAACTTCTTTAGGTTTTATTCACTCAGAAGTAAACAATCTTTGATCTTATCGACTGATCCGTCTTTTGCCTTCTGCAGAAGTCTTGTACTCTTATTTCTATGTTTGCTGAACTTGAGGAGAAGCAGAGGCAACTCAACGTCAACTTGGAATTAGCCCAGCAGAATCTAAAGAAAGCTCAAGGCGAAGCCGCTCGTATGGAAGGTAACTAACTGTCGACTGACTTTCAATATATTTCTTTGATCTCTTCTTTGATTCGATTGCTTCTTTTGCAGAGAAAATGAAGTTGGCTTTGGAGAAGAAGGACTCGGACCTCGCCGCCGCGCAAAAAGCAGCCCAAGATAAAACTTCTCTCGCAGACCAGAAGCTTGCTTCAATCAGAACACTGGAAGGGGAGGTGAACAAACTGAAATCTTGTCTTAATGAAGCTAACCGCGAAGTGACCAGTCTGAAGAAGGACAAGGTTGTCCTGAATGAAAAGTTGGAGTCTACGATCCGCAAGAGGAATGACACGGAAGCTTATCTGAGGACTCTTGCCAAGAAGCTCTATCTCACGCTGGAAGGTATTTCTTCTAAACCGACTGTGTTGATGCTTGCGATCGGATCTTGCTCGGTCGATTCACTAATTTTTTGCTGCAGAATTCTGCCAAGACTTTGACGAGGAAACTAGAAGGGTCGAGACGGGTCTGGACCCTATCGCTTCTCCAGTCTGCGATGAAACTGCGATGAACGTGCTCCGACTGGAGTCCCGTATCGCCAGTGCCACAAGCTACCTCGTGCGCCTGAAGGAGGTAGTCTCCCAAATCGACTCATCGCTTCGGCCGGGGGCGACACTTCAGAATGACCTGGAATCCTTGATGACTCGACTGAACGAGATCCCTGACCGAGTGCAAGAATGGAAGAAATCCTCCGCCCGGTGTGGTGCTGACGTGGCCCTGTCCTTGGTGTGAGTCCATTGCAAGGAGGCTCGTGAAGACAAGCTGGCTGCAATCAAAGTCGCTAACACCAAAAAGCATGACTTCCAGTCATTCATGGAGACTTTCATTGCTACCGCTACTCGGATCGCTGATGGTATCGACCTGGACTCATTCGTGGAGCCTGCCAGCCCTCCTCCGGCCGAGTGAGCAAACTTATGAAACTTGAATCTGCTTTAAATTTGCCTCGGAATGCCGAGTGATTGCTGTAACCATTGAACTCCTTAGGGCTTGATGCCCGAGTACTTTTGATTTGCTGCTTGGAACTTTTAGGATTTATCTGAATTTGGTTTATCTCCGAATGTGCTTGCGTTTGCCTTCAAATGGACTTTGCTCACTGGTTGGAATAGTCTTTGCGCTGGAGACGCAGCTCTGAGGTGGCGGCTCCAGTCGACATGCGCTTCGTCGTCCTTGCGGATAGGGATGGAGCGGACGTTGTACTTGTGCCATAGCTCTAAAGGAGAAGGTTGCAGTCGACCTGCACCTCGTCGTCCTTGCGGATAGGGATGGAGCGAACGTTGTACTTGTGCCGTAGCTCCGAAGGAGAAGGTTGCAGTCGACCTGCACCTCGTCGTCCTTGCGGATAGGGATGGAGCGGACGTTGTACTTGTGCCGTAGCTCCGAAGGAGAAGGTTGCAGTCGACCTGCACCTCGTCGCCCTTGCAGATAGGGGGACTGTAGCTAAGACCCCCGAGTGGGAGGACTGCTCTCCACTCGGTAAGTTTTTTTCAAACTTAGGCGAGTACTGGACTGCAGCTAAGCCTCCTAGTGAGAAAACTTAGGCGAGTACTGGACTGCAGCTAAGCCCCCGAGTGGGAGGATTGCTCTCCACTCGGTAGGATTTTTGCAAACTTAGGCGAGTACTGGACTGCAGCTAAGTCCCCGAGTGGGAGGATTGCTCTCCACTTGGTAGGATTTTTTCAAACTTAGGCGAGTAGTGGACTGCAGCTAAGTCTCCTAGTGAGAGAACTTAGGCGAGTACTGGACTGCAGCTAAGCCCCCGAGTGGGAGGATTGCTCTCCACCCGGTAGGATTTTTTCAAACTTAGGCGAGTACTGGGCTGCAGCTAAGTCTCCTAGTGAGAGAACTTAGGCGAGTACTGGACTGCAGCTAAGCCCCCGAGTGGGAGGATTGCTCTCCACTCGGTAGGATTTTTTCAAACTTAGGCGAGTATCGGACTGCACCTAAGCCTCCTAGTGGGAGAACTTAGGCGAGTACTGGACTGCAGCTAAGCCCCCGAGTGGGAGGATTGCTCTCCACTTGGTAGGATTTTCATTCGAACTTAGGTGAAACGGATTCGCGACTAAGCCCACCCACTGGGGGATTTCATAAGTAAATAAGAACACAACAATCGAATGATAGGACCATAAGCTTTTGTCTTTGATAAACAAATTACAAAGGTGTTTCTTATTACATTTTATTCGAACGAGTGCTTAAGTATAAAAGGGGCGGAGCAGCTCCGCGTTCCAAGCCCGTGGTTCGTCTTTCTGATGCTCAATACTGTAAAGATGGTATGCTCCATTGTGGAGAACTTTGGTGATGATGAAGGGGCCCTCCCAAGTCGGGGAAAGATTGTGTGGTTTCTGTTGATCCACTCGAAGAACCAGGTCTCCTTCTTGAAAGGCTCGACCCCTCAAATTTCTGGCATGGAATCGACGCAAGTCTTGCTGATAAATGGTCGATCGGATCAAGGCCATCTCTCTTTCCTCCTCTAAGAGATCGACTGAATCTTGCCGGGCCTGTTCTGCTTCCTCTTCAGAGAAGAGCTCGACTCGGGGTGCGTTGTGGAGTAGGTCACTTGGCAGAACAGCTTCAGCTCCGTAGACTAAGAAGAAAGGAGTTCGTCCAGTCGACCGATTAGGAGTTGTCCTTAAACCCCATAGAACTGACGGAAGTTCATCAACCCAAGCGCCTGCTGCGTGTTTGAGATCACGCATCAGTCGGGGTTTCAGTCCTTTGAGAATTAGGCCATTGGCGCTTTCTGCTTGTCCGTTCGACTGTGGGTGAGCGACTGAAGCATAGTCGACTCGAGTGCCCTGGGAGGCGCAGAAAGCTCTGAACTCATCGGAATCGAAGTTTGATCTGTTGTCCGTGATGATGCTGTGTGGGACTCCATATCTGAATGTCAATTCTCTAATAAAACTGACAGCGGTGCCAGCATCAAGGTTCTTGATAGGTTTAGCTTCGATCCATTTGGTAAACTTGTCGACTGCAACGAGCACATGAGTGAAGCCGCTCCTGCCAGTTCTTAGTGGTCCAACCATATCCAGTCCCCAAACAGCAAAGGGACAGATGAGGGGGATGGTCTTCAGGGTTGACGCTGGCTTGTGAGACATGTCGGAGTAAAACTGGCAGCCTTCACATCTGTCGACTATATCTTTTGCCATTTCATTTGCTCACGGCCAATAGAATCCAGCTCGGTATGCTTTAGCCACGATGGCCCGAGAGGACGCATGATGACCACAGGTCCCCGAGTGGATGTCATTGAGGATCATTCGACCTTCTTCTGGTGTTATGCATTTCTGACCGACTCCAGTCACGCTTTCCCTGAACAGTTGTCCTCTTATCACAGTAAAGGCCTTGGATCTTCGGACGATCTGTCGAGCCTCTTCTTCATCCTCTGGGAGTTCTTTCCTGAGGATGTACGCAATGTAGGGCACCGTCTAGTCGGCAGTAATGGCCAGAACCTCCATGATCAGGTCGACCACGGCTAGGACCTCGACTTCAGTCGGATCTGTGGTGCTCTTAGGTTGCGGGGGCTCTTCAGTAAAAGGATCTTCCTGAACTATCGGCGAGTGAATATGCTCCAAAAACACATTGCTGGGAATGGCTTCTCTCTTGGAACCTATTTTTGCCAAGTCGTTGGCTGCTTGATTTTTCAGTCGGGGTATGTGATGGAGTTCTAACCCCTCAAACTTCTTCTCAAGCTTTCTCACCGCGTTGCAGTAACCGGTCATGGCCGGGCTTCTGACGTCCCACTCCTTCATCACTCGATTAACTACCAAATCTGAGTCGCCATAGACCATGAGGCGACGGACGCCGAGTGAGATGGCCATGCGCAACCCATACAGGAGTGCTTCATATTCTGCTTCATTGTTGGAGGAATCAAAGTGAATCTAGAGGACATACCTGAGTCTGTCTCCTTGGGGGGATACCAGAACTACTCCAGCACCAGAACCGTTTAGCATCTTGGATCCGTCAAAGAACATGGTCCAGTGCTCAGAGTGAACTTGAGTCAGCAGTTGCTGTTCGATCCACTCGGCGAGGAAATCTGCTATTGCTTGGGACTTGATAGCTTTCTTTGCCTCAAACTTGATATCCAAGGGAAGGAGTTCAATCGCCCATTTGGCCACTCGACCAGTTGCATCTCTGTTGTGCAGAATCTCTGACAATGGAGCATCGCTGACGACTGTAATAGAGTGATCCGAGAAATAGTGTGCAACCTTCTTCGTGGTCATGTAAATCCCATAGACAAGCTTCTGATAATGAGGATATCTCTGCTTTGACGGGGTCAGGACTTCAGAAATATAATAAACTGGGCGTTGAACCTTATAAGCTTTTCCTTCTTCTTCCCGCTCGACCGTAAGTACTGTACTGACGACTTGTCCAGTGGCTGCTATATAAAGCAGTAGAGGCTCTTTGCTGATTGGAGCAGCAAGCACCAGCTGGGTGGAAAGCAGGACTTTTAGCTCTACAAACGCTGCATCAGCTTCTGGGGTCCACTCGAACTTGTCTGATTTCTTCATCATTCGGTAAAGAGGTAGCGCCTTTTCACCGAGGCGAGAAATGAATCGACTTAGGGCAGCCAAGCAACCAGTAAGCTTCTGGACATCATGCACACGCACAGGGCATTTCATTCGGAGTATAGCGCCTACTTTCTCTGGGTTAGCATCGATTCCTCGTTCGGAAACAAGGAAACCGAGTAACTTTCCGCCTGGAACTCCAAACATGCACTTTGATGGATTGAGCTCGATATCATACCTTCTAAGGTTGGCAAAGGTTTCAGCAAGGTCAGTCAGTAGGTCAGAACCTTTACGTGACTTGACCACAATGTCATCCATGTATGCTTCCACATTCCGACTGATCTGAGTGAGCAGGCACTTCTGAATCATCCGCATGAATGTGGCTCCAGCATTCTTCAAATCGAATGGAATTGTGACATAACAGAATCACCCAAACGGGGTGATAAAAGCTGTCTTTATTTCGTCGGGTCCGTACAGACGGATCTGGTGGTACCCGGAGTAGGCGTCCAAAAAGGACAAACGCTCGCACCCTGCAGTCGAGTCGACTATCTGATCGATGCGAGGGAGAGGGAAGTGATCTTTCGGGCAGGCCCGATTGATATGCTTGAAATCAATGCACATGCGAAGTGAGTCATCTTTCTTTGGGACCATGACAACATTGGCTAACCACTCGGAGTGATAAATCTCTCGGATAAACTCAGCTGCCAAAAGCCGAGCCACCTCTTCATCGATTGCCTTTCTTTTCTGGACGGCGGACCGCCGAAGATGCTCTTTGACTGGTTTCACCTTCGGGTCGACTCGCAAATGATGCTCGGCTAGTCCCCTGGGAATACCCAGCATGTCAGAAGGCTTCCATGCAAAGATGTCCCAGTTCTCACGGAGGAACTGGATGAGCGCTTCTTCCTATTTGGAGTCGAGTGTGGTTGAAATGTGAGTCAGAGCTGCATTGGGATCTATCGGGTGAATGTGAATCGACTTTGTTTCGCTAGACGACTGGAATGCTGAATCCGTGGCTGGCTTCTTGGCTCGTAGCAAGTCACTCGGATCTGCATTTTTCTGGTATTCTTGCAATTCTACCACGGCCATCTGGGCATTGGCGATCTTTGAGCCCTTCTAGAAGCATTCTTCTACCTTCTTCTGGTTACCAGAGATAGTGAGCACTCCTCCGGGACCAGGCATCTTCAGTTTGAGGTACACGTAACATGGTCGAGCCATAAATCATGCATAAGCTGGCCTGCCCAGAATTGCATGATAAGCACTCTGGAAATCCACAACTTCAAACGTCAACTTTTCTTTGCGGTAATTTTTGGAATCACCAAAAACCACGTCGAGTGCAATCTAACCGAGGGATGCAGCCTTCTTGCCTGGAATGACCCCATGGAAACTCATATGGATTTCGTTGAGTCTGGACATCGGAATGCCTATTCCCTTCAACGTCTCTGCATACAGTATGTTCAGGCCACTGCCACCGTCCATCAGGACCTTTGTCAGTCGAGTGCCTTCGACCATCGGGTCAACCACCAATGCTTGCCTCCCAGGGGTGGCTATGTGCGCTGGATGGTCAGACTGGTCGAATGTAATGGCAGTCCGTGACCACTTCAATTAACTGGGTGTCACCGGAGCGACTATGTTCACTTCCCTGTTGATGAATTTCAATCGACTTTTGCTCTCAACGTCAGCAAAAATCATCAGAGTGGAATTCACGTGGGGATAACCATCATCATCCTCTTCCTCATCCTCAGCCTTGTCTGCTTCTTTCTCCTTTTCTTTGGGTTGTTTCTCTCGGAACTGCTGGACTAGGAGCCGACACTGCCGAGTGGTGTGCTTCGGGTAAATGAAATAACCTTCTTCATCTTTTTTGGTGTGGATATGGCACGGCAGATCCAACACGTCATTTCCATCTTGATCTTTTACTTTCTTGGGGTTCCACGGCCCTTTGGGCTTCCCCTTGAACTTTCCTTGAATCACAGCCAAGGCTTCACCCGGAGCAGCTGGCTCGGCCTTGCGCTTCAGTTTTCGACCGGAGTTCCCTCCTCCGGCTTCGTGGGCGACTACTTTGTGCTTGCCACTCCGGAGTCGCTCTTCTTCTTCACCATTGCATACTTGGTGGCAATTTCCATCATACGAGCCAGAGTCATATTTCCTGTCCGGCTGAATTTCATATTCAACTCCCGATACCTGATGCCTTCCTTAAAGGCACAAATTGCCTGATGATCTGACACATCTTCTACCGTGTGGTGTAGGGTGATCCATCTCTAGATATAATCCCTCAAAGTTTCATTCGGTTTCTAAACACAACACTGTAATTCTGTCAAACCTGCCGTCCATTTGCAAGTGCCCTCGAATGTTCTGACAAACACTCGGGCGAGATCTTCCCAAGTATAGATGCTGCCAGGCGCTAACTGATTTAGCCATGCTCTAGCCGAGCCCTCCAACATCAGAGGAAGGTGTTTCATGGCCACTTCATCATTGCCGCCACCAATCTGGACA
Source organism: Triticum urartu (assembly GCF_003073215.2). Lineage (NCBI taxonomy): Eukaryota > Viridiplantae > Streptophyta > Magnoliopsida > Poales > Poaceae > Triticum > Triticum urartu. Next base: position 92,075,267 of record NC_053023.1, on the reverse strand, counting down.
GCCACTCGGTAGTCTTCAAGCCAAGTGTCAGGCTTGGACTCTTCGGTGAACTTACTAACACCATACGCCAACCTGAAGTTGGGGGGAATCACCGCAGCTCTGATAGCTCTGCTGAAGCACTCTGGACCAGAGACATGCACCCTGCTGCTGGTTTGCGGATCTCTGTCATGGCCCTCTCGATGAGCTCTGTTTCTGTCGACCAAGCCCTGCACGAGAATAGATCTCGCATCAAAGCCTGGCTCCCTGGGGTCGACTGGATACCTCGTCCGACACTGTGAGGGTGTCTGTCTTCATGTGGCCGAGGCACGTATGACCCTCTCCTTGGAGGAGGCGTGGGCACTCGACGGCGATCATTGCGATCGGCACGGCGATCATACTGCTCTTGGTTTCTGTACTGATCATGCCGATCTCCACGTCCCTCACGCCTCGGGGATGATCTTGTGCTATGGGCCGACTGAACTGTGTCTGCGACCATGGATCTGCTATGGATCTGATACGTCTCTGTCGTATCTATAAGTTTTGATTGTTCCATGCCAATATTATTCAACTTTCATATACTTTTGGCAACTTTTTATATTATTTTTGGGACTAACATATTGATCCAGTGCCCAGTGCCAGTTCCTATCTGTTGCATGTTCTTGGTTTCGCAGAATATCCATATCAAACGGAGTCCAAACGGGATAAAAACATATGGAGCTTATTTTTGGAAAATATGGATAATTCGGAAGGAAAATCAAGGCGAACCAGTGCCCGAGGTGGTCACGAGGAAGGAGGCGCGCCCCCCTAGGGCGCGCCCCTACCCTCGTGAGCCCACCGTAAGGTGGTTGACGCTCTTCTTTTGCCGCAAGAAAGCTAATATTCGGAAAAAAGTCACGGCGAAGGTTTCAGGCCAATCGGAGTTACGGATCTCCATATATATATATATACGAAACGGTGAAACAAAGCCAGGGGAGAACGCAGAACCAGAGAGAAACAGAGAGATAGATCCAATCTCAGAGGGGCTCTCGCCCCTCCCATGCCATGGAGGCCAAGGACTAGAGGGGAAACCCTTCTCCCATCTAGGGAGGAGGTCAAGGAAGAAGAGGAAGAAGGGGGCCCCTCTTCCCCTCTCCTCCGGTGGCGCCGGAACGCCGCCGTGGCCATCATCATCATCACCACGATCTACAGCAACACATCCGCCATCTTCACCAACATATCCATCACCTTCCCCCCTCTATATACAGTGGTCCACTCTCCCCCAACCCACTGTACCCTCTACTTGAACATGGTGCTTTATGCTTCATATTATTATCCAATGATGTGTTGCCATCCTATGATGTCTGAGTAGATTTTCGTTGTCCTATCGGTGGTTGATGAATTGCTATGATTGATTTAATTTGCTTGTGGTTATGTTGCCGTCCTTTGGTGCCCATCATATGATCGCGCGCGTGGATCACACCTTAGGGTTAGTTGTATGTTGATAGGACTATGTATTGGAGGGCAAGAGTGATAGAAGCTTCAACCTAGCATAGAAATTGATGCATACGGGATTGAAGGGGGACCAATATATCTTAATGCTATGGTTGGGTTTTACCTTAATGAACATTAGTAGTTGCGGATGCTTGCTAATAGTTCCAATCATAAGTGCATAGAATTCCAAGTAAGGGATGACATGCTAGCTGTGGCCTCTCCCACATGATACTTGCTATCGGTCCAGTAAAGTAGTCAATTGCTTAAGGGACAATTTCGCAACTCCTACCACCACTTTTCCACACTAGCTATATTTACTTTAGTTGCTTCTTTACCTTAACAGCCCCTAGTTTTATTTTCGTACTCTTTAGTATCTTGCAAACCTATCCAACAACACCTACAAAGTACTTCTAGTTTCATACTTGTTCTAGGTAAAGCGAACGTCAGGCGTGCGTAGAGTTGTATCGGTGGTCGATAGAACTTGAGGGAATATTTGTTCTACCTTTAGCTCCTTGTTGGGTTCGACACTCTTACTTATCGAAAACTGTTGCGATCCCCTATACTTGTGGGTTATCAAGACCTTTTTCTGGCGCCGTTGCCGGGGAGCAATAGTGTGCGGTGAATATTCTCGTGTGTGCTTGTTTGCTTTATCACTAAGTAATTTTTATTTGCTGTTCTTAGTTGTTTTCTATCTTTAGTTATGGGTAGGAAACGCAAAATACCACAAAAATTAGCTGTACCTACGGAACCGATGGTTGAAGAACCACTCAAAATCTATCACACTGCTGAAGCTATTTACTTGGATCATCTTTGATCCCTTTGTGCTCGTGCCGAAACCCCAACTAGCTTAGTTGAGGGCAAATCTTTAGATGAGCCTGCTTGTTATGTGCGACACCGTATATCTGAAAAAGGGAAACTATTATGGAGTCAAATTCAACGTTTGCAATGCTATGCTTGGAATTTATGTGAAATATATGATTTTACTTGTTGTTCGAAAAAACCTAAGAAACACCTTCCCTATCAATGTGAGTTTAGTAATAATGGAATCATATTTTCGTATGCTAAGGGTCTTTATAATTACTATGATGTTCAACAAATTGAAGAATTTGTTGCTTTTAAGGGTACTTCTGAAATTGCTTCTTTGATTGAAAAGTATGATGATACTCTTCACAAATCTGAAAATTTTGCCATACTTGAATATTGTTGTGAGAATTATGCTTCTAATGCTTATGTTAAACTATATATTGAGGACTACTCCGCTGTCCAAGAAGAGACTAATATTTTGCAGGAGTCTATGGAAGAAGAAATTGATGAAACTGTGAGCTTATTGGATGGAAAAGATGAGGAGGAGAGCGAAGAAAAAAAGGAGGATGAGCGGATTGATCACCCGTGCCCACCTTCTAATGAGAGTAACTCTTCAACTCATACATTGTTTAATTCGCCTTCGTTCTTATCGAAGGATGATTGCTATGATGACTGTTATGATCCCATTGATTCTCTTGAAATATCCCTTTTTGATGATTCTTGCTATGCATATGGCCAATATGCCAATATGAATTATGCTTATGGAGATGAACTTGCTATAGTTCCTTATGTTAAACATGAAATTGTTGCTATTGCACCCACACATGATAGTCCTATTATCTTTTTGAATTGTCCCGATTATACTATATCGGAGAACTTTGCACTTATTAAGGATTATATTGATGGGTTGCCTTTTACCGTTGCACATGATGATTTCGATAAATATAATATGCATGTGCTTGCTGCGCCTACTTGCAATTATTATGAGATGAACTATATCTCCACCTCTCTATGTTTCCAACAAGATAAAATTGCAAGAAACTGTTTATACTATGCATTGGCCTTTACTATGTGTGCATGAATTGTTCTTTTATGACATGCCGATGCATAGGAAGAGAGTTAGACTTCGTCATTACATGATATATGTTGCTTTGTGCTCACTACTAAATTACAAATCATTGTTAATTAAAATTGGCTTTGATATACCTTGGGATCCGGGTGGATTCACTACTTGAGCACTATATGCCTAGCTTAATGGCTTTAAAGAAAGCGTTGCCAGGGAGACAACCCGGAAGTTTTAGAGAGTCATTTATTTCTGTTGAGTGCTTTCATATGGTTTAAAAACAACAAAAATAAAGAGGGTAACCCAAAACTTTTCAAAAAGGAAAGTGAAAGTGAGAAAGACAAGCATTGTTGAAGTGGGAGAGCTCCTTGAACTTTGTTCATGCTCACGGAAACTTTGTGAATCTTGATTGCAGAAACTTTTCAACAAAAACAATTATCCCCTTGTACAATTACATTGTATTATAAAAATAATGTGCCAAGGTTTGCCTTTAGGATGTTTACATTTGCTTGATGGTTTGTACGGTGCAGGACAAAAACTTTGGCTGTAGTGCGTGATTTTACATTTTTAGCTGGAACGTCAAATGGTTTGATTCTTTTTGAATTGTCTTCCTATGCAAATATTTTATTTTTACTAATTTTGGTAGAATTTTTTAAGTACCAGAAGTATAGTGAATGTTCAGATTATTACAGACTGTTCTGTTTTAGACAGATTCTGTTTTTGATGCATAGTTTGCTTGTTTTGATGAAACTATCAATTTATATTAGTGGATTAAGCCATGAAAAATTTATATTACAGTAGACACAATGAAAAAACGAAATATGAATTGGTTTGCAACAGTACTTAGAGTAGTGATTTGCTTTATTATACTAACGGATCTTACCGAGTTTTCTGTTGGAGTTTTGTGTGGATGAAGTGTTCGATGATTGAGAAGGTCTCGATGTGAGAAGAAGGAAGAGAGGCAAGAGCTCAAGCTTGGGGATGCCCGAGGCACCCCAAGTAAATATTCAAGGAGACTCAAGCGTATAAGCTTGGGGATGCTGGGGAGGCATCCCCTCTTTCTTCAACAAGTATCGGTATGTTTTCGGATTCGTTTTCGTTCACGCGATATGTGCAATCTTGGAGCGTCTTTTGCTTTAGCTTTCTTTTTTTCTTTTACTGCACCATGCTGGTATGAGATGAGTCCTTGGTTGATTTATAGAATGCTCTTTGCACTTCACTTATATCTTTTGAGTATGGCTTTATAGAATGCTTCATGTGCTTCACTTATATCATTTGAAGTTTGGATTGCCTGTTTCTCTTTACATAGACAACCGCCATTTGTAGAATGCTCTTTTGCTTCACTTATATTTGTTAGAGCGTGGGCATATCTTTTGTAGAAATAATTAAACTCTCTTGCTTCACTTATATCTATTTAGAGAGATGACAGGAATTGGTCATTCACATGGTTAGTCATAAAATCCTACATAAAACTTGTAGATCACTGAATATGATATGTTTGATTCCTTGCAATAGTTTTGCGATATAAAGATGGTGATATTAGAGTCATGCTAGTGGGTAGTTGTGGATTGTAGAAATACTTGTGTTGAGGTTTGTGATTCCCGTAGCATGCACGTATGGTGAACCGTTATGTAACGAAGTCGGAGCATGATTTATTTATTGATTGTCTTCCTTATGAGTGGCGGTCGGGGACGAGCGATGGTCTTTTCCTACCAATCTATCCCCCTAGGAGCATGCGCGTAGTACTTTGTTTCGATGACTAATAGATTTTTGCAATAAGTATGTGAGTTCTTTATGACTAATGTTGAGTCCATGGATTATACGCACTCTCACCCTTCCACCATTGCTAGCCTCTCTAGTACTGCGCAACTTTCGCCGGTACCATAAACCCACCATATACCTTCCTCAAAACAGCCACCATACCTACCTATCATGGCATTTCCATAGCCATTCCGAGATATATTGCCATGCAACTTTCATCATCATCATATACATGACTTGAGCATTCATTGTCATATTGCTTTGCATGATCGTAAGATAGCTAGCATGATGTTTTCATGGCTTGTCCGTTTTTTGATGTCATTGCTCGCTAGATCATTGCACATCCCGGTACACCGCCGGAGGCATTCATATAGAGTCATATCTTTGTTCTAGATATCGAGTTGTAATATCGAGTTGTAAGTAAATAAAAGTGTGATGATCATCATTATTAGAGCATTGCCCCAGTGAGGAAAGGATGATGGAGACTATGATTCCCCCACAAGTCGGGATGAGACTCCGGACAAAAAAAAAAAAATAAAAAAAAAAAAGAGAAAAGGCCCAAAAAAAGAGAAAAAAAGGAAAAGAAAACAAAAAAAAGAGAGAAAAAGAGAGAAGGGGCAGTGCTACTATCCTTTTTCCACACTTGTGCTTCAAAGTAGCACCATGTTCTTCATATAGAGAGTCTCTTGAGTTATCACTTTCATATACTAGTGGGAATATTCATTAGAGAACTTGGCTTGTATATTCCGATGATGGGCTTCCTCAAATGCCCGAGGTCTTCATGAGCAAGCAAGTTGGATGCACACCCACTTAGTTTCAGTTGGAGCTTTCATACACTTATAGCTCTAGTGCATCCGTTGCATGGCAATCCCTACTCACTCAGATTGATATCTATTGATGGGCATCTCCATAGCCCGTTGATATGCTGAGTTGATGTGAGACTATCTTCTCCTTTTTGTCTTCTCCACCATCATATTCTATTCCACCTATAGTGCTATGTCCATGGCTCACGCTCATGTATTGCGTGAAAGTTGAAAAGGTTTGAGAACGTAAAAAGTATGAAATAATTGCTTGGCTTGTCATCGGGGTTGTGCATGATGTGAATATTTTGTGTGGTGAAGATGGAGCATAGCCAGACTATATGATTTTGTAGGGATAACTTTCTTTGGCCTTGTTATTTTGAAAAGACATGATTGCTTTATTAGTGGGCTTGAAGTATTATTGTTTTTATGTGAAATGATAGAATATTGCTTTGAATCACTCGTATATTAATATTCATGCCATGATTAGACATATGATCAAGATTATGCTAGGTAGCATTCCACATCAAAAATTATCTTTTTTATCATTTACCTACTCAAGGATGAGCAAGAATTAAGCTTGGGGATGCTGATACATCTCCATCGTATCTATAATTTTTGATTGTTCCATGCCAATATTCTACAACTTTCATATACTTTTGGCAACTTTTTATACTATTTTTGGGACTAACATATTGATCCAGTGCCCAGTGCCAGTTCCTGTCTGTTGCATGTTCTTGGTTTCGCAGAATATCCATGTCAAACGGAGTCCAAATAGGATAAAAACGGACGGAGCTTATTTTTGGAAAATATGGAAAATTCTAAAGGAAAATCAACGCGAACCAGTGCCCGAGGTGGTCACGAGGCAGGGGGCGCCCCCCTAGGGCGCGCCCCCTACCCTCGTGAGCCAACCGTAAGGAGGTTGACGCTCTTGTTTTGCCGCAAGAAAGCTAATATTCGGAAAAAATCACGGCGATGGTTTTAGGCCAATCGGAGTTACGGATCTCCATATATATACGAAACGGTGAAACAGAGCCAGAGGAGAACGCAGAACCAGAGAGAAACAGAGAGGTAGATCCAATCTCAGAGGGGCTCTCGCCCCTCCCATGCCATGGAGGCCAAGGACCAGAGGGGAAACCCTTCTCCCATCTAGGGAGGAGGTCAAGGAAGAAGAGGAAGAAGGGGGCCCCTCTCCCCCTCTCCTCCAGTGGCGCCAGAACGCCGCCGTGGCCATCATCATCATCACCGCGATCTACACCAACACCTCCGCCATCTTCACCTACATCTCCATCACCTTACCCCCTCTATCTACAGCGGTCCACTCTCCCGCAAGCCGCTGTACCCTCTACTTGAACATGGTGCTTTATGCTTCATATTATTATCCAATGATGTGTTGCCATCCTATGATGTCTGAGTAGATTTTCGTTGTCCTATTGATGGTTGATGAATTGCTATGATTGATTTGATTTGCTTGTCGTTATGTTGCTGTCCTTTGGTGCCCATCATATGAGCGCGCGCGTGGATCACACCTTAGGGTTAGTTGTATGTTGATAGGACTATGTATTGGAGGGCAAGAGTGACAGAAGCTTCAACCTAGCATAGAAATTGATGTATACGGGATTGAAGGGGGACCAATATATCTTAATGCTATGGTTGGGTTTTACCTTAATGAACATTAGTAGTTGCGGATGCTTGCTAATAGTTCCAATCATAAGTGCATAGAATTCCAAGTAAGAGATGACATGCTAGCAGTGGCCTCTCCCACATGATACTTGCTATCGGTCTAGTAAAGTAGTCAATTGCTTAAGGGACAATTTCGCAACTCCTACCACCACTTTTCCACACTCGCTATATTTACTTTAGTTTCTTCTTTACCTTAATAGCCCCTACTTTTTATTTTTATTATCTTCCAAACCTATCCAACAACACCTGCAAAGTACTTCTAGTTTCATACTTGTTCTAGGTAAAGCGAATGTCAAGCGTGCGTAGAGTTGTATCGGTGGTCGATAGAACTTGAGGGAATATTTGTTCTACCTTTAGCTCCTCGTTGGGTTCGACACTCTTACTTATCAGAACTATTGCGATCCCCTATACTTGTGGGTTATCAGGATCCTATTCCGCGAATGAGACATGACCGTATTCTGCTCTCCCGCTGCCCGGAGCAAGGCTCTGATCTACACCAGGCCTTGGCCAGCTTCTGATTGGGAAGGTTGGATCGACTCCGCTATCCGGGCAGCAGCTGCTAGATTCTGGATCAATGTTCGGTATACCTGAGTCAGAGGTGGAAAAAGTTGGCGTCGACTGGATTCGGGAGCGCGCTGCTGAGTGCAATCGACGAGTGTGTGCTGGAGGTTCTCCAGTCGAGTGCGCTCAGCCAAGTTGGCCAAGCGTGCCTGCTCCAAGGCCTAGGCATCAGGGGTTTCTCCAACTATAGGAGTATGCAGTGCATCCATGTTCCGGCGGCGAAGTTCCTCCCTCTGCTGCAAAGAGAGGGGTTCGGGGCGGTACTCTTCATGAACGCGCGACGGATCGCCGTTCCTGTCGCCTCCGTCTTCACGGGTGAAGTCAGGAGGGATGCGTGGTCCATTGACCATCAGAAATTCAGCCGCTGGGTCACTGTTGTCGCACTCAGATGCAGTCTCTACGGAGCCAGTCGACAGATCGAACAGGCTATAGAGAGTTTCGTCGGGCTCGATCGCCGCGACTTGAGGGGTGGCCGACTGGCGGGCCACCGCATGCCTCACCCACCGCTGAAGCCTCGACCGACCGGAGCGTTTGCTCCGGTGAGCCGCAGTGAGCGGGAAAACTGCTGGAGTCGACTGATACTGGGTCGACGGTTGCTGCAGGAGGACGCCGCGGACGCACGCGCGAAAGTGCGTCACCCCGCGGGCAGGGAGCGCGTCGACGTCGAGTGGAGCCTCCTGAAGCCAAGCGGAGTCGTCAGTGACAAACACGAGCGCACCGAGATGGATCTCGTGGCCCTCAGCCAAACCTCCGCCTGAAACCATGATGAGGGGGATCGGAAAAATTGCAACTTCTCCAAACAAGTCGCTAAGACACCTGCCCCATGGTGGGCGCCAACTGTCGTGGTTCTAAGACTAACAGTAGAATAGGGGGTAGGAATGTAGAGGCAAGATCCTAGCTATGGAGGAGTTGTACGCATGAGTTTTACGAGTTCAGGCCCTTCTCGGAGGAAGTAACATCCCTACGTCTCGGAGCCCGGAGGCGGTCGACTGAATATATGTGTGTCAATTACAGAAAGTGCGAACCCCTGTCCCAGAGGAGGGGGTGGCTTATATAGAGTACGCCAGGGCCCCAGCTCCCCTCCATTACACAAGGTTCAATTCTCATAAAGGAGGGGCGTTACTGGTAATGTCTGCAGTAAAGTGTTGTAAATGCCCATAAAGCTATAGTTTAAGTCTTGACCGTTGCAGAGTGGAGGGTTTCTCATCTTCTGGTGGTCGAGTGAGCACATCTTCATGGTCGAGTGGATAATGGTTTCTCTTCGACTGCTTCTGATTCTTTGTAGAGATGTCCTTGGGGAGGGTATGTTGGACAGATCCATGACCCTACGCTAGGTACATAGCTTCATCACCTGCAACATCTATCGTTAGGTGTGCATACATGCCGCATAATATCTGGTACCCATATTATTTGCAATAGACAAAAGAGTTACCAGGGGGACCCTTTTTGGACTCCTTCAAGGCGGCAACAGCGGCTTCCAGCTGGGCCTTGCACTCGTCCAGCTCTTGAGACAATTGGGAATTCTTCTCCGAAAGAACCTGCACAAATAATGATCCGTAAATCAGTTGCGTCAACTGTTTCAAGTCTCAGGGGCTACTGATACATATGATCGTCGGATTTGCTTACCCTTATACCCCTTACATACTGGTCCGTGGCTGTGGCTAGACCATTTTGAGCAGCACGGATGTACGCGTCTACGGAATTGAAGGCATCAAATGCCTCTAGTGAGAAACAAGCGTCACGGAGTACGGCCCGGCGACGCCTGTGATTCATGGCGCTCTCCTCTTCTGAATTTGTAGCGGATAGTCCATCCGCATCCTCTGTAGGAGGAGCATCCGGCATCCGCCCCATGTTGGCTTCCACCTCTATGTCCGGCCCTGGAGCCTGACTGGTGGAGGCGTGATCGGCAGCCTCTCCGGATATAGCCCGGCGAGCGTTTTTTCTATTAAAGAAACATGGACGTCATTACATTTTGAGAAAGACGACAACCACGGAGCGAGGTTTTGTGTCATACCTCTGTACCGGCGTCTCCTCTTGATCGCCTTCCTTTTTGGTCTACCCGACTTCGGTGCCTCTTGTTGGCGAGTTGTTGTGGGTTCGGCACGGCATCCCGAATGCCTTCCCTGTGAAACACCATATGTGTACGGTAGGTGAAGTGTCTAAAAGGGGATCCTATTTTTGGAGTTGGGATTTTGGTTTTTCTTACGTGCGATGCAGGGAGCAGTCCGGGATAGTCGGCTGTTATGGCCACCATGGCATAATCATAGCTCAATTGATAGAATTGCCGGTCTATCAGCTCCACGAATATGTCTGGATCCTCTTCGAGTCTGGGACCGAGGGCTCGGCCAGGGTCCTCTGGTTGTGGAGATGGGCTGTTGACCTCCCTTACAGCTTTTCGCAGTTCCTGCCGTAAAATGGCAAGGTGAGTACCTACGACGAAGAATGCAGGAAGAATGGGAGTAAAGAGGTACAACTCACCCAGCTTGGAGGGTTGTACATGGAGAATCCATCCCGTGGCTTGATACGGATGAACTCCTCTTCCTCTCCCTTGAACAACTCGGACATAATTTTTGCTAAAGCAGCAGCGGAGTCCAGTCCCTTATGCCCGCAGCGGGTGGCATCATCTTCCCCGTTAAAACACCACAGGGGGTGCCCTCGATATTCAAGTGGCTGCACTCCCCGCATTATGCATATTGACATAACCTCGACTATTGTCAATCCTGATTGAGCCAGCGCTTTAATCCAGTTCATCAGGTAAAGGACTTCTCTGTTGTCTTCCTCCTGGGGGCTCCGTGGGCGCCAGCTTTGGCGTTTCTTCAGAGGAGCATTGTTGAACTCAGGAACACCCCACCGAATAGGGTCTGGAAGGGGAACGTCCTCCATATAAAACCACTCCGAAGGCCAGTCTTTGGATGTCTTCTTCGGAGTGCCAGATAGGTATCCGGTCTCGGCGATGCTTCATATTTCGGCTTCGCCCACCTGATAAAGTGACCCCTTCTATGTGCGGGGCACAAGGCAAAATAACCTCTTCCACAGCTCGAAATGAGCCTCGCAACCCAGAAATAGCTCACAAAGGGCAACATAACCGGCGATGTGTAGTATGGAAGCCGGGGTGAAATTATGCAGTTGGAGGCCGTAGAACTCCAGAAGCTCACGGAGGAATTGATGGATGGGAAATCCGAGTCCCCTTAGTAAGTAAGGGACGAGGCAAACCCGCTCCCCCTTGGAGGGGCTGGGGAACCTCTCTGCTTGCTCCCCGCCATTATAAGTGGCGAGCCCGGCTCGGATGGGGACCATATACGCTGGAGGGAGAAATCCCAGAGTCTGCAGCTCTGCTAATCGATTGTGCGGGATGGAACACCTTTCCCAATCACTGGGCTTAGGGCTACGGGGGTGGGAGGAGGAGCTGCGGTGGTCGGCCATGTTGGAATGGATTTTTCCGAGCGCGCTTCGATGGATTCTCGCTGTGGGAGGATGGTATGGATTGGATCTAAGAATCCCCATCCCTTTAATAGACCATTTATTTACCTGGCTAGGGGGGCGAATGTAAAAGTGCCCTGGCTCCTCGCATTCACTCGGCGCGTGGAAGATGGCCCTTATTGGGCACAGAAGCCAAGAAGTCCAACATTTATGGGAGCCAGACACTACTTTACAGATATTCAAGATTTGGAGAAGAACCCGCCTTGCAATGCCGAAGACAATACTGCGTGCCGGACTCATCGTCATTGAAGCCTGGTTCAGGGGCTACTGAGGGAGTCCTGGATTAGGGGGTCTCTGGACAGCCGGACTATATCCTTTGGCTGGACTGTTGGACTATGAAGATACAAGATTGAAGACTTCGTCTCGTGTCCGGATGGGACCCTACTTGGCGTGGAAGGCAAGCTAGGCAATACGGATATGTATATCTCCTCCTTTGTAACCGACCTTGTGTAACCCTAGCCCCCTCCAATGTCTATATAAACCGGAGGGTTCTAGTCCATAGGACAACGGGCAATCATACCATAGGCTAGCTTCTAGGGTTTAGCCTCTTTGATCTCGTGGTAGATCAACTCTTGTAATACTCATATCATCAAGAACAATCAAGCAGGACGTAGGGTATTACCTTCATCAAGAGGGCCCGAACCTGGGTAAACATTGTGTCCCCTGCCTCCTGTTACCATCCGCCTTAGACGCACAGTTCGGGCCCTCTACCCGAGATCCGCCAGTTTTGACACCGACAGCGGGGTTAGTGAATATGGCAATGAAATCCCATAATGTACTACTGCAACATTATTGTTTAATTATAAACAAACATTACCTACTGTATGCTATCACAATTCTATGGCCCCAAGTCAAGGAGGCTGTAAGGTCATTTCCCTACTTTGTGTTTTGGATGATGATGACAACCCTTTGTTGGTCTATCTTGTGCAAAGTGCGTCAGGCTCTCGGTGATTAGGCTTGCATTGATTAGCTATTCTTTCCGGAAGGAAAAGATCAAAGACAGTGTTTGTCTACGTGTTTATCTCTTTGGTCATAGAAAACCCGTGCTTTTAAGAGGGAATCCACATCGGAAGGAGTTGGGTGAATCATTGCACGTACACTTCTTCCTCACCCACCTTTGCCTTCCTTGTTTTGTGTGAGAGAGAGCTCCCTTTCTTTTTCAACTGTTGCCGTGTACTCCCAGCGGTTGTACCGCTCATTCGAGCGGTTGTACCGCTGGCTCTTGGCACTTACCCAACCACCACCCCAGGGGTGATACCATGGGGTTGAACTGCCCAGTCATGACCAAGTGGGTGTACCGCTGCCCCTGGGCGGTAGTACCGCCACCGTGCTTAAAACATGATTGCAGTGTCAGTGGCGGTTGTACAGGCCAGGTACCGCTCAACAACCGGCCTCGGTTCGGTTTTGATGCGGTACTCAGGCGGTGGTGGCCTGGTTGTTCCGGTTGTGCTCCGCACACTAGTACCACCGGTGCCCTAAGCGGTTGTACCGCTTAGGACTTAGCCACCCAAGGTTCCAGGGCCAGGCGGTTGCACCGGTGCACTACCGCTCGATCACTGCTCACAGGGGTATTTCACTTCTGTTTCATAGCGGTGGTTGAGCGGTGGCTGAGCAGTTGTTCCGGTTGTTCTTCACAACCGGTACTACCACTTCCCTGTCCGGTGGTACCGCTTGGTAGGTTTTCTGCAGCATTTCTGTGAGTTCTGGTTGTACCGGGACTAGGAGCGGTTGTACCGCTGTAGTGCTGTTTTCATAGTAACGGTTGGATTTTAGGGTTTGCTATATAAGGGTGGTTCTTCCACCCACCACATTTACCTCTTGCCTCTCTGTCCACCATTTATGCCATTCAAGCTCTCTTGCCCGATTTCTCTCTCTAGCCACTCAAACTTGTTGATTTGCTAGGGACAGAAGGAGGAGATCTAGATCTACACTTCCACCAAAGGATATTTGATTCCCCCATACTTTCTTGTGTGGATTTTGTTACTCTTGGGTGTTTGAGCACCCTAGACCGTTGAGGTCACCCTGGAGCCACATTCCATTGTGGTGAAGCTCCGTGGTTTCGTTGGGAGCCTCCAATTCCATTGTGGAGAGAGCCCCAACCTTGTTTGTAAAGGTTCGGTCGCCGCCTTCAAGGTCACCAATAGTGGAATCATGACATCTCGCATTGTGTGAGGGTGTGAGGAGAATACGGTGGCCCTAGTGGCTTCTTGGGGAGCATTGTGCCTCCACATCGCTCCAATGGAGATGTACTTCCTCTCAAAGGGAAGGAACTTCGATAACACACCCTCGTCTCCACCGGTTCCACTCTTGGTTATCTCTTACCTTTACTTCTGCAAACTTATTGTGGTGTATCCCTTGCTTGATTGTGTGCTTATTGTTGTTGCATCATATAGGTTGCTCACCTAGTTGAATATCTAGACAACCTACTTTGATGCAAAGTTTAAATTGGTAAAGAAAAGCTTAAAAATTGTTAGCTGCCTATTCACCCCCTCTAGTCAACTATATCGATCCTTCCAGAGGCTTCAACAAGAATTCAAACATACGCAAATAATGAAGCTATAACAACAATCTGTGAAAACAGGACAGTCTATAAAGATTTGAACATCCACCATACTTCTTTAACTCAAACAATTCTTAAAAAATAGGAAAAATAAACATTTTGTATAGCAAAACAGTGCAAATGGTTTCATAACCATTTGACGTTCTAGTAAAAAACTGTAAAATCGAGCACTACAACCGAAGTTGCTGTTTTGCGCCGCACAAACCAACAAGCAATTTAATCATCCTAAAGGCAAACCCTGGCACATTATTTTTATAATACAATGTAATTGTACAAGAGATAATTATTTTTGTTGAAAAGTTTCTATAATTAAGATTCACAAAGTTTCCAAGGGCATGAACAAAGTTCAAGGCTAGCTCCCGCTTCCACGGTGCTCGTCCTTCACACTTTCACTTTTCTTTTTGTGAAGTTTTAAGTTCCCCTCTATATTTTTTTGTTTTTAAACTTTATAAAAGCACTCAACATAAATAAATGACTCTCTAAAACTTCCGGGTTGTCTCCCTGGTAGCGCTTTCTTTAAAGCTATTAAGCTAGGCATAAAGTGCTCAAGTAATGAATCCACCCGGATCCCAAGGTATATCAAAGCCTATTTTAATTAACAATGATTTGGCATTTAGTAGTGAGCACAAAGCAACATATATCATGCAATGACGAAGTCTAACTCTCTTCTTATGCATCGGCATGTCATACAAGAATAATTCATGAACATCAAGTAAAGGCCAATACATAGCATAAGCAGTTTTTTGCAATTCTATCGTGTTGGAAACATAAAGAGGCAGAGATGTAGTTCCTCTCTCATAATAATTGCAAGTAGGAGCAGCAAGAACATGCATATTATATTCATCAAAATCATCATGTGTAGTAGCAAAAGGCAACCCATCAACATAATCCTTAATAGGAGCAAACTTCTCCAATGTAGTGTAGTTTGGAGAATTCAAAAAGATAATGGGACTATCATGTGTAGGTGCAACAGCAACAATGTCATTCTTAACATAAGGAGCTATAGCAAGTTCATCTCCATAAGCATAATTCATATTGTCATCTTGGCCACAAGCATAGCAAGCATCAAATTCATCAAAAAGGGATATTTCAAAAAAATCAATGGGATCATAGCGATTATCATAGCATTCATCCTTCGGTAAGCATGAAGGGGAATTAAATAATGTATGATTTGAAGAGTTACTCTCAATATAAGGTGGGCACGGGTAGCTAATCCGTTATTCCTCATTTTGTTGTTCGCTCTCCTCATCATCTTTTTCATCCAATGAGCTCACAATTTCATCAATTCCTTCTTCCATAGACTCCTGCAAAATATTAGTCTCTTCTTGGACAGCGGAGACTCTCTCAATAAATTTATCAATATCGGAATTGAATTTATAATTATTGTAGCAATATTTAAGGATAGAAAATTTTTTAGGTCTATAAACATCATCATCAAAAGCTTCAAACTTTTCAAACAAAGATTCAATTTCATAAGCACCCTTAAAAGCAACAAATTCTTCCATTCGTTCCAATCATAGTAATCATATATACCATTAGCATAAGAAGCCAAGGTTTCATTATCATTAAATTTGCATGAAAAGGGAAGGTGTGGAGCATTCATCCTAGAGCAACAAGTATAATCATATCTCAAGCATAAATCCCGAGCATACCAATGCAACATATAAATTTGATCCCATAAAAGTTTCCCTTTTTGTGTCAACCAATAATCCCTAAAGTATTCACGTTGATCCAACGTTACTCCCATTATCATGTTGAATGGGGTTTTCTCAGGATTTTCAAAGTAGTGCATAATATTTTTCACATAACGAGCATCGAGGGTTTTAGGAGGTTCCCCATCTCCATGAGTAGCTAGTACCACTAATTTTTTGGTGTTTCGTGTACCATATCCATAACTAAAGGTAGAGAACAACTTAGAACAGGAAATAAAAACTACTTAGTGATAAAGCAAACAAGCACACACGTGAATATTCACCCCACGCTATAACTCCCCGGCAACGGCGCCAGAAAAAGGTCTTGATAACCCACAAGTATATGGGATCGTTTGTAGCCTTTTTTGATAAATAAGAGTGTCGAACCCAACGAGGAGCTAAAGGCAGAACAAATATTCCCTCAAGTTCTATCAACCGCCGATACAACTCTACACACACTTCAACATTTGATTTACCTAGAACAGGTATGAAACTATTTTGCAAGGATAAAACAAGAAGTATTTTGCAAGATAATAAAAGTTAGGTGTTTAGTAAAAGGGTTTGTGTTAAGAAGAAAGTTATTTGTCCCTAGGCAATCGATGACAAGTATCGGTAATCGTTCTTGATATTCTACATGAGGGAGAGGCATGAGCTAACACACTTTCTCTACTTGGATCATATGCACTTATGATTGGAACTCTAGCAAGCATCCGCAACTACTAAAGATCATTAAGGTCGTGAAACCCAACCATAGCATTAAGTATCAAGTCCTCTTTATCCCATATGCCATAGCCCACCTACTCAGGTTTAAGCTTGTGCCACTCTCGCAACCCACCATAAGCGACCCATGAACATATTGCAACACCCTACAACGGCGGCCCCTCATGTTTGCATGAGAACATAGGGCACCGTAGGACAACACCTTAAATAAAATATACAACCGTACCAAGCAAGATCACGATTAACCCACCGAACAAAACAAATCTACTTAAACATCATAGGATAACCATAGATCATTGGGAAATAATATATGGAGTTGAGCACCATGTTTAAGTAGAGATTACAGCAGGGAGAATAGGTGTTACAACACTGCATAGAGGGGGAGAAAGTTGGTGTAGACGGTAGCAAGATTGTTGATGTAGATCGTCATCACGATCCTAGCCTCGGTGGCACTCTGGCAGCACCAGGAGAGAGGGGGCGAGAGTGATACGTCTCCAACGTTTCTATAATTTTTGATTGTTCCATGCTGTTATATTATCAATCTTGGATGTTTTATAATCATTTTATATCATTTTTTGGTACTAACCTATTGGCATAGTACCAAGTGACAGTTCCTATTTTTTTCCATGTTTTTTACATCGCAGAAAATCAATATCAGACGGAGTCCAAATGCCACGAAACTTTACAAAGATTTTTATGGGCCAAAAGGAACACAACGGGCCCTGGCTGCACCTGGGGGTGCCCTGAGGGAGGCACAACCCACCAGGGTGCGCCAGGAGGCCCATGCGCGCCCTGGTGGGTTGTGCCCACCTCGGGTGCCCCGGACCGCCTACTTGCTCTATAAATACCCCAAAAATCCCGGAACACTAGGGGAGTCGACGAAATATTCATCCAGCTGCTACAGATTCCAGAACCACCAGATCCAATCTAGACACCATCTCAGATGGGGTTCACCACCTCCATTGGCGCCTCTCCGAAGACGCATGAGTAGTTCTTTGTAGACCTTCTGGTCCATAATTAGTAGCTAGATGGCTTCATCTCTCTCTCTCTCTTGATTATCAATGTAATGGTTTCTTCGAGATCCATATGATGTAACTCTTTTGCGGCGTGTTTGTTGGGATCCGATGAACTTTGAGTTTATGATCAGATCTATCTTTTTATATCCATGAAAGTTAATTGAGTTTCTTTGATCTCTTATATGCATGATTGCTTATAGCCTCGTATTTCTTCTCCGATATTTGGGTTTTGTTTGGCCAACTTGATCTATTTATCTTGCAATGGGAAGAGGTGCTTTGTAGTGGGTTCGATCTTACGGTGCTTGATCCTAGTGACAGAAAGGGAAACAACACGTATGTATCGTTGCTACTAAGGATAAAAAGATGGGGTCCATATCTACTAGATCTTGTCTACATAATGTCATCGTTCTTATTGCATTACTTCATTTCTCCATGAACTTAATACACTAGATGCATGCTGGATAGCGGTAGATGTGTGGAGTAATAGTAGTAGATGCAGGCAGGAGTCGGTCTACTAATCTTGGACGTGATGCCTATATAATGATCATTGCCTAGATATTGTCATAATTATTTGAGGTTCTATCAATTTCCCAATAGTAATTTGTTTGCCCACCATTTGCTATTTTTCTCGAGCGAAGCCACTAGTGAAACCTACGACCCGGGGTCTTCTTTCTCATATATTTGCCTTTGCGATCTATTTTTATTTGCTTTTATTTTCAGATCTATTAATCCAAAAACCCCAAAATACTTTGCTGCTCTTTATTTTATTTACGATCTATTTATTCAATCTATTACAACTTTTTCCCGTCACACGCCAATTTCTGGCACCGTTACCCAAAAGGGATTGACAACCCCTTTAACACGTCGGGTTGCGAGGATTTGTTATCTGTGTGCAGGGGCTGTATACGTTGTGTTGCTTGGTTCTCCTACTGGTTCGATAATCTTGGTTTCATATCCGAGGGAAATACCTACCGCCGTTGTGCTGCATCATTCCTTCCTCTTTGGGGAAATACCGACGTAGCTTCAAGCGACATCAGAGAGGCCCCCTCCTCCTTCTTCTTCCTTGGCCTCCCCCTAGATGGGAGGAGAGTTCCCCCTCTTGTCCTTGGTCTCCATGGCGGCGGAGCGGCGGGAGCCCCTCCGAGATTGGATTTCCCTCTCTGTTCTCTTCTGTTTCACGTTTCCCAGATCTGGCCCTTCACGATTTCTTAAATTCCCGGAGATCCGTAACTCCGATTGTGCTGAAATTTTTACACGATTTTTCCATAAATTATCTTTCTTACGCTAGGAGAAGGGCCCCAACTAACCTTCGAGGAGGGCACAAGACACCTGGGCGCGCCAAGGGGTGCCTCGCGCGCCCTGGTGGGTTGTGGGCACTGTGGGCCCCCATTTTTGTTGATTCCACCTCCTAAAAATCACATATATTCCAAAATTATTCTCCGTAAAGTTTTATTGCGTTTGGACTTCGTTTGGTACGGATTTTCTATGAAACAAAATCATGCAACAAACATGAACTGGCACTGGGCACTGGATAAGTAAGTTATTCCAAATAAATCATATAAAAAGTGGCCAAAAGTATTTAAAAGTTGAATAATATTGGCATGAAACGGTCAAAAATTATAGATACGACGGAGTCGTATCATGCTTCCTCCGGCCTAGCTCAAATGCCCATCTTCCCACGTTGCTGCATGTGGATCTTCTTTAGTTGTTTGCTTAAAACGTATCTCGGCCGGCGTACTTTTCATCTTGCAATCTCGTCCTCAAACCGTTTTTGATAAACACCCATGTTGCTAGCTTTCCCTTATTACATGGAATATGCTTCTTTTTTGTTGGCGTATGTGTCTTCAACTCGTGTTATTGGGCAGTGATTGTTTCCTTTCTACCTCCTTTTGCAAACATGGCTATCCATTTCACCTCGTTGCTATTGCGGCATTTTGGTGAACTACACAAATCACTTTTTTCTTAAGAGTGTTTTGTGCAGTTCCACCAAAACGTCACACGGGCAATGTTTTTACATTTCTGTGGGACTGCAGAAAGGGAGATTGGTTTTGCTATCCCCTCATCCAACTCCGTGCTTAATCTTCTCCAACAAGTAGCTAGTCCTAAAGAGAGATCGCAGAGGTGACCGGCTTCTATTTGTGTGTGTGTTATGTTTCATCATCTAGTTCCACTATTATTGTAATCGCACTGACTGAATATCTTTGCAAATAGGGATGATGAGCTTGATTTTAGTGGAGCCGCACAAAATGATCGGGTTGTGATGTCCTCCATACACCTCTTTTTTCGCTACAGAGCTAGGTGAAACTAGCTGCCAACCAATGAAAACTGTGCCCAGGAAATGGAGCCATGCCTACGAACAGCATCGATCAATTATATATTTTTCTTTATTTGTATACCTTCTCACAACTTTGTCTTCAGTTGTCATGTGAATATTGGCGCTGATCTACGAACCATTGAGATGCATTAGCAGCCATGGTAGTTTCATTTGTATTTGATGGAATGTTGTAACAAGACAATCTTGAGGCAAGAGGACACATAAAAGCCATCCAGGTGGCCCGCCGAGCCCGGCAGTTACGAGCGAGGCAGCTCGCTGCTCCACCCACCTCGCCTAGCCCGTCGAAGGCAGTTGCCGCACTAAGCCAGGGTGTGGTTCTGCAGCTGGCCGCTCCAATACAGCTTGAGGAAGAGTGTCGACTTGCTCCATGCCGGCTTGTCAGGGAGCACGGCGGCATGGGCATCGTTGCTGCCCTCGATGCCGCCGCGTCGTATAGCGCCTCCAATGTCTGCAACTGCGTCATCCGCCATCGACGTGCGCGTAGCCGTGACATGCAGGCAGAGAAAGAAGCCATCGTGGATATCGATGTGGTGAAGCGGCTACGCGTATGTCGACGAGGTGACAACCAGCACGTCCCCGCTGATACGTCTCCGTCGTATCTATAATTTTTGATTGTTCCATGCCAATATTCTACAACTTTCATATACTTTTAGCAACTTTTTATACTATTTTTGGGACTAACATATTGATCCAGTGCCCGGTGCCAGTTCCTTTTTGTTGCATGTTTTTTGTTTCGTAGTAAATCCATATCAAACGGAGTCCAAACGGGATAAAAACTGACGTATGTGATTTTTGGGAAGAAAAATCAACATGAGACATTGCCCGCGGGGGCCACGAGGCAGGGGGCGCGCCCTGGGCCCTCGTGGCCACCCTGTAAGGCGGTTGATGCCCTTCTTTCACCACAAGAAAGCTAATATCTAGACCGTGTTAAAATATCATCCCAATTGGGGTTACGGATATCCGGGAATATAAGAAACGGTGAAAGGGCATAATCTGAGAACGCAGAAACAGAGAGAGACAGAGAGACAGATCCAATCTCGGAGGTGCTCTCGCCCCTCCCATGACATGGAGACCAAGGACCAGAGGGGAAACCCTTCTCCCATCTAGGGAGGAGGTCAAGGAAGAAGAAGAAGGAGGGGGGCTCTCTCCCCCTCGCTTCCGGTGGCACCGGAGTGCTACCGGGGGCCATCATCATCACCGCAATCTTCACCAACAACTTCACCGCCATCATCACCAACTCTTCCCCCTCTATGCAGCGGTGTAACCTCTCTTTTACCCGCTGTAATATCTAATTAAACATGGTGCTCAATGCTATATATTATTTCCCAATGATGTATGGCTATCCTATGATGTTTGAGTAGATCCGTTTTGTCCTATGGGTTATTTGATGATCGTGATTGGTTTGAGTTGCATGTGTTTATTATTGGTGCTATCCTATGGTGCTCTCCGTGTCGCGCAAGCGTGAGGGATTCCCTCTGTAGGGTTTGCAATATGTTCATGATTTGCTTATGGTGGGTAGCGTGAGTGACAGAAGCACAGACCCGAGTAAGTAGGTTGTTTGCGTATGGGATGATAAGGACTTGATACTTTAATGCTATGGTTGGGTTTTACCTTAATGATCTTTAGTAGTTGCGGATGCTTGCTAGAGTTCCAATCATAAGTGCATATGATCCAAGTAGAGAAAGTATGTTAGCTTATGCCTCTCCCTCAAATAAAATTGCAATAATGATTACCGGTCTAGTTATCGATTGCCTAGGGACAAATAACTTTCTCGTAAGAAACAGCTCTTTCCTAAAACTAATTTAGTTGTGTCTTTACCTAAACAGCCCCTACTTTTTATTTACGTAATCTTTATTATCTTGCAAACCTATCCAACAACACCTACAAAGTACTTCTAGTTTCCTACTTGTTCTAGGTAAATCAAACATCAAGCATGCGTAGAGTTGTATCGGTGGTCGATTGAACTTGAGGGAATATTTATTATGCCTTTAGCTCCTCGTTGGGTTCGACACTCTTACTTATCGAAAACTGTTGCGATCCCCTATACTTGTGGGTTATCAAGACCTTTTTCTGGCGCTGTTGCCGGGGAGCCATAGCGTGGGGTGAATATTCTCGTGTGTGCTTGTTTGCTTTATCACTAAGTAATTTTTATTTGTTGTTCTTAGTTGTTTTCTATCATTAATTATGGGTAGGAAACGCAAAATACCAAAAAAATTAGTTTTACCTACTGAACCAATGGTTGAAGAACCACTCAAAATTTATCACACTCCTGAAGCTTATTACTTGGATCATCTCCGATCCCAATGTGCTCGTGCTAAAACCCCAACTAGCTTAGTTGAGGGAAAATCTTTAGATGAGCATGCTTGTTATGTGTGACACCGCATATCTGAAAAAGGGAAACGTTTACTGGATCAAATTCATCATTTGCAATGCTATGCTTGGAATTTGTGCAAAATATATGATTATACTTGTTGTTATGAAGACCCTAAGAAACACCTTCCCTACCAATGTTTGTTTAGTGATAATGGAATCGTATCTTCTTATGCTAAGGGTGTTTATAATTACTATGATGTTCAACAAATTCAAGAACTTGTTGCTTTTAAGGGTGCTTATGAAATTGCTTCTTTGATTGAAAAGTATGATGCTACTCTTTACAAGTCTGAAAATATTTCCATACTTGAATATTGTTATGATAATTATGCTTCTAATGCCTATGTTAAACCTTATATTGAGGACTCCTCCGCTGTCCAAGAAGAGACTAATATTTTGCAGGAGTCTATGGAAGAAGAAATTGATGAAACTGTCTCATTGGATGAAAAAGATGACAAGGAGAGCGAAGAACAAAAGGAGGAAAAGCGGATTAGCTACCCGTGCCCACCTTCTAATGAGAGTAACTCTTCAACTCATATATTGTTTAATTTCCCTTCGTGCTTACCGAAGGATGATTGCTATGATGATTGTTATGATCCCGTTGATTCTTTTGAAATATCCCTTTTTGATGATGCTTTCTATGCTTGTGGCCAAGATGCCAATATGAATTATGCTTATGGAGATGAACTTTCTATAGTTCCTTATGTTAAACATGAAATTGTTGCTATTGCACCCACACATGATAGTCCTATTATCTTTTTGAATTCTCCCAACTACACTATATCGGAGAAGTTTGCACTTATTAAGGATTATATTGATGGGTTAACTTTTACCGTTACACATGATGATTTCGATAAATATAATATGCATGTGCTTGCTGCTCCTACTTGCAATTATTATGAGATAGGAACTATATCTCCACCTCTCTATGTTTCCAACAAGATAAAATTGCAAGAAACTGTTTATACTATGCATTGGCCTTTACTAGGTGTGCATGAATTGTTCTTTTATGACATGCCGATGCATAGGAAGAGAGTTAGACTTCGTCATTACATGATATATGTTACTTTGTGCTCACTACTAAATTACAAATCATTGTTAATTAAAATTGGCTTTGATATACCTTGGGATCCGGGTGGATCCATTACTTGAGCACTATATGCCTAGCTTAATGGCTTTAAAGAAAGCGCTGCTAGGGAGACAACCCAGAAGTTTTAGAGAGTCATTTATTTCTGTTGTGTGCTTTATAAGGGTTAAAAATAAAAATAATGTGCCAAGATTTGCCTTTAGGATGTTTACTTTGCTTGTTGGTTTGTACGGTGCAGGACAGAAACTTTGTCTGTAATGCGCGATTTTACATTTTTTTACTGGAATGTCAAATGGTTCTGATTCTTTTTGCACTATCTTTCTATACAAATTGTTTATTTTTCCTAATTTTTGTAGAACTTTTGGTGTACCAGAGGTATGGAGAATGTTCAGATTATTACAGACTATTCTGTTTTAGGCAGATTCTGGTTTTCATGCATAGTTTGCTTGTTTTGATGAAACTATCGATTTATATCAGTGGATTAAGCCATGGAAAAGTTATATTACAGTAGCTACAATTCCAAAACAAAATATGAATTGTGTTTTCAACGGTACTTAGAGTAGTGATTTGCTTTATTATACTAACGGATCTTACCGAGTTTTCTGTTGAAGTTTTGTGTGGATGAAGTGTTCGATGATCGAGAAGGTCTCGATGTGAGAAGAATGAAGAGAGGCAAGAGCTCAATCTTGGGGATGCCCGAGGCACCCCAAGTAAGTATTCAAGGATACTCAAGCGTCTAAGCTTGGGGATGCCCCGGAAGGCATACCCTCTTTCTTCAACAAGTATCAGTATGTTTTCGGATTCGTTTCATTCATGTGATATGTGCAGATCTTGGAGCATCTTTTGCATTTAGTTTTCACTTTTATTTTATGCACCATGCTGGTATGAGATAGTCCTTGGTTGATTTATAGAATGCTCATTGCACTTCACTTATATCTTTTGAGTATGGCCTTATAGAATGCTTGATGTGCTTCGCTTATATCATTTGAAGTTTGGATTGCCTGTTTCTCTTTACATAGAAAACCGCCATTTGTAGAATGCTCTTTTGCTTCACTTATATTTTTTAGAGCGTGGGCATATCTTTTGTAGAAAGAACAAACTCTCTTGCTTCACTTATATCTATTTAGAGAGTTGACAGGAACTGGTCATTCACATGGTTAGTCATAAAATCCTACATAAAACTTGTAGATCACTGAATATGATACGTCTGATTCCTTGCAATAGTTTGGCGATATAAAGATGGTGATATTAGAGTCATGCTAGTGGGCAGTTGTGGATTGTAGAAATACTTGTGTTGAATTTTGTGATTCCCGTAGCATGCACGTATGGTGAACCGTTATGTGATGAAGTCGGAGCATGATTTATTTATTGATTGTCTTCCTTATGAGTGGCTGTCGGGGATGAGTGATGGCCTTTTCCTACCAATCTATCCCCCTAGGAGCATGCGCGTAGTACATTGTTTCGACGACTAATAGATTTT
This sequence comes from Triticum urartu, assembly GCF_003073215.2. Classification (NCBI taxonomy): domain Eukaryota; kingdom Viridiplantae; phylum Streptophyta; class Magnoliopsida; order Poales; family Poaceae; genus Triticum; species Triticum urartu. The sequence continues at coordinate 92,050,407 of NC_053023.1, read as the reverse complement.
TGCAATAAGTATGTGAGTTCTTTATGACTAATGTTGAGTCCATGGATCATACGCACTCTCACCCTTTTATTATTGCTAGCCTCTTCGGTACCGTGCATTTCCCTTTCTCACCTTGAGAGTTGGTGCAAACTTCGCCGGTGCATCCAAACCCCGTGATACGATACACTCTATCATACATAAGCATCCTTATATCTTCCTCAAAACAGCCACCATACCTACCTATCATGACATTTCCATAGCCATTCCGAGATATTGCCATGCAACTTCCATCATCATCATATTCATGACTTGAGCATTCATTGTCATATTGCTTTGCATGATCGTAAGATAGCTAGCATGATGTTTTCATGGCTTGTACGTTTTTTGATGTCATTGCTACGCTAGATCATTGCACATCCTGGTACACCGTCGGAGGCATTCATATAGAGTCATATTTTGTTCTAGTATCGAGTTGTAATATTGAGTTGTAAGTAAATAAAAGTGTGATGATCATCATTATTAGAGCATTGTCCCATGTGAGGAAAGGATGATGGACGCTATGATTCCCTCACAAGTTGGGATGAGTCTCCGGACTTTACAAAAAATAAAAGAGGCCAAAGAAGCCCACAAAAAAAGAGGCCAAAGAAGCCCACCAAAAAAAGGAGAAAAAAAGAAAAAAAAAGAGAGAATGGAGAGAAGGGACAATGTTACTATCCTTTTACCACACTTGTGCTTCAGAATAGCACCATGTTCTTCATATACAGAGTCTCTTGAGTTATCACTTTCATACACTAGTGAGAATTTTCATTATAGAACTTGGCTTGTATATTCCGATGATGGGCTTCCTCAAATGCCTGAGGTATTCATGAGCAAGCAAGTTGGATGCACACCCACTTAGTTTCCAGTTTGAGCTTTCATACACTTATAGCTCTTAGTGCATCCGTTGCATGGCAATCCCTACTCCTCACATTGACATCAATTGATGGGCATCTCCATAGCCCGTTGATTAGCCGCGTCGATGTGAGACTTTCTCCCTTTTTGTCTTCTCCACACAACCTCCACCATCATATTATATTCCACCTATAGTGCTATATCCATGGTCCACGCTCATGTATTGCGTGAAAGTTGAAAAGGTTTGAGAACATCAAAAGTACGAAACAATTGCTTGGCTTGTCATCGGGGTTGTGCATGATTAGAATATTTTGTGTGGTGAAGATGGAGCATAACCAGACTATATGATTTTGTAGGGATAACTTTCTTTGGCCATGTTATTTTGAAAAGAGATGATTGCTTTATTAGTATGCTTGAAGTATTATTATCTTAATGTCAAATGATAGACTATTGCTTTGAATCACTTGTGTCTTAATATTCATGCCATGATTAGGTTAGATGATCAAGATTATGCTAGGTAGCATTCCACATCAAAAATTATCTTTTTTATCATTTACCTACTCAAGGATGAGCAAGAATTAAGCTTGGGGATGCTGATACATCTCCATCGTATCTATAATTTTTGATTGTTCCATGCCAATATTCTACAACTTTCATATACTTTTGGCAACTTTTTATACTATTTTTGGGACTAACATATTGATCCAGTGCCCGGTGCCAGTTCCTGTTTGTTGCATGTTTTTTGTTTCACAGTAACTCCATATCAAACAGAGTCCAAACGGGATAAAAACTGATGGAGATTTTTTTGGAATATATGTGATTTTTGGGAAGAAAAATCAACGCGAGACGATGGCCTAGGGGGCCACGAGGCAGGGGGCGCGCCCTGGGACCTCGTGGCCACCCCGTAAGGCGGTTGATGCCCTTCTTTCTCCACAAGAAAGCTAATATCCGGATAGAGATCGTGTTAAAGTTTCAGCCCAATCGGAGTTACAGATCTCCGGGAATATAAGAAACGGTGAAAGGGCAGAATCTGAGAACGCAGAAACAGAGAGAGACAGAGACATAGATCCAATCTCGGAGGGGCTCTCGCCCCTCGTGTTGGTGTCAAAACCGGCGGATCTCGGGGAGGGGGTCCCGAACTGTGTGTATAGGATCGATGATAATAGGAGACAGGGGACACGATGTTTACCCAGGTTCGGGCCCTCTCTATGGAGGTAATACCCTACTTCCTAGTTGATTGATCTTGATGACTATGAGTATTATAAGAGTTGATCTACCACGAGATCGTAATGGCTAAATCCTAGAAGTTTAGCCTATCAATATGGTAATGAGTATATGTGTTGTCCTTTCCGGACTATCCCCTATGGTTTATATAGACACCGAGGGGATATAGGGTTTACATGGAGTCGGTTACATAAGAAGGAATCTTCGGTCACCAAGCTTGCCTTCCACGCCAACTGGAGTCCAATCCGGACACGTGCAGTCTTCGGTCTTCATGTCTTCACAGCCCATCAGTCCGGTCCATAGATAACATGCCGGACGCCCGAGGACCCCTTAGTCCAGGACTCCCTCAGTATCCCCCGAACCAGTCTTCAATAGCGAATTGCTCGGCACACATGTTGTCTTCGGCATTGCAAGGCGGGTTCCCCCTTCAATGATCTCCAAGTAATGTATTTGGCCATTGACCCTAATGTCGCCTCCTTGGCTTCTGTGTGTTGTATAATCTTCGTCCTCCACGTGTCGAGCGAATGTGGAAAGTCAAGGTGTTTTTTGTGAATAACACCTCATCCATGCGAGGAAGAGCGCCTATTTAACGAGATTGGTTCCTAGATCCAGCGCTGCGTAGAAGAAATCCCCAGAGACTGCATAGGAGAAACCATTCCGGCATGGCTAGCGTCCCCAGCTCCTCCGCTCATCCCAGCCCAGAGAAAGGCGAGTGGGAGAAGTATTCCGTGTATTATAGCCGTTTGACGAAGTTGCAAACGCAGGGATACCTTCCCCACGCAGATCTAGTCCCTGTTCGAGCAGGGCTAGCTTCCTTCAATGAGGGGACTCAGGCAGAGGACTTCCCGAATCCGTCCGGGGAAGAGCGAGTGTTTTTGGTCCCCTACCTGTTAAGAGGCGTTGGATTTCCTATCCATCCGTTCCTCCGAGGGCTCCTGGAGTACTACGACCTCTTGCTGCACAACTTCACTCCGGCCTCTATTCTGCACATTGCGGGTTACGTTGCTTTATGCGAACTTTTCCTGGGTTTCGAGGCTCATTTCGAGTTGTGGAGGAAGCTGTTTTGTCTCGTCCCGCGTAATCACGAAGGGTTAATATTTGGAGTGGGCGGTGCCGAAGTATGGCGCGTCGCCGATACCGGATACCCATCCAGCACACCAAGGAAGGAACATGATGACTTGCCCTTCAAATGGTTTTATATAGAGAACGTTGCACTTCACGTCCCGGTTCGAAAGGGTCTTCCCGAATTTGCGCGGGTTCCACTGAAGAAACACCATAGTTGGCGTCCCCGGAGTCTCGAAGAGGTAGATGGCGCGGAGGTTCATCAGCTGATGAGGACGATGAAAGAGCTCACTCAGTCCGGACTCATAATAGTTGAGGTTATGGCGATTTCCATAACGCCAGGGGTTCAGCCACTCCAATACAGAGGGCTCCCAATGTGGCATTTCAATGGGGAGGACGACGCCTCTCGCTACGGCCGGAAAGGTCCGGATACCCCTGCCGCTTTGGCTAAAACATTAGCCGAACTGTTCAAAGGGGAGGAAAAGGAATTTCTCCGCATCAAATTCAGAGATGGGTATTCTATGTACAACCCTCCCAGCTGGGTAAGGCCTGGCCCCTCTGTTTGTACTCCTTCCATCTCCGGATTGCCTTTGATAAACTTTTTAACTTTGTCTGCCTATGACAGCACTGGCGAAAAGTCACCGACAGATTTTGTAGTCCCGCCCCACAGCCGGAGGATCACAACCGGGAGCTTGATCCCGGGTTCGAAGAGGATCCGGAGATATTTGTGGTGCTTGCGGAGGGGGTGTTTTACTAGACGAGCTACGATGGCACAGAGGTGGCCATCATCACCGACTACCCCGGTCTTTTTCCAGCTTCACACGTAAGGGATCCGAAGTCACCTTATTCAAAAAGAGATTTCTCCTTCCTTCTTGCCCAGTCCACCGTCTTGTGCTCCAAAGGGGAAGGGTTTGGCGCGCCATACTACTCCCAGGGTACCTCCGAAGAGTGCGTCCCCCACGTCGGGTGAGCCTTCCAAGAGGAAGGCATACGAAGATACGGCCGTGCCTTCATCGAAGAGGTATGAATCCGCCAACCTGCACCTAAGCAGTCACGCCCAGCCGTGACCTTCCTATTATCCATGTGTCAGGAGAAAGATGCGCCGGTCTGTATCCGGAGGTTCGAGCAGCCGTACTTCCCGCAGCCAGGATTCAAATCCTACCATGAAGATGAGGGCTGATACGGAGGCGAAGCCGGACTGTCCTCCAGCCAAGGACTCGGATGATGTATCCGTTACCAACTCGGAAGTGGAAAGTGCAATGAATCATCGGTGCCGTCGGGCCATTTTACAGGACCCTGGCTTTTCAGAGGAGTCGTTTAACGCCTTCAACTCGGCCGATGCGTATATCCGAGCTGCTCGAGATGGGAATAACAAGGCCACAAAGCAACATTTGAAAGATGTGCAGGTAAATTTATTTTATCTGACTATGATAACCAGTAGCCCCCGAGACTTAAAGTAGTTGAAACAACTGATTTAAGGATCAATGTGTTACCAGGTGCTTACAGAGAAGAACACCCAGCTAGCTCAGGAGCTGGAAAAGTGTCAGCGCCGGCTGCTTGCTGCCAATGCCGAACTGGAGAAATACAAGGCATCTCCCGGTAATGTTTCCTTCTATCAAAAATTCAGAATGATACGCCGACAGTGCGGATCCGGGTTTTAATCTTTATGTTCGGCTGTTAGACCAAGTACAAGAGCAGCTGGACGCCGCTCGAAGCAAAGAATGCGGAGCCAAAAGGCAACTAGCGGCGGGCGAGCGTGTATTGACAACGGTCGTCCAAGAGAAGAAGAAACTCCAGGACTCGAATGCCAAACTAGGCGAAGAACTGAAAGATGTGCGAGCTAAGCTTGCTGACTCCGTGAATGGGAACAAGAAGCTGTGAGGCGGCATATTCAGTATGTGTCCACTGTTGTTTTATAACAGCTTTGGAGGTAACTGTAGCTGATTAAGCTGTAATTGCAGGTGTTTTGACGAACCGCCCTGAAGAGGAGGTGTTTGGATCATTGAGTAATCTACTGCAAGGACTGTCGCGGTTGCACGAGCAAGCTCGGCAAGCGATGCGGAGTGTGGCCAAGGCTTTATGGCCATCCGACCCCCTCCAGGAAGCATGGAGGATCTGGTAGAGCTGTTCAAGGGGGCACGGCGGCATATCCGGCTGTGGAAGATATCGACATGCCGGGAGGGCGCGCGAGAGGCCTGGGCCATGGTGAAGATGTGATATACCAAGCTAGATCCTAATCACATATGGAAAAGAAAAGGTACATATGGAAAAAACTCATATGTGAGGAGCTTTATGCTCAAGGAATAAGAAGAACTTCTGTCCGAGAAGCCCCCAGGTACAAGTGGCGTACATGTTGAAAGATGTATGTGCCAATGGTGTGCGGTCTAGCCGCATAAAAGCTTTAAAGCAAAAAAAGTAGAAAGTAATCGGGAAAGAGAGGAAAAATAATGGGAACTATAGGGGAGGAGGAGACGAACAAGGGGTGTAGCGCTAGGCGTAGAATCTCCAGAGTCTGGCCGCGTTCCAGGGGTTCGGCTCGAGGCAATTGTCTGATGCATTGCGAAGACGATACGCTCCTTCGGTGAGAACTTTGTCAATTATGAAGGGACCCTCCCATTTGGGCTTGAGTTTGTCCTTTTTCTTCTCCGGGAGCCGTGGAACGAGTTCGCCAACGTTGTAAGTCTTGGCCCAGACTTCTCTGCTTTGATATCTTCGAGCCTGCTGTTGGTAAACTGTTGAACGGGATTTTGCGACATTGTGTTCCTCCTCCAGGGCATCTAGGCTGTCCTGCCGATCGAGCTCGGCTTCTCTCTCTTCGTACATACGCACTCTAGGTGAGTCATGAATTATATCGCAGGGCAATACGGCCTCTGCACCATACACCATGAAGAAGGGTGTGTACCCGGTAGTACGATTGGGTGTGGTCCGCAGCCCCCAGAGTACGGAGTCGAGCTCCTCGATCCAGTGCTTGTCTGATTCTTTTGAAGAATGCACTAGTCTGGGCTTGATGCCGCTCATAATAAGACCGTTGGCGCGTTCGACTTGACCGTTGGTTTGTGGGTGGTAGACGGAGGCGTAATCTAGTTTAACACCCAGATTTGTACACCGGGCTTTTACCTCGTCGGCTGTGAAATTGGAGCCGTTGTCAGTGATGATGCTATGTGGGACACCATAACGGTGCACAACATCAGATATGAAGTCTATCACCAGGCCGGACTCAGCCGTTTTGACCGGTTTAGCCTCTATCCACTTAGTGAATTTGTCCACCATAACCAGTAGATATTTTTTCTTATGGCTTCCCACTTTAAGGGGTCCGACCATGTCGAGTCCCCAGACCACGAAAGGCCAAGTGATGGGGATTGTTTGTAGGGCAGTGGGGGGCCTATGGCTTTGATTGACAAAGAGTTGGCATCCACCGCAATGTTGGACAAGGTCCTGTGCATCCGCTCGGGCCGTCGGCCAATAGAACCCTGTACGGAAAGCCTTGCTAACAAGGGCCCGAGCTACGGCGTGGTGCCCGCCGAGTCCGGCAAGAATTTCAGCGAAGACCTGCCGCCCTTCTTCCTCGGATATACATCGTTGAAGGACTCCGGTGGCGCTTTTCTTGTAGAGCTCTCCATCATGAACCTTGTAGGCCTTTGAGCGCCGGACAATGCAGCATGCCTCATTCTGGTCCTCAGGAAGCTCCTTCCTATTAAGGTAGGCCAAGAAGGGTTCGGTCCATGGGGCAATGACTGCCATGATGAGATGCGCCGATGGTGTTATGTCGATGTTTCCGGGATCTAGGGTTATGTTTTGGTCCGGACCAGCGTCGCCGTTTTCCCCCTACCATACCACGGATGGCTTAAAGAGCCTTTTCAGGAAGATATTAGGTGGGACGGGGTTGCGCTTAGCGCCAACACGAGCAAGAACATCCGCCGCTTGATTGCTTTCTCAAGCCACATGATGGAACTCGAGCCCCTCGAACCGGGCCGACGTTTTTATGACTGTGTTACAATACGCTGCCATCTTCGGATCTTTGGCGTTGAAATCTCCATTTATTTGAGTCCCCGCGCACTTCTAGGCATTGTATGCCCATGGGGACAGCCATCCGGAGACCATGCAATAAGGCCTCGTATTCGGCTGCATTATTGGAGTCTGTGTATAGTATTTGGAGAACATACTGGAGGATGTCTCCGGTAGGGGACGTTAAGACGACACCCGCTCCTAACCCTGCCAGCATTTTGGAGCCGTCGAAGTGCATGACCCAATTGGAATATGTGCCGTACTCTTTAAGGAGTTTGGCCTCTGTCCATTCGGCGATGAAGTCGGCCAGTACTTGGGATTTGATAGCTCGGCGTGGTTTGTATGTAATGTCAAATGGCAGGAGCTCAATGGCCCATTTGGCAATCCGGCCCGTAGCATCGCGGTTATTTATGATGTCATTGAGTGGCACTTCGAAGGCCACCATGATCGAACACTCCTGGAAGTAGTGACGGAGTTTCCGGGATGCCATGAAGACCGCGTATGCTATTTTTTGATAATGAGGGTACCGGGATTTACGTAGTATACTGGCATTTGAAGCGGGAATTTATGTCCGTCCTGCTCTCGTTCAATGACGAGTATGGCACTCACCACCTGATGTGTTGCCGATATGTATAATAACATCAGTTCGCCGACGTTTGGTGCGGCCAGGATTGGGTTACCCGCAAGAAGGGTTTTTATTTCTTCCAGTCCGGTTGTTGCCGCGTCTGTCCACTCAAAGTGGTCGGTTCGTCGTAGAAGGCGATAGACTGGCAGTGCCTTTTCTCCTAATCTGGAGATAAAGCGGCTTAGAGCTGTCATGCAACCTGTAAGTTTTTGGACTTGTTTAAGGTCTGTTGGCTTAGCCAATTGTGAAAAAGCTCGGATTTTGGCTGGGTTTGCTTCGATTCCTCTATTGGAAACGATGAAGCCCAGCAGCTTTCCGGCGGGGATGCCGAAGACACACTTTTTCGGGTTGAGCTTGATGTCATACGCCCTGAGGTTGTCGAATGTAAGACATAAGTCGTCTATTAGTGTTTGCATGTGCCTGGTTTTGATGACGACGTCATCAACGTAAGCTTCTACTATTTTGCTGATATGTTTCTCCAGGCATGTTTGAATCATGCGTTGATATGTGGCGCCAGCGTTCTTGAGCCCGAAGGGCATGGTACTGAAGCAGAATGGCCCATATGGGGTGATAAATGATGTTGGAGCTTGATCAGATTCCTTCATTTTGATTTGATGGTATCCGGAGTATGCATCGATTAAACACAGTGAGTCGTGTCCTGCGGTGGCGTCAATGATTTGATCGATGCGGGGGAGGGGGAAGGGATCCTTAGGGCAGGCTTCGTTGAGGTCTTTGAAATCGATGCATAGGAGCTAGGATTTGTCCTTCTTTGGTACCATCACCAGGTTTGCCAGCCAGTTCGGATGTTTTATTTCTCTAATGAATCTGGCCTCGATGAGTTTGGCCAGCTCCTCCCCCATGGCTTGTCGCTTGGGTTCGGAAAAGCGCCGCAGTGCTTCTTAACTGGTTTAAACCCCTTTAATATATTGAGGCTATGTTCGGCCAGCTTGCGTGGGATCCCTTGCATATCCGAAGGGTGCCAGGCAAATATGTCCCAGTTTTTGCGCAGGAATTCTCGTAGTGCGGCGTCAACTGCTGGGTTTAGTTGAGCTCCGATGGATGCCATCTTCTTGGGGTCCGTTGGGTGGACCTGAAATTTGATTATTTCTTCTACCGGTTTAAACGAGGTGGATTTGGAGCGTTTGTCGAGGATCACATCGTCCCTGTCCACTGTGGAGCGTAGCGCGGTTAATTTCTCGGCCGCGAGGGCTTCAGATAGCACCTCCAAGGCCAGGGATGTGGTTTTGTTTTCAGTGCGGAGTGCTATGTCCGGGTCACCGGCGAGAGTGATTATACCGTTTGGTCCGGGGATTTTGAGCTTCATATAGCCGTAGTGAGGTATAGGTTGGAAGCGTGTAAAAGCATCCCGCCCCAACAGGGCGTGATATCCACTGCTGAAAGGGGCCACTTGGAAGGTTATTTCTTCGGACCGATAGTTCTCCAGCCATCCGAATACCACGTCAAGTGTGATTTTGCCCGCGCACCGCGCCTCCTGACTAGGAATAATTCCTCAGAAGGTTGTGTTAGTTTGTTTGATGCGGCTCCTATCTACTCCCATTTTATGGAGTGTGTCCTCATAAATGAGGTTTAGTCCGCTGCCGCCGTCCATGAGGACCTTGGTAAGTCGAAACCCGTCCACGATGGGACTGAGTAGTAACGCGGCAGGCGATCGTACTGTTCTGTACTTTGGTTCGTCACTGGCATTGAATGTTATAGCCGTGTCGTTCCATGGTTTATTACAGCGATTTGGCAGACCTCGTTGAGCTCGCGAAGTGCCCTTTTGCGCTTGCTGTTTGAAGCGAATGTCTCGAAGATTGTCAATACTCTTGGGTGGTCGTCTTCTGGGGGGCGTTGTTCCGGGGTATCCTTAATAAGGATGTCCTCGCCGCTCTTGGCTACCTGTCGTAGTATCCAACATGCTCTAAGGCTGTGGGTTGCCACGGTGTCTGTTGTTGTATGTATTTTGCATGGGCCATTGAGCCACCCCTCCAGAACGGTGCCATGCCGTGTAGCGGTTTTGTGTTTCTTGATTGTCGGGCTGGGCGTGCCACGAGGGTGCGCCCTTTTCGCCTGTAGGGGGAGTTGAGCTAGGACCGATGGTTCCCAGTGAGCTACTTGAGTTTCACAGGCGCTCTCCATTGCGCTGTATTTTTGTACAATGGTTGCTAAGTCAGCGAATTTGAGTATGCGGCATCGATTGATGGCGTTGAGTAGTCCTTCGTCCGCACAGTTTTTGCAGAATGCTGATATTGCGTCCTCGTCACGGCAATCTTTTACCTTGTTCTTGACAAGGAGGAATCTGGCCCAAAAGTGGTGGACCTTCTCCCGAGATTGCTATTTTATGCTCATGAGAGCCTCTATGTCCGGGTGGGTGGGTGGAATTAAATCTGAACCCCGACCTAACCGGTTGTCCGGGGTTCGACGACCTTCTGGACTGGACAGTCCGGGTTCCGGAACATCTTCTGATTGTTTGGAGAAGCCGTACGATGCTATGTTCGGAGGGCTGGTTGCGTCTTTTCGCGGGGGAGTATCCGGCTCTTTATGAATGGCGACCCGAACATAGTCCGTCTTCAATATAGAAGAAGACTCGCCGTCCTGCTCCAGGACTGCCATGATCTGGTGGGTGCCAAGTGGAGCTTCGGTTTCTCCCTGATCGGTTTTAGGCCCGATCTGATCGTAATCTGCGATGATTCCCAAAGCAGAGATGCGATCTAGGAGCTCATTTAAGGACAAAAGCTCGACCGGATCCATCTGCTTGGAGTGCTTGGAGTTTATGCGAAGGGGATTTTTGATGGCCCAAGAGGTCATCGTCGGCTCTGCGGCTGAACGGGCAATCATAGTAAAGTCGCCCAGCCGGAGGGTTTGGCCCAGGGCCAAAACTACCCCTGCGGTGATGTTGACTCTAACGACAAGGCGAGCCATCGAGCCTTTCATCGACGGCACAGTGGAACTCTCAATGAAAGCACCAATGTCGGTATCAAAACCGGTGGATCTCGGGTAGGGGTCCCGAACTGTGCGTCTAGGATCGATGGTAACATGAGATAGGGGCATGATGTTTACCCAGGTTCGGGCGCTCTCTATGGAGGTAATACCCTACTTCCTGCTTGATTGATCTTGATGAATATGAGTATTACAAGAGTTGATCTACCACGAGATCGTAACGGCTAAATCCTAGAAGTCTAGCGTATGAATATGGTAATGAGTATATGTGTTGTCCTTTCCGGACAATCCCCTATGGTTTATATAGACACCGAGGGGATCTAGGGTTTACATGGATTCGGTTAAATAAGAAGGAATCTTCGGTCGCCAAGCTTGCCTTCCACGCCATGTAGAGTCCAATCCAGACACGGTGCAGTCTTCGGTCTTCATGTCTTCACAACCCATCAGTCTGGCCCATAGATAACCGGCCGGACACCCGAGGACCCCTTAGTCCAGGACTCCCTCACCTCCCATGCCATGGAGACCAAGGACCAGAGGGGAAACCCTTCGCCCATCTAGGGAGGAGGTCAAGGAAGAAGAAGGAGGGGGCTCTCTCCCCCTCGCTTCCGGTGGCACCGGAGTGCCACCGGGGGCCATCATCATCACCGTAATCTTCACCAACAACTTCACTGCCATCATCACCAACTCTTCCCCCCTCTATGGAGCGGTGTAACCTATCTTTTACTCGCTGTAATATCTACTTAAACATGGTGCTCAACACTATATATTATTTCCCAATGATGTATGGCTATGCTATGATGTTTGAGCAGATCTGTTTTGTCCTATGGGTTATTTGATGATCGTGATTGGTTTGAGTTGCATGTTTTATTATTGATGTTATCCTATGGTGCTCTCTGATACGTATCCGTCGTATCTACTTTTCCAAACACTTTTGCCCTTGTTTTGGACTCTAACTTGCATGATTTGAATGGAACTAACCCAGACTGGCGCTGTTTTTCAGCAGAATTGCTATGGTGTTATTTATGTGCAGAAACAAAAGTTCTCGGAATGACCTGAAACTTCACGGAACGTATTTTCGGAAAAAATAAAAAAATCCTTGCAAAAGATGAAGACCAGGGGGCCCACAACCTGTCCATGAGGGTAGGGGGCGCGCCCCCTACCTCGTGGGCCCCCTGGAGCTCCTCTGACCTCAACTCCAACTCTATATATTTGGTTTCGGGGAGAAAAAAATCTGAGAGAAGAATTCATCGCGTTTTACGTTATGCAGCCATCGCCAAGCCCTAAAACCTCTCGGGAGGGCTGATCTGGAGTCCGTTCGGGGCTCCGGAGAGGGGAATCCGTCGCCATCATCATCATCAACCATCCTCCATCACCAATTTCATGATGCTCACCGCCGTGCATGAGTAATTCCATCAAAGGCTTGCTGTACGGTGATGGGTTGGATGAGATCTATCATGTAATCGAGTTAGTTTTGTTAGGGTTTGATCCCTAGTATCCACTATGTTCTGAGAGTGATGTTGCTATGACTTTGCTATGCTTAATGCTTGTCACTAGGGCCCAAGTGCCATGATTTCAGATCTGAACCTATTATGTTTTCATCAATATATGAGAGTTCTTGATCCTATCTTGCAAGTCTATAGTCACCTATTATGTGTTATGATCCGTTAACCCTGAAGTGACAATAATCGGGATACTTACCGGTGATGACCATAGTTTGAGGAGTTCATGTATTCACTATGTGCTAATGCTTTGTTCCGATACTCTATTAAAAGGAGGCCTTAATATCCCTTAGTTTCCATTAGGACCCCGCTGCCACGGGAGGGTAGGACAAAAGATGTCATGCAAGTTCTTTTCCATAAGCATGTATGACTATATTCAAAATACATGCCTACATTACATTGATGAATTGGAGCTAGTTCTGTGTCACCCTAGGTTATGACTGTTACATGATGAACCACATCTGGCATAATCCTCCATCACTGATCCATTGCTTACGAGCTTTCCATATATTGTTCTTCGCTTATTTACTTGTCCGTTGCTATAGCTATCATTACTACAAAATACCAAAAACATTAATTTTGCTATCATTACCTTTTGCTACCGTTACCACTACTATCCTATTACTTTGCTACTAAACACTTTGCTACAGATATTAAGTTTCCAGGTGTGGTTGAATTGACAACTCAGCTGCTAATACTTGAGAATATTCTTTGGCTCCCCTTGTGTCGAATCAATAAATTTGGGTTGAATACTCTACCCTCGAAAACTGTTGCAATCCCCTATACTTGTGGGTTATCAAGACTATTTTCTGGCGCCGTTGCCGGGGAGCATAGCTCTATTCGTTGAGTCACTTGGGATTTATATCTACTTATCATTATGAAGAACTTGAAAGATCCAAGAACCAAGATTTATCCCTCAACTACGAGGGGAGGTAAGGAATTGTCATCTAGCTCTGTACTTGATTCACCTTCTGTTTTGAGTAAGCTTGTGACACCTAAACCTGCTTCTGCTATTCGTTCTGATATGTCGCATGTTATTGATGATGCCACTTCTGCTATGCATGATACTTATGATGAAACTACTTCTATGCTTGATACTACTGTGCCACTTGGTGAATTTCTTGATGAACAACTTGCTAGGGTTAGAGAGAATGAAAATATTGAATCTGATAATATTGATGAAAGTGATGATGAAGACTCACCTGCTATTCCTGAGGGTTATGTTTTTGATAAAGAAGCTTCTTTAGCTATTTTAGCTTGCAAAGATAGATACAAGCTCAAGAGGTTATTAGCTAAATGGAAGCAGCAATCTCTTAATGCTAGAATGAAACCTGACCCTGCTATTGCTACTTCACCTATCTGTGTTACTGATAAGGATTATGAATTCTCTGTTAATCGTGATATAATTACTTTGGTTAAATCTGATCCTTTTCATGGCTCTGAATCTGAAACTGTTGTGGCACATCTTACTAAATTAAATGATATAGCCACCCTATTCACTACTGATGAGAGAACTCGTTACTTTTATATCCTTAAAATATTTCCGTTCTCATTAAAGGGTGATGCTAAGATATGATTTAATTCTCTTGATCCTGGTTGTCTGCGTAGTGCCCAGGATATGATTTATTACTTGTCTGCTCATAAGAAACAAGCTGCTTTAAGGGATATATATAATTTCGTGCAAATTGAAGAAGAGAGTCTCGCACAAGCTTGGGGGAGGCTTCTCAAGTTACTTAATGCTTTGCCTTATCATCCTCTTAAGAAAAATGAAATACTTGATATCTTTTATAATGGACTAACCGATGCTTCCAGAGATTACCTGGATAGTTGTGTTGGTTCTGTTTTCAGGGAAAGAACACCGGATGAAGCTGAAATTCTATTGAATAATATGTTGATAAATGAAAATAATTGGACACTTCCTGAGCCAGCTCCAGAGCCAATTCCTGAGCGTATTACTAAACCAACTCCGAAGAAAAGAGGTATTCTATTTCTCAATCCTGAAGATACGCAAGAGGCAAAGAAATCTATGAAAGAAAAAGGTATTAAAGCTGAAGAGATTAAGAATTTACCTCCTATTGAAGAAATACATGGTCTTAATTTACCGCATGTTGAAGAAACATATGATCTTGATCCATCACCTATTGAAGAAACTCGTGGTCTTGATAACCCGACACAGGTAGTAAAGGTGAATTCTCTCTATAGATTTGATGAAGGTGATATCCCTCGTTATAAGTCTGCTAGATAACGCTTAGATGAGTTTGACAATTTCATTGTTAAACAAGAAAACTTTAATGCTTATTTTGGTAGGCAATTGAAATACAATTCAAATATGCTTCAACACTTGGGTGATTATATGGCTAACATCAAAGGTGAACTTAAACTTATTAGAAAACATGCTTCTATGGTTACCACTCACACTACTAGGAAAACGCCTACTAATGGCGCACCAGTTTTGCGTACTAATGGCGCACTACTGGTGCGCCATTAGTAGCACGCCACTAGTATTTGTTTACTAATGGCGCACCACTGGTGCGCCACTAGTATACCAGATACTAATGGCGCACCGGTAGTGCGCCATTAGTATGCCTAGAGGTGCGCCATTACTATCTGACTTAGTAATGGCGCACCACATAGAAGTGCACCATTAGTAATAATTTTTTTAATTTATTTTTTAAAAAAATTCAATTTATTTTTAAAATTTTCAATTTTTTTAAATTCAATTTTTTTTATTTTTTTCTTAATCTCAGGTCACTATGGCTTAATCTCGAGTCAATCTCGAGTCAATATGCTTAATCTTAGGTCAAATCGCACTCTATGGTCAAACTTCCTAGAAGGTCACCCATCCTCACACTACTCCAGCCCAAGCATGCTTAACTTCATAGTTCTATCCAACCCCAGCAACACCTCACTTCACACGCACATGTTGATATATCTATCATATCAATCCTATTAAACCTTGCTGATGTCTAGGACTTTGTTCATGTTCATGAGTATGATGAAATTTTGAAAAAATATTTCAAACTTCCCGGTCATATTACGTAACATATTTTGAAAAATAATTCATTTTTTTTTCGAAACCATTTTTTTCTGTTACTAGTGGCGCACCTAGCATATGGTGCGCCACTAGTAAGTTTGAAATTTTTTGAATTTTTTTCCCTCCGGATCTTAAAAGCCCCGTAACTTTTTTTCTGTTTGGTTTTTGGGGATTTTGAAAATGTTTAACAAGGTCCCCCCCCCCGTTAAATTTGGATGTAACTTTTCGAGTAGATGATTTTTCATATAAAAAACTTTTTAATCGGAGTTCGTACGCAAAAGTTATGCCCATTTTACAAATTCTAGAGAGATTTCACAAATAAAGTCGAAATTCATATTTGTAAATTTTCACAACAACTAGACCACATATCACATGGGAAACTTATTTCTTTTATTTTTTTTGACATTTCCATCATTTTCTTTTATTTTTTTAAAACTGAAAAGGCGGTCCACTAGGGGGTGCATTCGGTACGTTTTGGGCCAAGTTAGTAATGGCGCACCGTGGGGGTGGTGCCGCCATTACTAGTTTTGAAAAAACAATAAAAACAAATTCTGATTTTTTTAAAAAAAAACTTAGTAATGGCGCACCAGTGGACAGTGCCGCCATTACTAGTTTTAAAACTAGTAATGGCGCACTGTCCCACTGGTACGCCATTACTAGTTTGAAAAAAATAAATAAAAAATTTGAATTTTTTTTTTGAAAATAAATTACTAGTGGCGCACTGGTGCCGCCCATTACTAGTTTTAAACTTAGTAATTGGCCGCACCACTCCCACGATGCTCCATTACTAGTTTTGAAAAAAATAAAAAAAATTGTTACTAATGCCGCACCGTGAATGTGGTGCGCCATTAGTATTTGGACACTAATGGCGCACCAACACATGGTGCGCCATTAGTATATACTTATGGCGTACCACATGTCTGGTGCGCCATTAGTGTCATTTCCATCTATAGCCCTTTTCCTAGTAGTGTCAAGTAGAACAAGTACTTAAGGCTCAAAATGATTTTCTCAATGAATTGAATAGTAAAAATAATGATAATACTGTTAGAGTTATGACTAGAGGTGGTAAAATGACTCACGAACCTTTGTATCCTAAAGGCCATCCTAAGAGAATTGAGCAAGATTCTCAGAGAAATTATATAGATGCACCTAGTCCTTCTAAAAGGAAGAAAAAGAAAAATGATAGGACTTTGCATGCTTCTAGTGAACCTTATTGAAACACCTGAGAATCCAAATGATATTTCTATTTCTGATGCTGAAACACAAATCTGGTAATGAACCTGAAACTAGTGATAATGTTCATGATGATGCTCAACCTAGTAATGATAATGATATAGAAATTGAACCTGCTGTTGATATTGATAACCCACAATCAAAGAATCAACGTTATGATAAGAAAGTCTTTGTTGCTAGGAAACACGGTAAGGAAAGAGAACCATGGGTTCAGAAACCTATGCCTTTTCCTCCCAAACCATCCAAGAAAATGGATGATGAGGATTTTGAGCGCTTTGCTGAAATGATTAGACTTATCTTTTTGCGTATGCGATTAACTGATATGCTCAAAATGAATCCTTATGCTAAGTATATGAAAGATATTGTTACAAATAAAAGAAAGATACTGTAAGCTGAAATTTCCACCATGCTTGCTAATTATACTTTTAAGGGTGGAATACCAAAGAAACTTGGAGATACAGGAGTACCCACTATACTATGCTGCATTAAAAGAAACTATGTTAAAACTGCTTTGTTAAAACTGCTCTATGTGATCTTGGAGCCGGTGTTAGTGTTATGCCTCTCTCTTTATATTGTAGACTTGATTTGAATAAGTTGACACCTACTGAAATATCTTTGCAAATGGCTGATAAATCAACTGCTATACCTGTTGGTATTTGTGAGGATGTTCCTGTTGTAGTTGCAAATGTTACTATTTTAACGGACTTTGTTATTCTTGATATTCCTGAGGACAATAGTATGTCTATTATTCTTGGAAGACCCTTTTTGAATACTGCAGGGGCTGTTATTGATTGCACTAAAGGCAATGTCACTTTTCATGTTAATGGTAATGAGCATACGGTACACTTTCCGAGGAAACAACCTCAAGTTCATAGTATCAACTCTATTGGAAAAATTCCATCGATTATATTTGGAGGTTTTGAATTTCCTCTTCCTACTGTCAAGAAGAAATATGATATTCTTATTATTGGGGATGTGCACATCCCTGTTGAGGTAACATAGTGTTATTCGAAATTTCTCCGGTTCCATCTTATTCGGAATGAGTTTGTTAACAAGACTTGATCAACCTTGTTAGTGTATTCCTTCTGATGATCATGAGATGGATGAAACTAGAAGGCACAACCTTCTGTACCCTCATTTTACTTTCTGTTATTTATATTAAATAAAATAAAAATAGTATTTTTCTGTCTGTTATCTAAATTATCCGTGCAATATAAAAATACCCCAAAAATAAAAGTTCTCCTAATGCCCTGAAATTTAAATATGATTTTTTCAGGAATATTTGAGAATATTTGACACTGAGAACACAACAGGAGGAGCTGGCACCTGGCCACGAGGGTCAGGGGCGCGCCCTACCCCCCTCGGCGCGCCCCTGCCTCATGGGCCCACGATGACCCTCCTCCACTTATTCCTGCACCCACACACTTCTTCCTCCCGCAAACACGAATATCCAACTCAAGCTCGAGTTCTAGCTCATTTTGCTGCCATTTTCGATCTCCTTTCTCAAAGCACCTCTCACAAAACTGCTTGGGGAGATTGTTCCTTGGTATGTGACTCCTCCATTGGTCCAATTAGTTTTTTTTCTAGTGCTTTATTCATTGCAAATTTTTGCCGCTTAGGTGACCCTGTTCTTGAGCTTGCATGTCAAATTTACATGGTCAAAAGTAGTTTTGATGCATGATATAGGCTCAAGGCACTTGTAGGAGTAGTTGCTATCAATATTATTGAGTTTGGTTTACTTTTATTTTGAAGTTACTAAAAATTTCAGAATTTTTCAGAAAATAATGAAGAGACTTTTGAGGGGCTCATCGAGCCGAAGCTCGAAGGAAAAGACACAAAAGCCCAAATATAATCTGCCTCGTACCGCGGAGGTTCGCTCGTGTGAATAGCCTTCCAATGATTTCTTGAGAGCAGCCGGGATTTATGAAGATTTTTATGAATTGGCTGAGAATGCAGGCCTCACCGCCTTCCTCCACGACCAACACGACCAGTATCTCTTACTCACAAATATCTTTGTGCAAAACTTTCATTTCCATTCTAGGAGCTCACCACCTATGGTGGAGTTTTATTTATATGATGAGCATAAGGGGATGTCACTTTATGATTTTTGTCTGGTTTTTTTGGTCCCTTTCGAGGGCACGACAGAGGAACCACACCGCAGCGATGTGGATGGGTTTATTGATACCATCACTGTAGGGGAAACGAGGAAGGTTTATGATGCACGAATCACTAGCATACATTTTCCTGTTTTATGCTTGCAATATTTGCTAGTCGTTGCTTAATTGGTTGCGGAAACTATGGAAACCTTAGTGTTCGTGATATTATTATCTTGTTCCACGGTTTATTCAGTGATAACTCTGTTAGTATGGGCGATATTATTGCTAAACGGTTAAGTCTGAACCATACCAAGGGGCCCATCTTTGGAGGCATCTATGCTTCATGCCTAGCTGCACATTTTAACATACCTATTAGGCATTATGAGAAGGAAGAACAATTGCTGCCTCGTCTTTACTTAGATTATAAGAGTATGGTACCACACGATTTTATTGTTCAGAATAGGGAAGGGGAGCTTAAATACAAATTGTTCATTGATAAACATCATCCTGAGACTATTACCCTGCCTGCTCCTTCCTTGTTTGATATATCTGCAGGCCAGTACCTTGTTCCGTTAGAGGCTATTCATGCCTATCGAAACCCTACATCATCCACAGAGCCAGAGCCGGAACCACAAGTTGATCCTCCACGACAGTCTAATTACCATTGGGATCCGGAAATGATTGCCAACCAGTGGCAGTCAGAGTCTTCTTCATCTCAGTACGACCCCCAACTATTATTATGGATATCCGCCAGGCTAGTCATGGCCATAGACCAACTTAGGACAAAAGCCTAAGCTTGGGGGAGTATGTATTTCTCACCGACATTACATTTGTGCTCACACACTCATTGCTAGATGTCGGTGCTCATACTTTTTCATTGTATCATCCATGCTAGTTTATTTCCTTTTTATGCTTTCTTCTTGTGTGTTTCATAAACCTTAAGAAAAACCAAAAAAATTAGTTGTAGCTTTTAATCAGTTTACTTTCTATGCTTTTAGTAGTAATTAAAAAGAAAAACCAAAAAGATTTCCTGTTCTTCTTTTGCTTGTTGGGAGCTTTCCGATGTAAATAGTTTTATTTCTTTTCTTTTCTTTGGGGGTCGATAGGAGAAGACCATAATTAAATTGTTGAAGTAGCTCTTATATGCATTATTGTTGATCTGACAAAAGAGCCCATATTGCCTTGTCTTCTCCTGTTTATTGAATGCTTGCAGATTCCAGCTTAGTCCAATGCACGTGCACTATTATTATTATCCACATCGTTCAGTCGTGCAAGTGAAAGGCAATAATGATGATTATATGATGAACTTATTGAGATGAGAAAAGCTGGTATGAACTCGACCTCTCTTGTCTTTGTAAACATGATTAGTTCATCGTTCCTGATTCAGCCTATTATGAATAAACATGTTTGCAATGATAATTAGAGACCATAGTTTCTTGTGCCATGCTTGATTAGCTAGGAGCTTATAATGGTTTACCTTGCGTGCCAACATGCTATTAAAATGGTTGTGATGTGGTATGATAGGGTGGTATCCTCCTCTAAATGATTTAAGTGACTTGACTTGGCGCATGTTCACGCATGTAGTTGAAACAAAATCAACATAGCCTTCATGATATTTATGTTCAAGGTGGATTATATCCTACTCATGCTTGCATTCGGTGTGGATTAATTTTAAAGCATGTTCATGACTATTATCGCTCTCTAGCTAGTCGCTTCCCAGTCTTTTGCTAGCCTTCACCTGTACTAAGCGGGAATACTGCTTGTGCATCCAACTCCATAAACCCCAAAGTTGTTCCATACGAGTCCACCATACCTACCTATATACGGTATCTACCTGCCGTTCCAAGTAAATTTGTATGTGCCAAACTCTAAACCTACAAATAAATTTCCTGTTTTGTATGCTCGAATAGCTCATGTATCAACTAGGGCTTTCCATATCTTCCATGTTAGGCGGGTTATTCTCAAGAGGAGTGGACTCCGCTCCTCACTCATGAGAAAGTGGCTGGTCACCGGGATGCCCAGTCCCATGCTTTATGCAACTCAAATCAAAATAATTGCAAACAAAACTCCCCCTGGGACTCTTGTTAGTTGGAGGCACTCGATCGTTGTTTCGAGCAAGCCATGGATTGATGCTTGTTGGTGGAGGGGGAGTATAAACTTTGCCATTCTGTTTGGGAACCGCCTATAATGTGTGTAGCATGGAAGATATTGCCATCTCTTGGTTGTTATGTTGACAATGAATGTATACCGCTCAAAATATTATTCATCTCTATTTCAAAACCGAGCTCTGGCACCTCTACAAATCCCTGCTTCCCTCTGCGAAGGGCCTATCTATTTACTTTTTTGTTGAGTCACCATCCTCTTATTAAAAAGCACCAGTTGGAGAGCACCGCTGTCATTTGCATTCATTACTGTTAGTTTACATTGAGTATGACTTTACTGGATCTCTTTTACCATGAATTACAATGTCTAGTCAATCCTTGATCTTTAAAGGTGCTCTGCATTTATGTTTTGCGGTCTCAGAAAGGGCTAGCGAGATACCCTCTTGTTATATCATATTATGATTGTTTTGAGAAAGTGTTGTCATCCGAGATTTATTATTATTGCTTGCTAGTTGATTATGCCATTGATATGAATAAACTTGAGAACTAAGCGTTATTGTGAATGTGGTTAGTCATAATCTTTGCTGAAAACTTGAATGCTGGCTTTACATATTTACAACAACGAGAGCAAACAGAGTTTGTAAAAGTTTTTCTTTATCACTTTCAGTTTATCAAGTGAATTACTTGAGGACAAGCAAAGGTTTAAGCTTGGGGGAGTTGATACGTCTCCGTCGTATCTACTTTTCCAAACACTCTTGCCCTTGTTTTGGACTCTAACTTGCATGATTTGAATGGAAGTAACCCGGACTGACGATGTTTTCAGCAGAATTGCTATGGTGTTATTTATGTGCAGAAATAAAAGTTCTCGGAATGACCTGAAACTTCACGGAACGTCTTCTCTGAAATAATAAAAAATCCTTGCAAAAGATGAAGACCAGGGGGCCCACCACCTGTCCACGAGGGTGGGGGGCACGCCTGCCCCCCTAGGGCGCGCCCCCTACCTCGTGCCCCCCTGGAGCTCCTCCGACCTCAACTCCAACTCTATATATTTGGTTTTTGGGAGAAAAAAATCAGAGAGAAGAATTCATTGCGTTTTACGATACGGAGCCGCCGCCAAGCCCTAAAACCTCTCGAGAGGGCTGATCTGGAGTCCGTTCGGGGCTCCGGAGAGGGGAATTCGTCGCCATCGTCATCATCAACCATCCTCCATCACCTATTTCATGATGCTCACTGTCGTGCGTGAGTAATTCCATCGTAGGCTTGCTGGACGGTGATGGGTTGGAAGAGATCTATCATGTAATCGAGTTAGTTTTGTTAGGGTTTGATCCCTAGTATCCACTATGTTCTGAGAATGATGTTGCTATGACTTTGCTATGCTTAATGCTTGTCACTAGGGCCCAAGTGCCATGATTTCAGATCTGAACCTATTATGTTTTCATCAATATATGAGAGTTCTTGATCCTATCTTGCAAGTCTATAGTCACCTATTATGTGTTATGATCCGTTAACCCTGAAGTGACAATAATCGGGATACTTACCGGTGATGACCATAGTTTGAGGAGTTCATGTATTCACTATGTGCTAATGCTTTGTTCCGATACTCTATTAAAAGGAGGCCTTAATATGCCTTAGTTTCCATTAGGACCCCGCTGCCACGGGAGGGTAGGACAAAAGATGTCATGCAAGTTCTTTTCCATAAGCATGTATGACTATATTCAAAATACATGCCTACATTACATTGATGAATTGGAGCTAGTTCTGTGTCACCCTAGGTTATGACTGTTACATGATGAACCACATCTAGCATAATCCTCCATCACTGATCCATTGCCTACGAGCTTTCCATATATTGTTCTTCGCTTATTTACTTTTCCGTTGCTATAGCTATCATTACTACAAAATACCAAAAACATTAATTTTGCTATCATTACCTTTTGCTACCGTTACCACTACTATCCTATTACTTTGCTGCAGATATTAAGTTTCCAGGTGTGGTTGAATTGACAACTCAGCTGCTAATACTTGAGAATATTCTTTGGCTCCCCTTGTGTCGAATCAATAAATTTGGGTTGAATACTCTACCCTCGAAAACTGTTGCGATCCCCTATACTTGTGGGTTATCACTCTCCGTGTCGCGCAAGCGTGGGGGATTCCCGCTGTAGGGTTTGCAATATGTTCATGATTTGCTTATGGTGGGTGGCGTGAGTGACAGAAGCACAGACCCGAGTAAGTAGGTTGTTTGCATATGGGATAAAGAGGACTTGATACTTTAATGCTATGGTTGGGTTTTACCTTAATAATCTTTAGCAGTTGTGGATGCTTGCTAGAGTTCCAATCATAAGTGCATATGATCCAAGTAGAGAAATTATGTTAGCTTATGCCTCTCCCTCAAATAAAATTGCAATAATGATTACTGGTCTAGTTATCGATTGCCTAGGGACAAATAACTTTCTCGTAACAAAACATTCTTTACTAAACTAATTTAGTTGTGTCTTTACCTAAACCGCCCCTACTTTTTATTTATGTAATATTTATTATCTTGCAAACCTATCCAACAACACCTACAAATTACTTCTAGTTTCCTACTTGTTCTAGGTAAAACAAACATCAAGCGTGCGTAGAGTTGTATCGGTGGTCGATAGAACTTGAGGGAATATTTGTTCTGCCTTTAGCTCCTCGTTGGGTTCGACACTCTTGTTTATCGAAAACTCTTGCGATCCCCTACACTTGTGGGTTATCACCTGCATGCCACCATCATCGAGGAGAAGTAGAACACGGGAGGCCGCCACCGAGGCGCCGCCGGCAAATACAGCCAGTGTCTTGCACGATTCTTCTTCTGCCGGATGCTGGAAGAGGACAAAGAGATCGGGCGGCGACCATTTAGATTATGTATATTAATTCTACCAGGCTTGTTGTAATGGGAGTATCTTAAGTAGTATCATGCATGCCAACTAGTAGGCAAATTTGATGAGGTGGCATAGAATTAAATGAAGAAAGAGAGGGTTGAGGATCATATTATGATACCGTATGGAATTAAGTTACTCCCACTGTGGTTAGTCTTAGGCCTTGTTCGGTTCAACCTCCTCCCAAGGGGTTTGGAGAGGAATGGAGGGGAATTTTGCTTGTACATGATTTAATCCCCCACAATCCCTGTTAATCTATTGAAAGTGCTAGTGATCGACTAGAGGGGGGTGAATAGGCGATTTTTATGAAAGTCTTCAAAACATGGAAGTTTCGAAGACAAACGATAGAAATAAACCTATTACCATGCAGCGAAAGGTAGACTACACTAGGCAAACCATAGTCAAGTATTCAATGGAGTGAAAGCACAATGACTAATAGCAGCTAGGCAGTAAAGATCAGGTAGGAAGATATTGTGAAGCCAATCAGAACAAGCAGTCACTCAGTGAAGACAAAAGATAAAGAAATCATACAATGACTTCACAAGGACCAATAGTGAGTAAAGGGAAGGTAAGGATGAAACCACTGACTCGTTGAAGACAATGATTTGTTGGACCAGTTCCAGTTGCTGTGACAACCGTACGTCTGGTTAGGGAGGCTAAGATTCAACTCAGAAGACCTCGTCTTCACCTTATTCCCCTTGAGCTAAGGACACCCAGTCCTCGCCCAATTACTCTGGTAAGTCTTCAAGGTAGACTTCCGAACCTTCACAGACTTCGTTCACTGGTGATCCACAATGACTCTTGGATGCTCAGAACGCGACGCCTAACCGGCTGGAGGATTCATAGTCCTCAAGTGTAATAAGTCTTCAGATCACACAGACATGAAGACTTAAGTGATGCCTAACACTCTTTGGCTCTGGGTGTTTAGGGCTTTATCCTCGCAAGGAATTCTCTCTCAAAGGCTTCGAGGTGGGTTGCTCTCAAACGACAAAAGCCGTGCACTAACTCTGAGCAGCCAACCGTTTATGGTTGTAGGGGGTGGGCTATCTATAGCCACTAGGCAACCCGACCTGATTTGTCCTAAATGACCCTCGGTCACTAAGGAACTGACACGTGTTCCAACGGTCAGATTTCAAACACACACGGCAACTTTACTTGAGCTACAACAAAGCTGACTTATCCAACTCTGGACAAGATTTGCTCTCATAGTCTTCACTCGAAGACATAGGATTTTGGTTAAGCATCACTTCAGTCATTCTGACTGGTTCAGTTGGACCCCACTTAACAGTACGGTGGTTTCTATGACTCAACAAAGAAGAAAAAGAACGATGAAACAACTAAGACTTCGCGCTCCATAGTCTTCATGCGATGTCTTCTCTTGTCATAGTCTTCAATGTGAATGTCTTCACATACCAACTTTGACTTCAATGTCTTCATCCCTTTTTAGGGGTCATCTCTGGTAGGAAAACCAAATCAATGAGGGACTTCTACCTATGTTATCCTGCAATTCTCACAAACACATTAGTCCCTCAACGAGGTTTGTCGTCAATACTCCAAAACCAACTAGGGGTGGCACTAGATGCACTTACAATCTCCCCCTTTTTGGTGATTGATGACAAACTGGTTGAAGTTTTCAACTGGGAATAAAATATGTGAAATTTTAAAGGATAGGGTATTGTCTTCATAAGTTGCAAGGGCTCCCCCTGAAGATGTGCATATAAGTAATTTGCTTTTGGAATGCAAATGCACATGGCAGGTTGTACTTGTGTTGATCCTCTTCAACTTATGATGACAAGTCATTATGCAAGATATGATGTAACGAAGATAATGACATGCATAATGAAAAATGGACGTCTGCAAAATGATCTAAGTGCGGAATTTATCGTCGCACATGCAGAATTTATCATCGCATCACAGAATAGCAAATAAGTAGCAGACGACCATCGAGTTTAAGTGTTACAACTCAAAGAACCAAATGTATCGAAAACGAGAGTTGTAAGCACTTGGCAAAAGTAGCAAAAAGTAAATGAACCACCCATATGGACCCGCTTGAAGACTATCAACTCATATGCTTCTCCCCCTTTTGTCAGTGAGGACCAAAAAGGTTTGAAGACATAGAGCGCCTACTCATTCCCATGAGGTGCAGGCGAGGCAGCAGGGTCGTCGTTGAGATCCAGTGGTGCAGAGGAACTTGGTGCAGTGTCGACACACGCTGAAGTTGGAGGAGGTGATGTTGCATCATCTTGGTCATCAATGACTCTGGCATTTACGGTCGCAGCTGAGGACGAGTATTTAGAGTCTTCAAGTGAGGGAGTCCGACGCAAGTGAGCATTTCTGGGAGGAGTTGAGTCAAACTTGAAGCGTTCGGTGAAGCCATCGTCATGGAGATCAGCTTCAGCACTAAGTAGGGTCAAACTCTTCCACGACCTCCGACAGGTTTCATGAGTGACAAAGGAATTCTTGGTGGCAAGATTGTGAATGCGGTTGACATCCACCAAGAGGCTTTGCATCTGACGCTTAAGCCAGTCGTGATGTTTGTCCTGTTTCTGATGCAGCGCGACTAGAAGCTCTCGGTCATTTAGGACACGAGATCGTCGTCGAGGCCTTTGCGCAATGGTGCTACCAGTGGCATTAGTTTGAGCACGAGGGGCACGTGTGTTTCCAGCAAGGGGATAAACACGAGACACTGCTGGAATTCCTTCAATGGGCTGGGTGAAGCTTTGGTGATCAGCATTGTGAAGATAAATGAGATCCTTAGCAGGCTCTGGGTAAATGGCTTCAACTGACAGATCAACCTCGGGCAAGAATATAAGATGATTGCGCGCAGACAGCTGATAGTTGAAAGCTGAGTGACGCTTGATCAGACACATGGCCCATGGAGCATAGAATTTCAACCCAAAGATGTCAGAGCCAGACGCAGCCAACTGCCTGATGAAGAAGTCTTGAGCATTGAAGCTGATGCCATTGAAGATATAGAAAACCAAAGTCTTCATTGCTCCTTCAAGCTTCGCAGGCCATAGAGTCTTCCTGATGATGTGGTAAATGGTGCGAGGCAGGTACTCTAGGTCTTCAACAAAGAACTCAGATGGGTATTCAGCGTCATGAGGCAGAGGCTTCATCATGCTCAGCATTTGACTCATGTTGGGTTCTGGCTTCTGAAAGATGCTTTCCAAGGCATTTTGATGTTCTTGACAACCTGGTTCGTAGTATTCACTAGGAGTGTGCATGCCTATGAGCTTAATGATATCAAGAGCTTTAGCTTCATGATGGACATTGCCTGTCATCCACTCAAGGACCCAAGTCTTCGGATCCCTGTTGTAGCCTCGAATATGAAGAGTGGCATAGAATTGAAGCAGCAATTCTTCGTTCCAGTGCTCCTTGTCAGTGACGAAATGCAACTGACCAGCGTCTCGGTAACAATCCAATGCTTCTTCGAGGCAGGGCAGACTAGCTATAGCTTCAGAGTCGAGGCGCATATGTGGAAATATGCGCCCTTGATTGTATAGGACACAGGAATAGTAGCTACACTGCTGATAGCTCCAGAACCGATCTGAGGAAATGTGCGGTCTTGTATAAGGGTTCTTGGAGCTGTTGAAGAAGGTATTATGTGCCACGAAGCCATTTGCATTGAAGACCCCAAGTGAAGTGGCAGTGCCTGGGAATCGTGGAAGTCTTGGCTTGGGATTTTGAACTTGAGGCAAGTGCTCGACGTGGTACTCAAATTGTGGACCAGCAGCAGGCGGAGGAGTCAGAATGGGCCATCGAACCATAACTGGCTGACCACAATCAAATGCCAGCTCCATTGTGTGAGGTCTTGGAGGGGGAACCGGGGCATTGACATTGTCTTCATGGGCTTCAGGGGCCACATGTCCTTCAGGTACTTGGACCTCAGGTGCTGCAGCATTGACTTCTGGTGCCTCATTGGCTTCTGGCGCCTCATTGGCATCCGGCGCCGTATTGGCGTCAACCATGACAACGTCATTGGCGTTAGCAGTGATGTTGGTGGTTACTTCAGGGTTGTTAACCTCCACTTCAGAAGCTGGAGGGTCGGTCACATTCTCCTCGAGAACAACATCTTGGTGAGACGGGGGTATAGCAACTCTTGAAACTCTTGGGGCTTCTTCTTCATCTTCTTCTTCATCGGTTGATGCAGCCGGAACATCTTCAGCCATTTTGGCTTCGGATTCAGACACGTGCATTGTGGGAGTGACTTGGGGCCTTGGTCTTTTGCGAAGCCTACGTAATGCGGGCGACGCTTGTGGAGTTGGAGTGTGCTGGGCCACAAAGTCATCATCATCTTGCGCTGTTGCGGTAGCTTGCAGTTGGGGAGAGCTTGGAGTGACTTGTCTCTGTGAGTGATCAGCCCACGATGCATCCTGAGCAATTGGCGTCAGAGGACGACCAATGCTGATGAGTTCGCTGTGCGTAAGCACAGGTGATGATACCAATTGGTGCTCGATCTGAGGAAGGACTTCATCATCTTCAACATTGTCATGGTGACCAATGTCTTCAGCAGCGGTGGGGTCAACTGCTGGAATGTCTTCAGCTTCAGGAGCCTCTGTGGAAGCAGGCTCATGAATTACCATCCGTCGTTCTTGATGCGAAGACGTAGGACGAGCAATCGAGATGGGCTCAACAATAAGGGGCTCTGTGGGAGCAGCCCGATCTTTCTTGTTTTTGCACTTCTTCTTGGAGGGAGCGACATCAGAAGCTTCAGGATGTTTCTTCTTTCTGGCTTCAGCCTCGGCAGCCTTTTCTTCTTTAGTTCTGAAGCCACTATGGGGACCTTAGGTTTCGAACTTGTCATACTGGCAGGGAAGACAATGGGATGTACTTCCTGCCTTGTTGCTTCGGGTTCGGCCACAACTGGATTCTTCTTCTTTGACTTGGCCGCCATTCTGGGGTCGATCCAGGAAGCCCAAGAGCCTTGCGCTTCTCAGCTTCATTGTAGGCTTGCACGCACTTGTCAGCCAGACTCTTCATGCGCTCACGAGACCCTTTAGCTTCTTCACGTTTCTTGAGAAAGGCTTCCTTGAGCTCGTGCAGCATAATCTTGAAGTTTTTCACATCTTGCACGCTGAGCTTGGCCATGTGCTTCTTGAACTGAGCTTTCTCATAGTCGATCTTTTGCTTTAGTTCAATGATGCATTGAGCTAGAGCTAGCTCAGAAGCAATGACGCAAGTGAAAGTGACACTGAGGCCAATTGGAAGTTACAAATCATCAAAGCTGAGATTGGGGGTTTCAAACCACTCATCAATGAAGTTGTGAAGGATTGCTACGTCAAAGAGAGGAAAATCATTGAAGATTTCTGCTTCTTCTTTCCTCTTGATTAGTTGCTCAAGAGTGTCATCTGCATGATATTCATCGCTGGACAGATCAATGGCGTAATTGCGCAGAATAGCAGCAGCACTCAGTTCTTGGCTGGTGGGTTGCAAGGGCATCTTCAATCTCGAGGGCTTGGAGATGCGTGACAAATCTTCAGACTGCACACTGTGTTTAGGAGGTGCAGTGGCCAGAGGCTTCGCCTGTAAGACCTTTGGTGCAGGAGCAGGCTTTGAAGCTTTAGGCTTCTTCAGTTTCTTTGGCTTCGGCGGTGCAGGAGCTTCATCAGATTCAGCGTCATCTGCAGGCTCATCCACGGCTGTCCCTTGAACCATGATATGAGTGATGAGACCTTCCAGGTTGTAGAAGGGCCCAACAAGATTGGGTTCAGCTTCGCGTGTGCCATCAGCACAAGGAGCAGAGGGGCCTGGATTGAAGTCTAAGCCTCGTGACTTCTTGTTCTCTTTGGCCGAGTTCCTGGCAAACTGAAGGTTGCGCTTGAACAGATTATCACTGCGGCACCACAGTAATGAAGATGGGTCTGCATCCGCAGGCTGCGGTCCACGGACCATGCAAGGATATAAGCCTTGTTCAATGGCTTCAGCTCTAGACTTGGGTTGAAGATTTCTGTATAGAATGTCTCCCCATGGTCGTTTGATGGCATTCTTCTCAGCATACTCCTGGGTCGCGAACCTGTACTTGAACCACTGTTCTGCCCAATATCTTCGAATCCATTGGATTCGAGTTTTTCGCTGATTGTAGTCCTCTGGATCTGTCTTGTATAGCTCATAGAGGTCAGGAGGCAAATCTCTTGAGGTGTTTCCACGATGTTGTCTGCCACCCTTGCCTGTAGGTTTCTCTGGTGCCATGAAGCTTTAACTGAAGGGCTTCAACACGTTTAAAGGCTTCAAAGGCTTCCGCTTTCTGGTCAAACAGGAACTGGCTTCGGGAGAGTTAATGTGATGCTGTAAGAATTCTGCAAACGAATGCAGACTATGAGAACCAAGGGATTCTCCCACGGACATGTACCTGTGACAACATTAAGGTGCGAGGGAAGGGGAAGAAGTCATATGCATTCTCAGAAGATTTTGAAGATAAATCAGTTTAGAAGACATTGACCTCATAGTGCGAAGACATTCACTCATAGATAGAGAGTTGGTTCTAGATTTGTACGATTCCACGAATAAGTACAAGTGAGGAATCTAACTACTTTGTGAAGCATAAGGGAACATACTAGGCATATTATGAGATGCAGTATGAAATAGATCCAACTTGTGTGAACAGAAACTTCTTGTGGTAGAAAGTGTTGAATCTATAGGATCAAAGGGGCCGTAAAAAGGAAGTTTTATTTACCACACGAAGAACTGCTAGACGGAGTGGGAGAGGAGGCCGAGCAGTTTGATCGTCCATGCCCTAACTTGGCGACGGAGGACACCTACGGCGACGGCGGAGAAGACGATGTCCGCGGCCGGCGTGAAGACGGCGTTAGTGAGGTCGTGGCGCTAGGGTTTGTGCGAGAGTGGAAGAAGGGATAATGACTGTGGTGAGGCATGTATTTATAGGGATAGGGACGGCACAGTGTTATTACACAGGTGCCCCTGGCGATTCACATCTGAAGGACACGTGGCTATCATGCAACATATCGGAGGTTGTTCCATGTTCCCACGCACGCCTGGATTGTCGGGTGGTCGTTCCCACTTCTCCGGGTTTCAGGTGAAGGAATTAGCATTGAAAACGGACTTAATGTTTGTCTCTGTATCTTCTGCTGACTAGGACGCAGAGAAGACATTCGACAGTTTCAATAGAATGCATATGATTTGGACAGATAGAGTTTGAGATAGAAAGCATAGAGAGATTAGGGTCCGATCACATTCACTTAGTTCAAAAGATTCAACAAGGAAGACGTAGCTATAAGTGAATGCTGTAGAGGACAGAACACTAGTATGTATATATCAGAAGACAATCAAGTCAACATAGTGAAGATAATCATGAAGACAAGTTGAAAATGAAGACAAACCAAATGTGAAGACATAGCAAATGTAACACCATGGGTAAAACACTTCAAACAGAAGAGTTTGGTGGTGGCGTTACCCACCGTATAGGAAGTATTAGACCCAGACACGACGCACAATTATCGTGGCGCTCTGAAGTCAAATTCCACATTAATGTATTCACACTCAGAATGTAAGTCTTCATTGATTGAAGATATACTTTACTTCATGTGTTGCACATCTAAGTCATCAACATGCATAAGTGTTAGGATGTGTGCCTGATCACAGGACATTTGAGGATTCCAAGATATTTAGCTCACATCGTAACTTGCAAAACCTCTTCTCATCCAAGGGCTTGGTGAAGATATCTGCCAATTTCTCTTCAGTGTTGACGTGTATGATATCAATATCTTCCTTCACAACATGATCTCTGAGAAAGTGATGACAAATTTCAATGTGCTTTGTCTTCGAGTGCTGAACTGGGTTGTTGGCAATCTTGATGGCGCTTTCGTTGTCGCAGTAGAGTGGCACTTTCTTCAGGTGAATGCCATAGTCTTTGAGTGTTTGCTTCATCCATAGAAGCTGAGCGCAGCAAGATCCATCAGCAATGTATTCAGATTCAGCAGTGGAGAGAGATACACAGTTCTGCTTCTTTGAAGACCAACATACAAGTGATCGTCCCAGAAAATGACATGTGCCTGATGTAGACTTGCGATCCACCTTGTCACCAGCATAATCACCATCCGAGAATCCAACTAGATCAAACTCTGAGCCCTTTGGATACCATAATCCTAGTGTTGGGGTGTGAGCCAAATATCTGAGAATTCGCTTCACAGCTAAGTGATGCGATTCCTTTGGTGCCGCTTGGAACCGGGCACACATGCAAACACTAAGCATGATATCTGGCCTAGATGCACATAAATAAAGCAAGGAACCCAACATGGAGCGGTATACCTTTGGATCGAACTCTTTAACATTGTCGTCGGGACCCAGATGATGTTTGGCTGGCATTGGCGTCGTCTAGCCTTTGCAATCTTGCATTCCAAATTTCTTCAGGCAATCTTTGAGGTATTTCTCTTGAGATATAAAGATGCTGTTGCGTTGCTGACGTATTTGAAGACCAAGGAAGAACTTCAGCTCACCCATCATGGACATCTGATATTGCTTTTGCATCATATATCCAAACTCCTCAGTGTATTTCTGATTGGTGCAGCCGAAGATAATGTCATCCACATATATTTGGCACACAAATAGTTCACCATCATATGTCTTCGTGAAGAGAGTGGGGTCGAGGGAACCAGGTTTGAAGCCTTTGCTCTTCAGGAAGTCCTTGAGTGTGTCATACCAAGCCCTAGGGGCTTGTTTGAGGCCATACAATGCCTTGTTGAGCTTGTACACCATGTCAGGATGTTTTGGATCTTCAAAGCCAGACGGTTGTGCAACATACACTTCTTCGTCAATCTTTCCATTGAGAAAAGCGCTCTTCACATCCATTTGATGCAGAAGAATGTTATGATGATTTGCATAGGCCAGCAGTATGCGTATGGCTTCAAGTCTAGCCACAGGAGCAAATGTCTCATCGAAGTCAATCCCTTCAACTTGAGTGTATCCTTGAGCAACGAGACGAGCTTTGTTTCTGACAACTTGACCATGCTCATCTTGCTTGTTGCGATATATCCATTTCGTGCCTATTATATTGTGCTTGCGAGGATCAGGACGCTTAGCCAGTTCCCATACATTATTCAGCTCAAACTGTTGAAGCTCTTCTTGCATAGCTTGAATCCATTCAGGTTCCATGAAGGCTTCATCAACTTTCTTGGGTTCAGATATTGAGACAAATGCGAAGTGCCCACAGAAATTTGCTAGTTGTGTTGCCCTTGAACGAGTGAGTGGACCTGGTGCATTGATGCTATCATTTATTCTCTCAATCTGTACTTCATTTGCAACATGAGGATGTACAGGACGAAGATTTTGCTCTTGCTGATCATTGTCATCGTTGGAAGGATTGTCTTCAGGCTGAGCATTGTCTTCAGGTCAATCAGGTGCGGAGATGATAAGTTCCTCTTCAGGCTGAGCTTCAGAAGGTATGATTTCTCCAGTTCCCATAAGTTTGATTGATTCACTCGATGGAACTTCATCTAGCACATTTGGCAGGTGCTCTCTTTGCGAGCTGTTAGTCTCATCGAACCGCACATCCACAATTTCAACCACTTTATAATGAAAGAGGTTGAAGATTCTGTAGGAGTGTGAATCCTTTCCATATCCAAGCATAAAACCTTCATGTGCTTTTGGTGCAAATTTTGAAGTGTGATGTGGATCCTTGATCCAGCACCTGGCACCAAATACTGTGAAGTAACTGACATTCGGCTTCTTGCCAGTAAGGAGCTCATAGGATGTCTTGTTCAGAAGCTTGTGAAGATAAACACGGTTGATGATATGGCATGCAGTATCAATGGCTTCAGGCCAGAATTTTCTTGGAGTCTTGTATTCATCAAGCATCGTCCGAGCCATCTCAATAACTGTTCTGTTCTTGCGTTTGACGACGCCATTCTGCTGTGGCGTGTACGGAGCTGAGAATTCATGTGTGATGCCCAAAGTATCAAGATATGTATCTAGCCCAGTGTTCTTGAATTCAGTGCCATTGTCACTTCTGATGTGCTTTATCTTGACGCCATAGTTGTTCATTGCTCGATTGGCGAAGCGTCTGAAGACATCCTGCACTTCAGTCTTGTATAGGATTATATGCAACCAAGTATATCTTGAATAATCATCAACAATGACAAAGCCATAGAGACAAGCAGTAGTAGTAAGAGTTGAGTAATGAGTGGGACCGAAAAGATCCATGTGGAGCAGTTCGAAGGGTTGAGTCGTTGTCATGATTGTCTTCGAGGGATGCTTGGCCCTGGTCATCTTTCCTGCTTCACAGGCACCGCATAAGTGATCCTTCTTGAACTTGACGCCCTCGATGCCTATGACATGCTTCTTTCTTGCAAGAGTGTGCAAGTTCCTCATGCTAGCATGCCCTAGCCTTCGATGCCAGAGCCAGCATTCTGAAGCTTTTGCTATAAGACATACGGCAAGCTGTGGTCCTGCTGAGAAATCTACCACGTACAAATCATCTTTCCGATACCCTTCAAACACTAGAGACTTGTCAGATTCCATTAGAACAAGGCAACGATATTTTCCAAACATCACAATCATGTTTAAATTGTAAAGCATTGAGACAGACATTAAGTTGAAACCAAGGGATCCAACAAGCATGACTTTATCCATGTGTTGATCCTTTGAGATTGCAACTCTACCTAGACCCAATACCTTACTTTTACCAGTGTCAGCAAATGTGATGTGACTTTTGTCGGATGGACGTAAGGTTGAGTCCATAAGAAGGCTTCGCTTGCCAGTCATGTGATTGGTACACCCACTATCAATAATCCATTCTGATGCAGCTGGTGTCGTACCCTACAGTGCAGTTAGGGGGATAGGCTTCACGAAGAGAATTGTGAAGCAAAAACATTTGACGAGCCAGTGGATTATGAAAGCTTAGATCGAGATTAGGACTGATAGGGCAAGTAGCAAGCGACTCAGGAACAAAGTACATAATAAGACCATTTGTGCATTTGATCTTGCGCCCTACAAGATGTTTAAGGTCCCCAGCAATAGCTTCAGACGATTTTGGTTTTCGGTTAGAGACCTTTCCTTGCAAAAGAGAGTTAAGCTTTCTTAGCCACCCACATCTTCAAGGGTGGCTTCGAAGCAATGAGTCTAAGTACAGTATCTGAGAACTTTGGCTTTGGAGCCCTAGCAAAAAGTCTTGCAGGTGGACAATAGTACTCATAAGAATAAGCAGAATAGTTCTTGGTCTTATGAACATGGCGGTTTCATGAAACACGCTCATATTCATAGGCCTGAGTATGGCTTCCCTACAAAACATTTGCGTTAGTGCGACTTAGGTGAGTCCTTTGTCTATATGAAGCCTTTGGACCGTATGAAGCCTGTGGTATGGGGTTTGTCTTCTTCACCTGTGGTGTCATGATGACATTCATAGGAAGATTCTCCAAACACCTTTTCGGCACCCAGACCTTCTTCACAGGCGGTCCATTCCTGCAGTTAGTACCAATATACCTGGCAAACACTTCACCCTTCTGATTCTTAATCCGTTTATAGTTTGCATCAAAGGATCCATCAATAACAATGGTATTAGCACAAGTGAAGCCCGATAGGGTAGATGGATCCACTGAAGGTCCCTTTGTAGCAACCCATGTGGTTTTGGGGTACTGCTTAGGTTTCCAGTAAGAGCCATCGACATTCATTTTCCTTTCAAACCCAACACCCTCTTTCCTAGGGTTTCGTTTCAGGATCTGCCTTTTAAGGACATCACATAATGTCTGATGCCCTTTGAGGCTTTTGAACATCCCTATTTCAAGCAATGTCTTCAACCTAGCATTCTCATCAGCAATAGCAGTGGCATCCTCAGCAGAGGGGTTAGTTGGCACATCAGCAGTTGAAGATATTGCAATGGTAGCAGCAGTAGAACAACCAGCAACAGAAGTGGCATTGTCATGCTTAATACATTTAAGACATGGTGGTTCAAATCCTTCCTGAGCAGAACTGATCTGTTTGGCGCGAAGTGACTCGTTTTCCTTTTGAAGATCTTCATGAGCCGCTCTCAATTTCTCAAGATCTTGCTTCCTTTGAAGATAATCATAGGAAAGCTTTTCATGAGTGGTTGAGAGCGTTTCATGACGACTTTCAAGTTCCTCATACTTAACGTGAAGATTTTTTATGTCTTCAATTAAGGACTGAGATCGAGTCATTTCAGCGTCTAACAGGTCATCGCTTTTGTCTAACAGTTTTTGAATATGTTCCATAGCTTTCTGTTGTTCAGTTGCAATTTTAGCAAGTGTTTTGTAGTTGGGTTTGGAACCACAATCAGAGTCATCTTCACTGGAAGTTTGATAGTGAGTAGTGCATGTTTACCTTGGCACCGTGTGCCATGAAGCAGTAGGTAGGAGCGGAGTATTCCTTGTCATTTGCATCGGTGTCAGTGACGGAGTCATTGTCTTCAGTGTTGAGGATGGACTTGGCAACATATGCTGTAGCCAGACTCGCAACGCCAGAATCGGACTCCTCCTCAGACTCCACCTCCACCTCCTCAGAAGCGGACTCCTCCTCTGAATCCATTTCCTTGCCAACAAACGCACGTGCCTTGCCAGATGAGCTCTTCTTGTGTGATGAAGACTTTGAGGAGGACTTGGAAGAAGACTTTGAGTATTTCTTCTTCTTCTTGTCATCAGAATCATACTCCTTGCTCTTCTTTTTCTTCTTGTTCTCATTGTCCCACTATGGACACTCAGAGATGTAGTGGCCAGGTTTCTTGCACTTGTGGCATGTTCTCTTCTTGTAATCATGAGCAGAAGCTTCATCATTCCTTGAGCTTGATCGTGAGGACTTTCTGAAGCCTTTCTTCTTGGTGAATTTTTGGAACTTCTTCACAAGCATAGCAAGCTCCTTTCCAATGTCTTCAGGATCATCAGAACTGCTGTCAGACTCTTCTTTAGATGAGGAGACAGCTTTTGCCTTCAAGGCACAAGTTCGCCCATAGTTGGGACCGTAGATGTCTCTTTTCTCAGAAAGATGAAACTCGTGTGTGTTGAGCCTCTCAAGTATGTCAGACGGATCAAGTGTTTTGAAGTCAGGACGTTCTTGAATCATCAGGGCTAGGGTGTCAAACGATCTGTCAAGTGATCTCAGGAGTGTCTTGACAACTTCATGCCTGGTGATCTCAGTGGCGCCGAGGGCTTGAAGCTCATTTGTGATGTCAGTGAGTCGATCAAACATGAGCTGAACATTCTCATTGTCATTTCTCTTGAAGGGGTTGAAGAGGTTGCGAAGGACACTGATTCTCTGATCTCTCTGGGTTGAGACGCCTTCGTTGACCTTGGAGAGCCAGTCCCAGACTAGCTTAGATGTTTCCAAAGCACTCACACGGCCATACTGTCCTTTGGTTAGATGACCACAGATGATGTTCTTGGCAGTGGAGTCCAGTTGAATGAACTTCTTGACATCAGCAGCGGTGACACCTTCACCAGCCTTGGGAATGCCATTCTTGACGACATACCATAGGTCGACATCAATGGATAGAAGATGCATGCGCGTCTTATTCTTCCAGTAGGGATATTCAGTTCCATCGAAGACTGGGCACGCAGCGGAGACATTGATTATCCCTGCAGTCGACATAGCTAAAACTTCAGGTGGTTAAAACCGAATCACGCAGAACAAGGGAGAACCTTGCTCTGATGCCAATTGAAAGTGCTAGTGATCGACTAGAGGGGGGGTGAATAGGCGATTTTTATGAAAGTCTTCAAAACATGGAAGTTTTGAAGACAAACGATAGAAATAAACCTATTACCATGCAGCGGAAGATAGACTACACTAGGCAAACCATAGTCAAGTATTCAATGGAGTGAAAGCACAATGACTAATAGCAGCTAGGCATTAAAGATTAGGTAGGAATATATTGTGAAGCCAATCAGAACAAGCAGTCACTCAGTGAAGACAAAAGATAAAGCAATCATACAATGACTTCACAAGGACCAACAGTAAGTAAATGGAAGGGAAGGATGATACCAGTGACTCGTTGAAGACAATGATTTGTTGGACCAGTTCCAGTTGCTGTGACGACTGTACGTCTGGTTAGGGAGGCTGAGATTCAACTTAGAAGACCTCGTCTTCACCTTATTCCCCTTGAGCTAAGGACACCCAGTCCTCGCCCAGTTACTCTGGTAAGTCTTCAAGGTAGACTTCCAAACCTTCACAGACTTCGTTCACCGGCGATCCACAATGACTCTTGGATGCTCAGAATGCGACGCCTAACCGGCTGGAGGATTCACAGTCCTCAAGTGTAATAAGTCTTTAGATCAGATAGACAGGAACACTTAATTGATGCCTAACACTCTTTGGCTCTGGGTGTTTAGGGCTTTATCCTCGCAAGGAATTCTCTCTCAAAGGCTTCGAGGTGGGTTGCTCTCAAACGACAAAAGCCGTGCATTAACTATGAGCAGCCAACTGTTTATGGTTGTAGGGGGTGGGCTATTTATAGCCACTAGGCAACCCGACCTGATTTGTCCGAAATGAACCTCGGTCACTAAGGAACTGACACGTGTTCCAACTGTCAGATTTCAAACACACACGACAACTTTACTTAGGCTACAAGCAAAGCTGACTTATCCAACTCTGGACAAGATTTGCTCTCATAGTCTTCACTCGAAGACATAGGATTTTGGTTAAGCATCACTTCAGTCATTCTGACTAGTTCACTTGGATCCCACTTAACAATACAGTGGTTTCTATGACTCAACAAAGAAGAAAAAGAACGACGAAACAACTAGGTCTTCGCACTCCATAGTCTTCATGCGATGTCTTCTCTTGTCATAGTCTTCAATGTGAATGTCTTCACATACCACCTTTGACTTCAATGTCTTCATCCCTTTTTAGGGGTCATCTCTGGTAGGAAAACCGAATCAACGAGGGACTTCTACCTGTGTTATCCTGCAATTCTCACAAACACATTAGTCCCTCAACCAGGTTTGTCGTCAATACTCCAAAACCAACTAGGGGTGGCACTAGATGCACTTACATCTATGTATATTGTGTGCATGTTATTTGACCCCTCATTTTGCAGCGCTACGACCAGTGTGAGTGTCTGCATGCAGTACACCATCCTCTAATTTGGTGGATGCCAAGCCGGCCCGAAAAGGAGCTATAACTTTTTTTCAAGTTGAAAAGTGTTACCGTTGAGGAGCCATAATTAAGCTGGAGGCGTCTCTTATTTTCTTTTTAATGGGCAATAAGCTTTTTTAGTGTGAATGCGTAATAAGATGGAGAGCTGGAGAGTGTCTCTAATGGGCTGCATCTAGTGTTAAGGCCCTCCAGTACGAAGCACGGGCAGTCGACTAGGCCAATACAAAATCCTATCCCGCTTAAAGCCCATTTGTTTTTGTTTTTTGCGAGGAGAATCCCATATTTCTTGAAGAGGGGGCAATCCCAAAAAAACCCTCCTTCCTCCTCGCTTCCACTTATAATGCAGCTCGCTGGACTCTCCCGCTTCCGTATCCCCCCAATTCCCCCCGCTCCCCATCTTCCTCACTCATCTAGAAAACCACCGCTCACGTTCTTCCTCACTTGTACAGAAAACGCATGCTCCTCTTCTTCCACTACTACAGAAAACCCCAGCCCTCCTTCTTCCCCACTCACACTACCACTAGCCTCGTCTCTGGCTACTCTGCTCAAACCCGTGAGCTCGGCGCGACGCCTGCAAGGAAAATAGAGTTGGCTGGCCCCAGCGCCAAGAAGATGAGGCTCCCGCCAGTGGTGACGCCGGTTGTATATCCCGCACCCGGCAGTGCGGGGAGAAGCGGCGAGCCCCCCCACCCGGATCTGAGGAACTGGTAGAATCTCCGGTGGACCGCATCAGCGATCTCTCGGACGACATCCTTGAGGAGATCATCTCGCTTCTCCAGACCAAGGATTGCTGCCACACACAAGTCGTCTCAACTCGGTGGCGCCATCTATGGCGCACCGCGCCCCTCAATCTCGACTGTCATCAGATATCCGTCCTTCCTGAATTTGATCTCCTTAGATCCATCGTCTCCTCTCACTAGAAGGGCCCCATTCAACGCCTCTCCATACCGACACGCTACCTGTTGTCCATACCCGGCACGGTGGACGCTTGGCTGACATCCCCTAAATTCGAAAAACTCCAACAATTTGAGTTATACCATTACCACAAAACCGGACACCAAGAATTTGTGCCCACACAACCGTTGTCCATATCGTGCTTTTCCTCCTATCTCCACACTGCCACCTTCGCCCAGTGCAATCTACCAGATGATCTGGTACAAATGCTTCAACTCCCACTACTAAAAAACTTTCGCTTGTGTTGTTTGATCTGTCGGAGGCCTCACTGCACAACATCATCCACTCCAGTTGCCCTACCCAGGAGCGCTTGCTGATTGTTTTGGGGGTAGAAATCCCTATCAGTTGTCTCCAAATAAAGTCACCTCACCTTAAAAGCATTGGAATTTGTTTTGAAGGACAACAGCTAATCACCGAAGATGCCCCTTCACGTCAAAGTTTGCTCCTTCATTATTGTTGTAAACCTTGGCAAATACCTGTCATCTCTGCGCCCAAACTAGAGACCTTGGGTGTAATTCATGATCCGTTTAATGATCACAAGAAGTTGGTGTCTGGCTCCTCACTTTTTCAGGTACCGTATATTATCATCTACACATTTGTAATCATAATTTGCATTTTTCATTTGTGCGCATAAGTTTTATATCATCTTGGAGTACACTTTGGGTACTAATATTATGTTATATGCTCAATGAAGAGTTCGTCCATGGATAGCCTATCAATGCTGCTGGATTCTATCAAGATCTTATATGTCGAAATGTTTAGTTATGATCAGAACATAATTATTGGCTTGCTGTGATGCTTTCGATCTCTGGAGAATTTATATATAAAGGTGATGATTACATGCACATTGAAATACCATATATATTGTACTAGAATTAACCGTCCAGCTGTTGCTCTTTCGACATACACTTTTTTCAGACCTTAACTGTTTTCAAATCTTCATGTCTACTTAGGCATTACAACCACATGGAAGAAAACATATAAACAATCGGTGGCGTAATAAGCACCAGGATTTTCTCAATTCTCGTGACATTTGTTTGAGGACAATAACGATGGAAGGATATGCATCCAACCAGGCAAACAGAAGCTTTGTCACATTCTTCCTGTTGAATGTGAGGTTACTATTGTCCATGAGGCTTAAGTTTTATAGCAAGAGATTTCTCATGGACGGAAACATTGAACAGCAAAAAAAGAAGTTTCAGGTGGACAAATGGGCTTCTAAACGTGCTCGGCTTCTATTTACAACAAATTGTAGTCATCCTGAAATAATTGTTTTGCACATGATGTTGATTTTATGGATCAGACCGATCCATTTGTTTGTGACTGTGAAAAAGAGTGGTTGGGTTAGATGTTACTGCCATGTTCATTCCGGGTTTTGTCTAAATTTGATGAACAATTCATCCTTGGGCTTTTTGTACCATTTGTAAGCTTGAGTTGAATGTTGTTGCCCTCGTACTCCCCTCCGCCTGCCACTACACTGCCACATCTTCCACGGCTCCTGTTTGTTCCCGTCCGAGGCCTCGCCGTCGTTCTCCGCCTTGGTTCGCTCGTTGTGCCCGCCGCCGTCTGGCATTGTCAACATGGTCAACAACCGAGAGGAATCAGGAGATAACTGTACATAGAGAGGCTGACAGTAGGGACCCACCAGGGTCATTGCATTACACAAGCAGGTGCCTCATTATTTACAAGCCAAAAAATACTTCCTCCTAGTTTTTTGGCAACTAGGTCCCACGCCATTGTCAATGTAGTCAATAAACGAGAAAATTAAACAATGAGTGGATAACACCAGAGACCCAGCAGCTCACCCAGTTTTTTAGTTTCAGAGACGGAGCTCAACTGCGCGTTGTGCGGGGGTTGTGGCCTGTCTTGCCATAGATGCATCAAAATAAGCAAACAACACGCGAAAAACAGAATCTATCAAAAACATAACAGACTGTAGCAATCTGGAGATTTCGAATACCTCTGTAACTCCAAAAATCCTGAAAAATTAGGACGACACAAGGAATTTGTTTATTAATCTACTTAAATAAGAATTAGTATTTTATCGCGCTTCTGCTAAAAATCAAAATTAATTTCCTAAGTGCAAAAGTTTCTATTTTTTAGTAAAATCAAATCAACTATCACCGTAAGCTATCCCATAGGTCTTACTTGGCTGAAACACCAATTAAAACATAAAAACACATCTAACGAGAGGCTAGATGAATTATTTATTGCTAAACAGGAGCAAAAAGCAAGAATAAAAATAAAATTGGGTTGCCTCCCAACAAGCGCTATTGTTTAACCCCCTTAGCTAAGCATAAAGCACGAATAGATCTAAGTATTATCATCTTTGGCATGCAATCCATAAGTGGCTCTCATAATAGATTCATAAGGAAATTTAATTTTCCTTCTTGGAAAGTGTTTCATGCCTTTCCTTAACGGAAATTGAAATCTAATGTTTCCTTCTTTCATATCAATAATTGCACCAATCGTTCTAAGGAAAGGTCTACCAAGAATAATAGGACATGTAGGATTGCAATCTATATCGAGAACAATGAATCTACAGGCACATAATTCCTATTTGCAACAATAAGAACATCATTAATTCTTCCCATAGGTTTCTT
Source organism: Triticum urartu (assembly GCF_003073215.2). Classification (NCBI taxonomy): domain Eukaryota; kingdom Viridiplantae; phylum Streptophyta; class Magnoliopsida; order Poales; family Poaceae; genus Triticum; species Triticum urartu. The sequence goes on along the minus strand of NC_053023.1, from coordinate 92,008,203 downwards.
AATAATGGAATCCACAAGATGCAAATTTAAGGAACAATCATCAAATTCACGGAAACCTAACAAATCACATAAAGTTTTTGGAATCATGGAAACACTAGCAGCCAAAATCACACAAAGCATGGGATTCATAATATTTAATCTTAATCTTAATTGTAGGTTCCCACTAATCATAAAGTTTTCTAGGGATAGAACCTTCCAATTCAAGCTTTTCTTCAAAAGATTTCATCATAGCATCAATGATATGTTTAGTAAAAGCTTTTTTTTGACTATAAGCATGAGGAGAATTCAACATGGATTGCAACAAGGAAATACAATCTATTAAAGAACAATTATATAATTAAATTCCTTGAAATCCAAAAGAGTGGGTTCATTGCTATTTAAAGTTTTGACCTCTCCAATCCCACTTTTATCAATTTTTGCATCTAGATCTAAAAACTCAGAATCATTTGGTCGCCTTTTAACTAAAGTTAACTCATCTCCAGTCCCATATTTATCAAGATTTACATTGGAAAACAAAGATTCAATAGGAGTCACATCAATTACTTCAAAATCTTCATGATTATTTTCGCCGAAACTAGAAGAACACGCTTTTATAAACCAATCCTTTTTAGCACACATCTTAACGATTCTTTCTTTGCACACATCAATGGAAATTATCATGGCTTTGGGAGACTCATTTATATCATGCTTATCTGGAATAGATCTAAGTTTCAAAGAATCAACATCAAGAGAAATTCTATCCACCTTCCTAGCCAAAACATCAATCTTAAACAATTTTTCTTCAATCAAAGCATTGAAATTCTTTTGCGAACTTATAAATTCTTTAACACTATTCTCAAAATCAGAGGGCATATCATTATAATTTCCTGAAGATTTTTTGTAGGAATTACCATAATTATTAGAGGAATTACTAGGAAAAGGCCTAGGATTAAAATTACCTCTATACGCATTATTACCAAAATTGTTCCTACCAACAAAATTCAAATCGATAGATTCATTATTATTCTCAATCAAAGTAGACAAAGGCATATTATTAGGATCAGTAGGAGCACTCTTGCTAGCAAATAATTTCATAAGCTCATCCATCTTTCCACTCAAAACATTAATCTCTTTAATTGCATGCACTTTTTTACTAGTGGAAGATCTTTCGGTATGCCATTGAGAATAATTAACCATAATATTATCTAGGAGTTTAGTAGCTTCTCCTAAAGTAATTTCCATAAAAGTACCTCCCGCGGCCGAATCTAAAAGATTTCTAGAAGCAAAATTCAATCCAGCATAAATTTTTTGTATAATCATCCATAAATTCAAACCATGAGTAGAGAAATTTTGTATCATCAGTTTCATCCTTTCCCAAGATTGTGCAACATGTTAATAATAAAGTTGCTTAAAATTCATAATATCATTCCTAAGGGAGATGATCTTAGCGGGAGAATAATACTTGGAAATAAAAGCATCTTTGCACTTATTCCATGAATCAATACTATTTTTAGGCAAAGATGAAAACCAAGTTTTAGCACGCTCTTGAAGTGAGAACGAAAATAACTTCAATTTAATAATATCATTATCCACATCTTTTTGCTTTTGCATATCACACAAATCAATGAAATTATTAAGATGGGATGCGGCATCTTCATTAGGAAGGCCGGAAAATTGTTCTTTCATAACAAGATTCAGCAAAGCGACATTAATTTCACAAGATTCCACATTAGTAGCGGGAGCAATCGGAGTACTAATAAAAACATTGGTATTGTTATTGGAAAAGTCACACAATTTGGTATTATCTTGAGCTATCATGACAAAGCAAGCAATTCAACACACGAGCAGACAAAAAGCAAACGAAGAAGGTGAACGGAAGTGGTGCGAAGAAAAGGCAAATCGTTTTAGAAGCGGGGGAGAGGAAAATGAGAGAATGGCAAATAATATAATGCGAGGGATGAGAGTTTATGATGGGTACTTGGTATGTCTCGACTTGGCGTAGATCTCCTGGCAACGGTGCTAGAAATTCTTCCTGCTACCTCTTGAGCTTGCGTTGGTTTTCCCCTTGAAGAGGAAAGGGTGATGCAACAAAGTAGAGTAAGTATTTTGTAGCGACCAGACCTCAAACGGTCCAATCTCTGTGCTCCAGTGTCATCCCTGGATCAGTAATGCTGACACCACACAGTACTTGAAGGATTTATAGCAGAGTAGCAATCACACACTTATTACATCGAGTGTTTCCAAAGATAACTTATTACAATAAAAATGGCTTAAGGCCATCTAATAACGATAACAGCGGAAGGCTTGGAAGATAAGTGAGTCCATCAACTCCAACGGCATCACTGAGTATAGAACCACGACCTAAAACTCCTTAATCATCGTCTGAAAAGTCTGCAACATTAACGTTGCAGCCCAAAAACGGGTCAGCACATGGAATATGCTGGCAATGTAACACATAGAGAATAATGGAATGAAACAGCTATACTATATGCATATTTGGCTGGCGGAAAGCTCTATGGTTATAGTTTTGCGTAAAGCCAATTTTTCCCTACTGCAAAGGAATAAATTTATTTAACTATTATGGTGGTTGTTAAACATTGAGAATGGTTGACAGCATTCTCAATCCCAATTAAACATCATCATTAAACAAACCCAACAAAATTAATCCTTAGAGTAACATGTTGAGATTCACATGATAATCCAGGTACTAGATACTCAAGATGTCCACAACCGGGGACACGACTAACCATGATTAGTTTATACACTCTGCAGAGGTTTGCGCACTTTTCCCCACAAGACTCGATCGCCTCCGTTTGGTTTCTCGCACTACACGGTGTTTGAGAAACGGATGACCGAGACATAGTCTTTCAGAAGCGCTATCACCTTACGATGGGTAGACCGTACCACCTACATCCCGTACATCTGCTAGTCTACCACTGTAAGAGTTCGCACGACTTAGTCAACTATGCTAGAGCCCATAATAGCTTGTGGCTGCACGGAAGTTTCTAGCATGAATAATCTCATGATCCCTTTGAGCCTGGGTGGCGGTCCAAAAGAAAACAGGCAATCCTCGAATACCCAGGTGCCTCAATCCACCCAGATGTGTGTTTAGGTTGCCACATTAAGTAAACATTTCTGTCATGGATACACTCACCCAATCCACGTCTACTAGCATAGCATAGCAATAATAAGCAAATGTAGAAGTAACTCCCAAAGGTTTGATAATTAGACAGGTAATAGGTACTACCTCAACTACTTCCCAAACCCACAATTTAATTAGATCCTAATCGTGCAATGTGTAAGGATTGATCTAATGCAATAAAACTGGGTAGTAGGAGGTATGATCAAAGTGTTACTTGCCTTGCTGATGATCCGGGAAACCTAGCGATTCAAAGTAACAAGCGGCGCACTCTGGGTACTCTATAGCAAACAAACAAGCACACAATAAGTACTCAATTAATGCACAGGTAAAACTCAAATAAGAGATTTAACCAGAAAGTTCAACTTAAGAACTCCGGTTGGCAAAAAGAATCTAATCGAACGAAGCAATGAAAAACAAACGGCAAAAGAAACAGGCTTCGTTTACTATTATGGATCTAAGGCAATTTTACAGAAGCAAAAACTTGTTTAAGTTGGTTAAACGGAAAGAGGGTTTCGAGACGAAACTCCAGGTGCTTGAATCGCCTGATTGCGATAAACGAGCGAAAAGATAAACTAAAACGAAAATCGGATCAGAAATCGCGATCAGAAAATCACGGATTTAATCCGAGAAAAAGAAAAACGACGAACAGTTTAACGAACAAACGTTCGTTAACTGAATCTAAACGAAGAATGCGTTCGCTAAAATGAACGAACGAGCGAACGCTCGCTAATTAGCCTAAACCGGGAGAAAAACCGATCTAAAGAAAAAAAGAAACAAACAAAAAAAACCGACGAAAACCGAATGGTTTTTCCGGGAAAACCGGCGACGGGATCGAGGTAAACCTCGGGCTGCGGGTCAGCGGTAGCGGCTTCAGCGAGGCGGCGGCGTGCGCGGCGGCGGGGTCTGGCGGGGCGGCGGCGTCGGGCGCGGGGTTCGAGGCGGAGCGGCTAGGGTTTCGGCCCGGGGTGGGCCGGCAGCTTATAAAGGCTGGGTCCGGGGAGTCCGGGCCTAGCACGGCCTGTAGGTCAGTTCGGACGTTTTTTTTAAACTTACGCTCAGAAAAAACAAAAGGACTACTAAGCGGACTCCAAAAATCCCGAAACAAATTTTCCCCGGCTTCTAAAATCAAGCCGCACAGGATGAACATTTATTTGGGGCCTAAATGAAATTTTGAAAAGCGCTCATTTTTCCTAAATTCAAATAAAATAGCAAATAAAACCAAATAAAATCTTATTTGATTTTTTTATTAAATCCTCAATATTTCTTTATTTTGGGAAAGTCATTTTATTCCCTCTCTCATATTTTTGTAATAGAAATAATTGAAGATAAAATAAAATGATCCTATTTTCAAAATTTGAGACAACTCAAATATGAAAATAACGAAATTCCCCAACTCTCTCCGAGGGTCCTTGAGTTGCGAAAATTTTCTAGGATCAACCAAAATGCAATAAATATGATATGCAATGATGATCTAGTGTATAACATTCCAAATTGAAAATTTGGGATGTTACAAACCTACCCCCCTTAAGATGAATCTCGCCCTCGAGATTCGGGTTGGCTAGAAAATAGGTGAGGGTGGTCCTTCAGCAAATCTTCCTCTCGTTCCCAGGTGGCTTCATCCTCCGTGTGGTGGCTCCACTGAACCTTGCAAAACTTGATAACCTTGCTGCGGGTGACTCGACTGGCATACTCTAGAATCTTAACTGGTTTCTCCTCATAGGTCAAATCACTTTCCAACTGAATTGCTTCCAGTGGTACCGTATCTCTCAGCGGTATGTCGGCCATCTCTGCGTGGCACTTCTTCAACTGGGATACATGGAACACGTCGTGAACTCCTGACAATCCTTCGGGTAATTCCAACTTATAGGCAACTTCTCCCATACGCTCCAAAACTTGGTATGGGCCTACAAAACATGGTGCTAACTTTCCCTTAACTCCAAAGCGCTTAACTCCTCGAAGTGGTGATACTCGAAGATAGACTCGGTCTCCGACTTCGTAAACTGTCTCCTTGCGTTTGGAATCTGCATAACTCTTCTGCCTGGATTGAGCTACCTTCAGCTTGTCGCAAATTAATTTCACTTTCTGTTTAGACTCCTTTATCATATCCGGTCCAAACAACTGGCGATCTCCAACTTCATCCCAGGACAATGGGGTCCTGCACCTCCTTCCGTACAAGGCTTCAAAAGGGGCCATCTTCAAACTAGATTGATAGCTGTTGTTGTAAGAGAACTCTGCATATGGCAAATTCTCATCCCAACTAGATCCATAATCTAGCGCACAAGCTCTTAGCATATCCTCCAAAATCTGATTTACTCTCTCGGTCTGTCCATCTGTCTGTGGGTGGAAAGCTGTGCTAAACTCTAGTCTGGTTCCCGAAGTCTCATGCAACTAATTCCAGAACTTTGAGGTAAACTGGGTTCCTCTATCCGATACAATGCTCTTTGGAACTCCATGCAGACATACGATCCTGGTCATGTATATCTTTGCCAACTTTGCACTGGTATAGGTAGTCTTCACTGGAATGAAATGAGCTACCTTTGTCAAACGATCGACTACAACCCATATCTAGTCATAGCCTGAACGTGTTCTGGGCAATCCTGTGATGAAATCCATGCCTAGCTTATCCCACTTCCATTCGGGTATCGGCAATGGTTGTAGCAATCCTGCTGGCTTCTGATGCTCTGCCTTCACTCTCTGACATACATCACAAACTGCTACATATTCCACAATATCCTTCTTCATTTCGGTCCACCAGAAAATATCCTTCAAATCCAAATACATCTTTGTATTTCCTGGGTGAATCGAGTATGGTGAGTCATGGGCCTCTTGCAGAATTAGCTTCCTAATCTTCGGATCATTTGGTACATAGACACGGTCTTCAAACCATAAGGTATCGTGCTCATCCTCACGAAATCCCTTAGCTTTTCCTTTGTTCATTTTCTCCTTAATGGAAGCAATTTCCTTGTCAGTCCTTTGAGCTTCTCTAATCTTATCCATTAAACTAGACTGAATCTCCAATGCTGCTACATAGCCTCTTGGAACTATTTCCAAACATAGCTCTCGAAGATTTTCGGCTAACTCCCCTGGTAAATCTCACATCATTAGGGTGTTGACATGGCTCTTACGGCTTAATGCGTCAGTTACTACGTTAGCCTTTCCGGGGTGATAATGCAATTTCATATCATAATCCTTGATGAGCTCCAACCATCTCATTTGTCTGAGGTTCAACTCCTTCTGTGTGAAAATATACTTTAAACTCTTGTGATCCGTGTACACCTCGCAATGGTTTCCAATCAGAAAATGTCTCCAAGTCTTCAATGCATGCACTACGGCTGCTAACTCCAAATCATGCGTGGCATAAATCAACTCATGAGGCTTAAGCTGTCGTGAGGCATATGAAACAACTCTGCCTTCCTGCATAAGCACTGCTCTAGGTCCTCGTCGTGAAGCGTCGCAATACACCTCATAATCCTTGGTCTGGTCCGGTAAAATCAACACGGGTGAGGTAACCAAACGTTTCTTCAACTCCTGAAAACTAGCCTCACATTCCTCTGTCCATATGAACTTGGTATCTTTCTTCAACAACTCAGTCATAGGCTTCGCAATCTTTGAGAAATTCTCAATAAACCTCCAGTAGTATCCTGCGAGTCCAAGAAAACTCCGGATCTCTCCCACGGTGGTTGGTTCTTCCCACTTGGTCACGGTATCAACTTTAGTGGGATCTACTGCTATACCTTCTCCGGATATAACGTGTCCGAGAAATCCAACTTCCTTCAACCAAAACTCACATTTGCTAAATTTGGCATATAATTGATGTTCTCTGAGCTTTCCAAGAACCAAACGCAAATGCTCCTTATGCTCCTCTTCATTCTTTGAGTAAACCAGGATATCATCAATGAACACTACGATGAACTTATCCAAGAACTCCATAAACACTTTGTTCATCATGTTCATAAAATATGCAGGTGCGTTAGTCAGACCAAATGACATAACTGTATACTCGTACAGCCCATACCTGGTGGTAAATGCCGTCTTAGGTATATCCTGTTCTTGAATCTTCAACTGGTGGTATCCTGATCGCAGATTGATTTTGGAAAATACCTTAGCTCCTTGCAATCGATCAAACAGATCATTGATCATCGGTAGGGGGTACTTGTTTTTGATGGTTACTTCATTCAATCCTCGATAATCGACAACCATCCTTAACGATCCATCCTTCTTCTCCACTAGAAGTACTGGTGATCCCCAAGGCGATGAACTTGGGTGAATGTATCCTTTATCCAGTAACTCCTTAATCTGCTTCTTAATTTCCACCAAATCCTTTGCAGGCATCCTATATGGTCTCTTTGATATTGGCCCTGTGCCTGGCAAAAGCTCAATCAAAAACTCAATATCTCTATCCGGTGGCACGCCTGGCAACTCTTCTGGAAATACTTCGGGGAAATCCTTCACTACTGGTACTTCCTCCTGCACTACTCCAGTTAAACAATTTACTTGAGTCCTCTTTGGCACATGTCGGGATACATACTTGATCCTTCTCCCTTCTGGGGTGGTAAGTGAAATTGACTTACTGGCACATTCAATATTCCCTTCATACTTTGATAACCAATCCATGCCTAATATCACATCCAATCCTTGGGATTCCAATACTATTAGGTCCGAGGGAAAAACATAGTTACCAATCCTTAATGGTAACCGATCACACCATAGACTAGCCATATGTTCTGCTCGAGGCGAGGTTACTAACATGGGTGACCTAAGGGCTTGGGTTGACAGTTTATACTTATCCACAAATCCCCTTGATATGTATGAATGCGATGCACCAGTATCGAAAAGAACGAGTGCAGTAAATGACTTAACCAAAAACTTACCGATTACTGCATCCGGCTGCTCTTCAACCTCCTCCACGTTAACGTGGTTCACCTGTACCCTATTGAAAGGGTTCGTCTTCTTCCCAGAGTTTCCATTGCCATTTCCATTCTGGGATTCAGGACATTCATTGGCATAATGTCCGGTCTTCTGGCACTTAAAGCAAGTGACTTGGCTCAGGTCTTTCTTGGCTGGGGTTGATGGGTTGGTGCGGTTCTGGCCGTTGCGTCCTCCATTCCCATTACCATTCCTGGGGCCATTGTTGTTGTGCGAACTACCTCCTCCATGGGTATGCTGGAAATGTCCTCCCGGCCTAGGGGTAAATCGTGGCTTCTGCTGAGCTCCTGAATTGTACTTTCCTTGTGCATACTTCCTCTTGCGATTCTCGATTTGCTGCTGCTTCCCTTCAATCATAAGAGCACGATCTACCAACTCCTAGTAGTTGTTGAAAGTTTCTACCATCAACTGCATGCTCAACTCATCATTCAGTCCTTCCAGAAACTTCTCCTGCTTAGCTGCATCCGTAGCAACGTCATCTGGGGCATAACGTCCTAGCTTACTAAAGTCCTCCACATACTGGCCAACTGTCCGTCCTCCTTGGCGCAAGTTGCGAAACTCTCGCTTCTTCATGGCCATAGCTCCTACTGAAACATGGGCAGTACGAAAAGCCTGCTGAAACTGGTCCCATGTGATAGTATTGACAGGGAAAGTGGCTGTGAAATTCTCCCACCATGATGCTGCGGGTCCTTCAAGCTGATGTGCGGCAAACTTCACCTTCTCCACATCAGTGCATCCTGCTGTGGTCAACTCTCTAGCTGTCTTGCGGAGCCAATCATCTGCTACTATTGACTCGGTGCTACTGGAAAACACCGGCGGATTCAGCCTAAGAAAATGGGCTAAGTGATCAACAGGTGGTGGTGGTGGTGGGTTGTTGTTGTTGTTCCCCTGGTTCTGATTCTGGACTAGTAACTGCATCAATGTGTTCTGCTGCTGGATCAACTGAGTGAGCTCCGGTGAGAAGGTAAATCCGGGGTCACGTCTCGGAGGCATCTGAGGGTTTAGAAAAGGATGAGATTTAAGAATAGAGGGGGCCTAAAGTGAAAACACTACCCATATGCACATGAGGCAAAAGCAAACAATTCACTTCATTCAATCAACCAAACAAGGGCATACAATCGATCTAACTATCGCAAAAGTGCTCAGGCTACTATATTTACATGGTGGACTACTACTACTGTTGGGGTGGTCTACTAGAAATATTCTTCAGTTGCAGACTCCATGATATCTGCTCCAGCTTCATCAACATAGTCATCATCGCTATCATCTGTATCCGAGTCGGTGTCGTCGATGATGATGTAGTCTTCCGGGCGAATCTCCTTGGGTTCTTCGTCTTCTTCTACCGATGTAGGGTCTCCCATGAATATTCAAATCTTCTTGATCAGATCATCATTCTTTTCCAGTAATACTTCAATTTCTTCTTCAAAATCTTCACGTGTAGCCTTGAGTTCTTCCGCCAGTTCCTTGATTCTTGTCCTTGCCTTCTTCAGGTCTATCATGTCGGCGCACATCTGGTTCTCTTGACGTCGAATGTGCTGGTTTAACTCCTGGATAAAAGCTGTAATTGATCTATCCTTTCTGGTGCTGATCATCTCCCAGTGCTCATCTCGGCGCCCACAAGTCTGGTAGATAGTATCCTTGAGATCATTGCGGTAGACTTCTCCAATGTGTCCCATGGCGATGTGAGCTGCCATGCTCTTTCCTAGACTCCAGGTTGGTGCATCAAAAGAAAACTCTATGGGCTCAGTGACTGGCATGAAAAGCCTTCCTGGAACTTGAACTTGAATCATCCAGCGCTCTTCTTCAGGTAAGATGGCGTTGTAGGTTCCGGTGAGGCTTGGTACTCCTATGTTCACGTATCTAGTGACTTCCTTCAAGTGACATCCAAAGGGTGTATCTTCATCCGGTTGAGTGAACTTGTTCCTTGCATCTGCCATCCTAAAAGAGTAGAAAAGATGAGAGGTCAGAAGAGAACAGAGTGAGTAGTGATCTAGGTCTTTAGCTTAGTGGTCATGTCCTACAGTCAGCGTGTGCTCTGATACCATCTTGTAGCGACCAGACCTCAAACGGTCCAATCTCTGCGCTCCGGTGTCATCCCTGGATCAGTAATGCTGACACCACACAGTACTTGAAGGATTTATAGCAGAGTAGCAATCACACACTTATTACATCGAGTGTCTCCAAAGATAACTTATTACAATAAAAATGGCCTAAGGCCATCTAATAACGATAACAGCGGAAGGCTTGGAAGATAAGTGAGTCCATCAACTCAAACGGCATCACTGAGTATAGAACCACGACCTAAAACTCCTTAATCATCGTCTGAAAAGTCTGCAACATTAACGTTGCAGCCCGAAAACGGGTCAGCACATGGAATATGCTGGCAATGTAACATGTAGAGAATAATGGAATGAAACAGCTATACTATATGCATATTTGGCTGGTGGAAAGCTCTATGGTTACAGTTTTGCGTAAAGCCAATTTTTCCCTACTGCAAAGGAATAAATTTATTTAACTATTATGGTGGTTGTTGAACATTGAGAATGGTTGACAGCATTCTCAATCCCAATTAAACATCATCACTAAACAAACCCAACAAAATTAATCTTTAGAGTAACATGTTGAGATTCACATGATAATCCATGTACTAGATACTCAAGATGTCCATAACCGGGGACACGGCTAACCATGATTAGTTTATACACTCTGCAGAGGTTTGCGCACTTTTCCCCACAAGACTCGATCGCCTCCGTTTGGTTTCTCGCACTACACGGTGTTTGAGAAACGGATGACCGAGACATAGTATTTCAGAAGCGCTATCACCTTACAATGGATAGACCGTACCACCTACATCCCGTACATCTGCTAGTCTACCACTGTAAGAGTTCGCACGACTTAGTCAACTATGCTAGAGCACATAATAGCTTGTGGCTGCACACGGAAGTTTCTAGCATGAATAATCTCTTGATCCCTTTGAGCCTGGGTGCCGGTCCAAAAGAAAACAGGCAATCCTGGAATACCCAAGTGCCTCAATCCACCCAGATGTGTGTTTAGGTTGCCACGTTAAGTAAAACATTAATTAACAAAGCTCACATCTGTCATGGATACACTCACCCAATCCACGTCTACTAGCATAGCATAGCAATAATAAGCAAACATAGAAGTAACTCCCAAAGGTTTGATAATTAGACAGGTAATAGGTACTACCTCAACTACTTCCCAAACCCACAATTTAATTATATCCTCATCATGCAATGTGTATGGATTGATCTAATGCAATAAAACTGGGTAGTACGAGGTATGATCAAAGTGTTACTTGCCTTGCTGATGATCCGGGAAACCTAGCGATTCGAAGTAACAAGCAGCGCACTCTGGGTACTCTATCGCAAACAAACAAGCACACAATAAGTACTCAACTAATGCACAGGTAAAACTCAAATAAGAGATTTAACCAAAAAGTTCAACTTAAGAACTCCGGTTGGCAAAAAGAATCGAATCGAACGAAGCAATGAAAAACAAACGGCAAAAGAAACAGGCTTCGTTTACTATTCTGGATCTAAGGCAATTTTTACACAAGCAAAAACTTGTTTAAGTTGGTTAAACAGAAAGAGCGTTTCGAGACGAAACTCCAGGCGCTTGAATCGCCTGATTCTGATAAACGAGCGAAAAGATAAACTAAAACAAAAATCGGATCGGAAATCGCGATCAGAAAATCGCGGATTTAATCCGAGAAAAAGAAAAACGACGAACAGTTTAACGAACAAACGTTCGTTAACTTAATCTAAACGAAGAACGCGTTCGTTAAAACGAACGAACGAGCGAACGCTCACTAATTAGCCTAAACCAGGAGAAAACCCGATCTAAAGAAAAAACGAAACAAACAAAAAAAATCGACGAAAACTGAACGGTTTTTCCGGAAAAACTGGCGGCGGGATGGCAACGGCAGCTCCGGCGAGGCGGCGGCTCCGTAAAATCAAGCCGCACAGAATGAACATTTATTTGGGTCCTAAATGCAATTTTGAAAAACGCACATTTCTCCTAAATTCAAATAAAATAGCAAATAAAACCAAATAAAATCTTATTTGATTTTTTTATTAAATCCTCAATATTTCTTTATTTTGGGATAGTCATTTTATTCCCTCTCTCATATTTTTGTAATAGAAATAATTGAAGATAAAATAAATAAAATCAAATGATCCTATTTTCAAAATTTGAGACAACTCAAATATGAAAATAACAAAATCTCCAACTCTCTCCGAGGGTCCTTGAGTTGTGAAAAATTTCTAGGATCAACCAAAATGCAATAAATATGATATGAAATGATGATCTAGTGTATAACAATCCAAATTGAAAATTTGGGATGTTACATATTTCTCTCAGCTTTTGAGAACCAAGGTATCAATCCAGTAGGAGACAACGCACAAGACACTGAATTCCTGCACAAACAAACACCAACTTGCACCCAACACAATAAAGGGGTTGTCAATCCCTTCATGGTTATTTGCAAAGTGAGATGTGATGTAGATGGATAAACGATAAAGTAATATTTTTGGTGTTTTTGGTTTATGGAACGGAAAGTAAAAGATTGCAAGGAAAGTAAATAGGAAACTAAAATTGTAGATCGGGAACTTATATGATGGAAAGTAGACCTGGGGGCCATAGGTTTCACTAGAGGCTTCTCTCAAGATAGAAAATATTACGGTGGGTGAAAAAATTACTGCCAAGCACTTGATAAAAAGCGCATAATTATGACGATATCTAAGGCAATGATCATGAATATAGGCATCACATTCGTATCAAGTAGACCGACTCCTGCCTGCATCTGCTACAATTACTCCACACATCGACCGACTCCTCCCTGCATCTAGAGTATTAAGTTCATGAAGAACAGAGTAACACATTAAGTAAGATGACATGATGTAGTAGGATAAACTCAAGCAATATGATGAAAACTCCATCTTGTTATCCTCGATGGCAACAATACAATACGTGTCAATTACCCTTTTGTCACTAGGATCGAGCACCGCAAGATTGCACCCAAAGCTAAGCACTTCTCCCATTGCAAGGAAAACCAATCTAGTTGGCCAAACCAAATCGATAGTTCGAAGAGACTTGCAAAGATATCAAATCATGCATATAAGAATTCAGAGGAGATTAAAATGATATTCATAGATAAGCTGATCATAAATTCACAATTCATCGAATCTCGGCAAACACACCGCAAAAGTGTATTACATCGAATAGATCTCCAAGAACTAAGAACATCGAGGAGAACATGGTATTGACAATCAAAGAGAGAGAAGAAGACATCTAGCTACTAGCTATGGACCCATAGGTCTATGGTAAACTACTTATGCTTCATCAGAGAGGCAATGGTGTTGATGTAGAAGCCCTCCGTGATCAAATCCACCTCCAGCAGGACGCCGAAACAGGCCCCTAGATGGGATCTCATGGGTACAGAAGGTTGCAGCGGTGGAAAACTGGTTTCGTGGCTCCCCTGGAAGGTTTTGGGGTATTTGAGAATATATAGGTGGAAGAAATAGGTTGGTGGAGTCACGAGGGGCCCACAAGGGTGGGGGGTGCGCTTCCCGACCTTGTGGCCGCCTCGTGGCTTTCCTGACGTGCACTCTAAGCCCTCTGAATGTCTTCCGGTCCAAGAAAAATCATCGCGAAAGTTTCATTCCGTTTGGACTCCATTTGGTATTCCTTTTCTGCAAAACTCTAAAACAAGGAGAAAATAGAAACTAGCACTGGTCTCTAGGTTAATAGGTTAGTCCCAAAAATGATATAAAATAGCATATTAATGCATATAAAACATCCAAAACAGATAATATAATAGCATGAAATGATCAAAAATTATAGACACGTTGGAGACGTATCATAGTTCTATGAAGCAAATAGTGAAGACTCAATAGCATGAAGTTATTCCTTTTAAAAGGTAAGTCACATAACACCTAGAGATCTATTTTTTCTTCCTCTTGGACACATAATAAAACGTGTCATCATATATAGAGGAAATAAACTAATATAACTACAAACAATAGCCTTCTACTTTCTGCAACAATCAGTATAAATATATTATGATGACATTGTGGTAACAAGATCTTGGGGGTGGTTGCCGCCCATCCGTCGCCCCAATGGGATCTTGGGGGAGGCACCACATGGGCCTCCCGGGTGCAGCCTCGGACTTTACTACCCCATGCAGCAAAATCGCCTCATTGCCGCCCCCACCTCGCTGCACCGCCTATCTTATTAGGTTAGCACCAAACACGTCAAACATGTACCATTAGGATCCTCATGCACATCAAATGATATTGATGATTATATACCTTCTTCCTCCTCCCCTCCCAATCCAAACACACCATCGTCGTCGACGACGCATCCGGCTCGCAACCTGTCACAAAGTTAAACAATCATCTAGTCGGTTGATCTTATCTCACGATCCAGGTGGCCAAGCCCATGTATAATGCACATCAACGACAATTCAAAGGCTCGCTCTCTGAAGGATATTATATTACGCCATCTCCACTATTACTACCACTACACCTGTATTATTATTGAATATATAGAGAGATAGTTAGAAGCATGTGCGTTACTATAACTCTTAAATCAATATAATGTTACTACGTATTTACTCTCTTTTTCTCTCAATCTTCTAGAAACAAAATTAATTAAGCAATGAATTTTGAAAAAATATATGAGCACAAATTACAATCTTAATCCTGCCATATTGTTTTTGTTCTTTGAAGATGATCAACACCCATAGTGAGTTTGGAACATAAGAAAAGTTGTGGAACATTAGGCACTCTGCAGATTCTTGCTCATGGACTAAAATTACATATCAAAGAATATCCTATTTCAGATATAGATAAAGTAACATGCCAATGCAAGCAAATTTAACATATATGGAAGATTATTTAGTACCGCAAGCTGAATGGACCTCTCGACCAGCATTTTTTTACCATATAAGGAACCTCATGTCTAGAGCCACAGAAAGTGCAAACATCCAAAGATATAATGTTGCACGAAAGTGGCTAGGCAAGATTCCATGGGACTTCTCAGCATTTCAAATGTTCAGAGATGAGACATCCATATCTCGATTGAGCATCAGTATTATCTCAGCCTGCGTAAAATGATTTAAAATGTATGAGAAAGATAAAATACTCCTGAGGTTTAGGAAGCTAATAACTAATTAATATATTTTTTGGTAAGAAAGAAGTGTATAAAATTAGAATAACTAGGTGCAGTACTATCTCAATCAATATGTTAATCTAGGAAGAAAGAGTACATAATTTAGTCTGATGTTTTTATTTCCATTCACGATTCATTGACATCAAGTTATCTTCTCTCTTCATTTATGTGAGACTGCGCATACATATTTAAGTCAAATTCCTACATGAGCTTTTTTATGCACATAACTAAACAAATATCATGCTTATGCTTTCAAATCCTGACTGGACGCTAGCATTTATTTCATGGTTCTGACATGAGTTAACCAGAAGGGTTGATACAGTGCAATCCGTCGTCGCTGTGGCAGCCAATACAATTAATTTATAGTGTAAAATGGATGGATCAAACACAAAAAGGCCGCCAAAATACACATATGCATACATCCACCAACATTTGATGAAAAATAAATTCATCCACCACTCTCTGGAGAATTCCTTACTTACCGCAACTCAGTGGTGACGAATGATCTCGGCCTTGGACATCCTCCAACTCAGAGGTGACGAACGACCAACTCGTTGTGGAACCGTCGCTCCCGCTAGCACTGGAGCTTCCACGACTCCACCCCCCTCCTATAGAGTCACTTTTCTTAAGCAGGGCCAAGTTGGCGGCTGCCCCATCACCTAAGCAAATCAAATGGCACAACACTAATGAACGCACTGGTGAATCTGAAGCCATGGAAAGAAATTAGTGAAATTCAAAAGAATAAATCTGGGACATCTCTCCGAAGTATCTTAGTATGACCTAGAATGTCTGAAAACAAAAACAATATTCAAATGGAAGTTACCCAAATTTGGTACATGTTGCTAACAACAAATTGCATTACTGATAAGCTACATCAATTATGTCACAAGCTATCAGGCACTTCTGAATCATAATGTGTTCAACATTTAGTGTACATGAAGAGTCCAAGCAGTTAAGATACGATCTAGAAAAATAAACATGCACATTAACTTAAGTACTCAATCAAATTAAGAAATTGACTTCACAAACATGGGATTATAGAGAACCCGCCAATAATAAAGAATGTTTCGGGTTTAAAAATAAGCACGACCAAGACTAACCCACCAAAACACATTTTAGAATGTCTCTTAGTATCAGAATGTATTCATCATTCGGCATCTCCTTCACATTTTCCATATTTCTGTTTGACTCGAGGGAAATAATTAACTCAACAGTATCTTGCAGCATGTAATTTGATAATCTTTAAAAACAGAAAAAAAAAATCATGAAAAGGCTAAGATGTACGATATGCAGAAACAAATGATGTTGAAGCATGTTCAGGAAACTGTACCATTAAAGCATCAGACCCTTTCAAATTTAGAGAGCTTTGAATAATATATCTAACAATAGGGTCGTGCAGATGATACAACCGATTTGGTAATGTAATTGCTTAAAGAATTAGCTTTGTTAAAGCACCTAATATCCAACTTTAGCTTTCTTACAGAAGAACCGACCAAGTATTTTCTAGACAACAATTCAACAAAATCCAATAACATAATAACATGAAACTATCCCCGCTATGTATTTTATTGATAAATAATATCTACACCGGTACCAACCAGAACGTGGGAACGAAACAGAAAATGAAAAAAAACCTGTGTTGGTCATTGCCATAGCTGTGTCAGGACCCCGATTCTAAGTCACACCAATCTAGCCGGTAACACCTCATATCACTTTGCGGCCTCACGCACGATATCCCCACGGGTGTCGGATTACCATGGCCCAGGAACGTTTGCGCCTTTTGGCTCACGTATATGATAGTGTCGCTAGCATCCATATGACAGAGAACCCGGGCCGACATGACTAGTCGTGAACCCAAAGTGGCACTAACTTACAGGGACAGGCATACATGAATCAACATCGAGCATGTCGGTCAGCAGCGTGTGAATCCGGGCTGTAGCAACTGGGCTAACAGGACTCCGGGAACCCGGGCTGTAGGAGGCTAGCAGGACTCCGGACATCACCGCGTGACATTTCCCCGAAGAGACAGACACAGGAACAAAGTGAATCACATGCCGGCCAGTCAAGTGTTCTGGAGCAGTAGTGCTGGGCTAGCAGGACTCCGGTGAACCGGGCTGTAGCGGACTACTATGGCTCATGGAAGCACAAGACTACATTTCCCCATAAGAGAGGCTACCAAGGATAAACAACTAGGTTGTCGGATCCCACACATACCAAGCATTTCAATCATACACACAATATGCTCGATATGTGTAAATACAACATGGCATCACAACAAAACTCTACGGCTCAAAGTATTTATTCATTAGGCTCCGAAGAGCCAGATAAAACAAACATGGGTCTCATGACCCAACATTCAGAGCATACAAGTCAAAGCACATGCGGAAGCTTAACATGTCTGAGTACAAACTTCTACAAAATGAAAAAGGCTGAGAAGCCTGACTATCTACCAGATCCTGCCGAGGGCACAAGATCGTAGCTGAGGTAACAAGCTAAACTTCGAAGCCCACGTGGAACTACTAGCGAGACTGAAGTCTCTTTGCAAAAACATAAATTAAGCAAACGTGAGTACAAATGTACCCAGCAAGACTTACATCAGAACTAGCTACATATGCATCAGTATCAAGAAAGGGGTGGTGGAGTTTAACTGCAGCAAGCCAGCTTTGACTCGGTGGCTATCCTGAACTACGACTGCAAGTAACTATTTTGAGGTGGTGCACACAAGTCCACATATTCACCATACCAATACACCACTATGGATCCGCTCTCGTCTCCCTACGAGAAGGCCATCCATAGCACTCACGCTTATCTTGTGCATTTTAGAGTATCCACTTTCACTTGTCTATGAACTATGCAAGGGGTCCAAGTTTCCATATCTGGGGAATTCGGCTATTCAAATAGATAATGATAACCCTGCAGGGGTGTACTTCTTCACACACGCTCTCGCCACTTACCACCATGTACACATCGTGTATCTTGGCAACCTTCAAGCGGAAGCCTGGCGAGGGAGTCGGTCACGACCTGACTAACCAACAAGTCTCTAGTCCAGGTTTATCGCCTATTCGGGTTCCATCCGCAAGGAGATCCGGCCGGGGTGTCGCTCACGGCCCCAAATGATGTGTGTAGGGTTCCCAAGCCCACCATCCGGGAGCCACTTGGTACACCGTGCCACTGTGCCTAGTCTATCCCAAGCCCACTTGTACCGGGTGCCACTTGGTAGACTACTAACACTACCTACAAACACCAGAAACTAGTTGCAACTCCTGGACATAGATCGAGTTGATTAATAAGCCGAGAGGGGCTGAGTTACCGGAACCCAATGTGTGGTAGTAACTGTTCATGGATCAAAAACACAGAACTCAGTTCCTGAGAACGGCTGCAATGAGACAACCCACCATGTACTCCTACTTGGCCTCTCACCGCTACCTTTACAAAATCGTGTTCACACACTTAGCTCTCAACGGTAGGACATGTTCACCACGTTCCAATTCATTCCCAATGAATCAGACCCGACTCAACTCTAAGCAGTAGCAGGCATGACAACAAGCATGAATGAGTAGGCACATCGGGGCTCAAACAACTCCTACTCATGCTAGTGGGTTTCATCTATTTACTATGGCAATGACAGGTCATTTAGAGAAAGGGGTTCAACTACCGCAGCATGTAACAGTTGAATTGTTGTTGTCCTAATGTAGTAAAAGAGAGCAGGAGCGAGAGAGTGGGATTGTATCGGAATGAACAAGGGGGTTTTGCTTGCCTGGCACTTCTGAATATAACATAATTCTTCATCGGTATCATTGATCATGTCGTCGGAAACATCGTCTACTAAGGGGGAACAACCACCGGAAAACACAAAAGAAACAACATTCACTGCAATGCACAATCAAATGAATGACATGTCATGTTAAGGAATTGAATTGACCTAATGCAGCAGTAAGCCAAGTTAATTGAAGTGGAATTCAAATAGGGTTAAACTCCAACTCCTAATGCTAGGTCATAAATTGCCCTAATCATGATTTATCCTATTCAGTGAGGTTCACTTGTTCAAACATGCATGGAAGTACCATAAACAGATTTTTCATATTTTTCTGATCAGTTTTCATATATAAATTATTTCATTCTGAGCTACGGTTGCAGTTCTATGATTTTTAGAAGTTTTGGATATTTTATGAATTAACAAATCATTTAAGATTTATTTAAATTCCAGAAAAGGATTACTGCGTCAGCCTGACATCATCATGACGTCAGCAGGTCAATGAGGCACGGTCCAGGTCAAACCTGACCAGTGGGATCCACTGGTCAGTGACCCTGAGACACTTAGTGTCACAGACAGGTGGGTCCGGTCAATGGCCACGTCAGCGAGGTCAACGCCGACAAGTGGGGCCACTGTGTTAAGATTAAACTTAAACTTATTTTTGTTAGCTGGTTAGTTAGGCAGTGGGGCCCGCGTGTCAGCGACGTAGGGGGTTAGTTAGTGGGTCATTAGCCACTAATGACGTTGCCACGTCAATACGTCGGAGTTGAACGGCGGCGACCAAACCCGATGGCGAAGGATCGCCGGAGTTGCTCGGGACGGCGATAAAGGGGTCGGCTCGACGCGCTGGAGGTCCCAGAGCAACGTTCATCCTCGCGCACATCCAGGGGATCATGCGGAAGGCTGCGGGGTGGCCGGAGACGATACCGGCGACGAGGTTTAACGGCGGCCGAGCTCGGGCTCGAGCGGCTGCGGGGTTTCAGCGCAAGCTAGAGCAAACGGTGCGGCGCGTTCGCTTCCCGGGGACGCAGTGAGCATGTTGGTGGTGCTGGGGCGAGCGGGAGAGCGCAGGAGCATCGAGCTCATCGGCCATGGCGGCGGCCGGAGTTCGGGAGACGACGGGAGCGACACTACAAGGCACGACATGACAAGAGGCTGGGTGTTCCGGGTTTCTGTAAGCGTTCTAAGCACGATGACACAACCGGGCGCGAGCCTCAGTGGCTAAAACGACGACGGCAACATGGCCGGCGGCGAGGAGCTATCGGCTCCGGTGAGAGCGAGGCTACATGGCGCAAACTAGGTGAGGAAGAGAGGGGTTCGGAGTGGGAGCTCACAACGGTCACGTAGAGAAGCTTAGTGGGCTCGGGGAAGGCCGGACGACAACAAATTTGACGGCAGCAATCGCCGGGGCAGAGGTTGATGACGACGGCGATGGCGGCGTTCCAGGGCCTCCCGAGATGTGTGGCTCGGTGTGCAGGAAGTAGAGAACGAAAGCGGAGCTCGGGGACACGTCCATGGGGCTAGGGCAGGCTAATGGCCATGGTGGCAGCGATCGACGGCGACCGTGGCGTTCGGCTGCGGGAGAGAGAGCAAGACAGAGAAGGGGAGAGGAGGTGTGGGGGATCCATACGGCTCAAGGGGGTCGCGTGGCATCTCTAGAGCGTCGAGGGGGAAAGCAGCAAGCAGGAGGTGGCCGGGCGGCGGTGCGCGCGCGTCGGGCATGCGCCCATCCTTCTGGCAAGGAGGAAAATGATAGGAGGAGGCCAGTGGCTGGGCCGCGATAGGTAAGCCATGTAAGTCCCTCTCTTTTCCTATTTTGTTTTCTTTTCTATTTCCATAATTTTGTTTCTGATTTAGTAAAAATACTAAATCACCTTATAAGATCCTGAAAACTTTTGTGGCCACTATCTGATTTAAACCAGAGGCCCTCACCAAGTTTCAGAATATTTGGAGCTACCAAATATTTTATAGGGATTTATAGCTCCACTTCAAATACAATATGATTTAATTCAAAGACCATAAATGCCTTGGAAAATTTGCATGACCTGTGGTAAAGGTTTTAACCTCTTTCCATAAATAATGAACATTTTTGAAGGGCATTTTGGATTCATTGAAAATATTTTTATTTTGATCCTAGTTGCATTTCATTTTGTGCTAGGGTTTGGACATCCCCATTTCAGGTTTAAGAAAATTTAAGCATGATGCAACAACCAAGACTAGACCACAACAAGGCTGAAGCTAGGGCTGTGACAACTCACCCCTACTAAACAAGAATCTCGTCCCGAGATTCAAGACGTGTGGTAAGAAGGAAGGGGGTCACAAAACTATCACAATCTTCTCGATCCAACTGCCCTTCCTGAGGATGTTGATTCATTGCGTCATCTTGATCTTGACGTCTTTGCTTTCAGGATCTTCATCCAACTATGACAATAGAAAGAAACTCTTCATAAATCGATCTTCTCAAAGATCGAGCAATTCAAGATCAACTCGCGGGATGAGACATATAAACATCTCTCGAGCTGAGACACGAAGCATACACCTAGAGGGATGGAGTGAAACGGATGGCGAAGGTTCACTAGGTATGCAACAATTCCACTCTTAAGAAGGTGGTGAACGGTTGTCAACGTAGCAAGGAGTTGAGTTGCCATGATTCCCTAATGAGACATGTTGGAGGAGGTGACTCGTAGAATTATTCCTTTAAGTGGCAAAAAGAATTACTTTTGATCCATAGATCATCGAAACTCTTCATACCAGCCTAAGGCAATTCACAACAATCGTTTAGCGGAGTACGAAGGAAAGGCATACCTGGACTAGAATGGATGATGTGGACTACCTTGTTGAAGACAACGCAAGGGATGATTTTTGCTTATCATCGGAAATGGATGGGACCCATGGTAGGATGGCACAACGGCAGTGCAAGATGGGAATAAAAATGCAAATGTTGGGAATGATTCTAGTAACTGGGGAGAAACCAAACAGTAGAAATTGAGTCCACTGTTTGAAAATGTTATAACATAACCGAGGAAACTGGAAGCAAATCCCAGTTAACGCCAACGATAAAACCTAGTGCTTGCGCGTGCTCTCAAGAACTTGAGCCTCTCAATATTCATCAAGGTTTTACCAATATCCGTGTCAAGGATCCTAGCAACACAACATACCACCATGATGAATGGTGATGGACGATGCAGATGAAAAGGAAGATAACACTTTCTCAGATTTCACTTTAGCGAGGCCCAAGGATCAAAATCTGGATGATTGACCGAGAGACATTTGGCACTTTGCTTCTAATGTTCTCCTTGATGTGCTAGTGTAACCCACTTATTGATATGGTTTGGTATCTAGAACATCAAGTAAAAGGCCGGACTTCGGGAACACAAAAATCCATAATGAACAACTACTGGAATAAATTCTACGAGATCCTTATGGGGAGGTGGCCAACTTCTTCAAGCAAGAAACTACAATAATAGGTCTTCCGG